>NW_027439248.1:0-353000 GCF_964188355.1 Buteo buteo | reverse complement strand
GGTTCTCAACCCGCGTGCTTGTAGGCCAGCAGGTGTACCCCGGAGTACCGACGGGGGTATACGGGTACTAGACCGCAGCACCAACGGGGGTACCGTTACTGCTCCGGAGTACCGACGGGGGTATACGGGTACTACCTCGGAGCACCGGGCGGGGTTACTGGTACTACACCAGAGCGTCGGGAAGGGACACCAGGCCTACCCTAGAGCTTCAGATAAGGATACCGGGCCTACCCTGGAGGGTCAAGATGGGAGGCTGAGATCTAACACCGCGCGCCCGTTGGAACAACAGTTAGAACTCCGGTGCATCACAAAGGGTTCTGCCACTGGCCCATAGTACTCTTGTGGGAACATGTTCTAACCCGGAACATCGCCTATGGACACCGGGCCTAACGCGAAGGGTCAAGTAGGAAGGGTGGGTCTAAACCCGTGCGCCCGTAGGGACAGCAGGTGTACCCCGGAGTACCGACAGGGGTATACGGGTACTACACCGGAGTACCAACGGGGGTACCGGTACTACCCTGGAGTACCGACGGGGGTATATGGGTACTACCCTGGAGCACCGGGCGGGGTTACGGGTACTACACCAGAGCGTCGGGAAGGGACGCCAGGCCTACCCCGGAGCATCAGGTCGGGATACCGGGCCTACCCTGGAGGGTCAGGATGGGAGGCTGAGATCTAACACCGTGTGCCTGTTGGGACAACAGTTAGAACTCCGGCGCATCACAAAGGGTTCTGTCACGGGCCCATAGTACTGTTGTGTGAACGGGTTCTATCCCGGAACGTCGCCTATGGACACCGGGCCTACCGCCGAGGGTCAGGTAGGACGGCTGGTTCTCAACCCGCGTGCTTGTAGGCACAGCAGGTGTACCCCGGAGTACCAACAGTGGTATACGGGTACTACCTCGAAGCACCGGGCGGGGGTACCGGTACTACCCCGGAGTACTGACGGGGGAACCCTGGCATTACGCTGGAGTACCGGGCGTGGTTACCGGTACTACACCAGAGCGTCGGGAAGGGACGCCAGGCCTACCCCGGAGCATCAGGTCGGGATACCGGGCCTACCCTGGAGGGTCAGGATGGGGGGCCGGGATCTAACACCGCGTGCCTGTTGGGACAACAGTTAGAACTCCGGCGCATCACAAAGGGTTCTGCCACGGGCCCATAGTACTGGTGTGGGAACGGGTTCTATCCCGGAACATCGCCTATGGACACCGGGGCTACCGCCGAGGGTCAGGTAGGAAGGCTGGTTCTCAACCCGCGTGCTTGTAGGCCAGCAGGTGTACCCCGGAGTACCGACGGGGGTATACGGGTACTAGACCGCAGCACCAACGGGGGTACCGTTACTGCTCCGGAGTACCGACGGGGGTATACGGGTACTACCTCGGAGCACCGGGCGGGGTTACTGGTACTACACCAGAGCGTCGGGAAGGGACACCAGGCCTACCCTAGAGCTTCAGATAAGGATACCGGGCCTACCCTGGAGGGTCAAGATGGGAGGCTGAGATCTAACACCGCGCGCCCGTTGGAACAACAGTTAGAACTCCGGCGCATCACAAAGGGTTCTGCCACTGGCCCATAGTACTGTTGTGGGAACATGTTCTAACCCGGAACATCGCCTATGGACACCGGGCCTAACGCGAAGGGTCAAGTAGGAAGGGTGGGTCTAAACCCGTGCGCCCGTAGGGACAGCAGGTGTACCCCGGAGTACCGACAGGGGTATACGGGTAATACACCGGAGTACCAACGGGGGTACCGGTAGTACCCTGGAGTACCGACGGGGGTATATGGGTACTACCCTGGAGCACCGGGCGGGGTTAATGGTACTACACCAGAGCGTCGGGAAGGGACGCCAGGCCTACCCCGGAGCATCAGGTCGGGATACCGGGCCTACCCTGGAGGGTCAGGATGGGGGGCCGGGATCTAACACCGCGTGCCTGTTGGGACAACAGTTAGAACTCCGGCGCATCACAAAGGGTTCTGCCACGGGCCCATAGTACTGGTGTGGGAACGGGTTCTATCCCGGTACGTCGCCTATGGACACCGGGCCTACCGCCGAGGGTCAGGTAGGAAGGCTGGTTCTCAACCCGCGTGCTTGTAGGCCAGCAGGTGTACCCCGGAGTACCAACGGGGGTATACGGGTACTACACCGGAGTACCAACGGGGGTACCGTTACTGCTCCGGAGTACCGACGGGGGTATACGGGTACTACCTCGGAGCACCGGGCGGGGTTACTGGTACTACACCAGAGCGTCGGGAAGGGACGCCAGGCCTACCCTAGAGCTTCAGATAAGGATACCGGGCCTACCCTGGAGGGTCAAGATGGGAGGCTGAGATCTAACACCGCGCGCCCGTTGGAACAACAGTTAGAACTCCGGCGCATCACAAAGGGTTCTGCCACTGGCCCATAGTACTCTTGTGGGAACATGTTCTAACCCGGAACATCGCCTATGGACACCGGGCCTAACGCGAAGGGTCAAGTAGGAAGGGTGGGTCTGAAACCCGTGCGCCCGTAGGGACAGCAGGTGTACCCCGGAGTACCGACAGGGGTATACGGGTACTACACCGGAGTACCAACGGGGGTACCGGTAGTACCCTGGAGTACCGACGGGGGTATATGGGTACTACCCTGGAGCACCGGGCGGGGTTACGGGTACTACACCAGAGCGTCGGGAAGGGACGCCAGGCCTACCCCGGAGCATCAGGTCGGGATACCGGGCCTACCCTGGAGGGTCAGGATGGGGGGCCGGGATCTAACACCGCGTGCCTGTTGGGACAACAGTTAGAACTCCGGCGCATCACAAAGGGTTCTGCCACGGGCCCATAGTACTGCTGTGGGAACGGGTTCTATCCCGGTACGTCGCCTATGGACACCGGGCCTACCGCCGAGGGTCAGGTAGGAAGGCTGGTTCTCAACCCGCGTGCTTGTAGGCCAGCAGGTGTACCCCGGAGTACCGACGGGGGTATACGGGTACTACACCGGAGTACCAACGGGGGTACCGTTACTGCTCCGGAGTACCGACGGGGGTATACGGGTACTACCTCGGAGCACCGGGCGGGGGTACCGGTACTACCCCGGAGTACTGACGGGGGAACCCTGGCATTACGACGGAGTACCGAGCGTGGTTACCGGTACTACACCAGAGCGTCGGGGAGGTACGCCAGGCCTACCCTGGAGCATCAGGTCGGGATACCGGGCCTACCCTGGAGGGTCAGGATGGGGGGCCGGGATCTAACACCGCGTGCCTGTTGGGACAACAGTTAGAACTCCGGTGCATCACAAAGGGTTCTGCCACGGGCCCATAGTACTGTTGTGGGAACGGGTTCTATCCCGGAACGTCGCCTATGGACACCGGGCCTACCGCCGAGGGTCAGGTAGGACGGCTGGTTCTCAACCCGCGTGCTTGTAGGCAAAGCAGGTGTACCCCGGAGTACCAACAGTGGTATACGGGTACTACCTCGAAGCACCGGGCGGGGGTATCGGTACTACCCCGGAGTACTGACGGGGGAACCCTGGCATTACGCTGGAGTACCGGGCGTGGTTACCGGTACTACACCAGAGCATCGGGAAGGGAAGCCAGGCCTACCCCGGAGCATCAGGTCGGGATACCGGGCTCACCCTGGAGGGTCAGGATGGGGGGCCGGGATCTAACACCGCGTGCCTGTTGGGACAACAGTTAGAACTCCGGCGCATCACAAAGGGTTCTGCCACGGGCCCATAGTACTGGTGTGGGAACGGGTTCTATCCCGGAACATCGCCTATGGACACCGGGGCTACCGCCGAGGGTCAGGTAGGAAGGCTGGTTCTCAACCCGCGTGCTTGTAGGCCAGCAGGTGTACCCCGGAGTACCGACGGGGGTATACGGGTACTACACCAGAGTACCAACGGGGGTACCGTTACTGCTCCGGAGTACCGACGGGGGTATACGGGTACTACCTCGGAGCACCGGGCGGGGTTACTGGTACTACACCAGAGCGTCGGGAAGGGACACCAGGCCTACCCTAGAGCTTCAGATAAGGATACCGGGCCTACCCTGGAGGGTCAAGATGGGAGGCTGAGATCTAACACCGCGCGCCCGTTGGAACAACAGTTAGAACTCCGGCGCATCACAAAGGGTTCTGCCACTGGCCCATAGTACTCTTGTGGGAACATGTTCTAACCCGGAACATCGCCTATGGACACCGGGCCTAACGCGAAGGGTCAAGTAGGAAGGGCGGGTCTAAACCCGTGCGCCCGTAGGGACAGCAGGTGTACCCCGGAGTACCGACAGGGGTATACGGGTACTACACCGGAGTACCAACGGGGGTACCGGTAGTACCCTGGAGTACCGACGGGGGTATATGGGTACTACCCTGGAGCACCGGGCGGGGTTACGGGTACTACACCAGAGCGTCGGGAAGGGACGCCAGGCCTACCCCGGAGCATCAGGTCGGGATACCGGGCCTACCCTGGAGGGTCAGGATGGGGGGCCGGGATCTAACACCGCGTGCCTGTTGGGACAACAGTTAGAACTCCGGCGCATCACAAAGGGTTCTGCCACGGGCCCATAGTACTGGTGTGGGAACGGGTTCTATCCCGGTACGTCGCCTATGGACACCGGGCCTACCGCCGAGGGTCAGGTAGGAAGGCTGGTTCTCAACCCGCGTGCTTGTAGGCCAGCAGGTGTACCCCGGAGTACCGACGGGGGTATACGGGTACTACACCGGAGTACCAACGGGGGTACCGTTACTGCTCCGGAGTACCGACGGGGGTATACGGGTACTACCTCGGAGCACCGGGCGGGGGTACCGGTACTACCCCGGAGTACTGACGGGGGAACCCTGGCATTACGACGGAGTACCGAGCGTGGTTACCGGTACTACACCAGAGCGTCGGGAAGGGAAGCCAGGCCTACCCTGGAGCATCAGGTCGGGATACCGGGCCTACCCTGGAGGGTCAGGATGGGGGGCCGGGATCTAACAACGTGTGCCTGTTGGGACAACAGTTAGAACTCCGGCGCATCACAAAGGGTTCTGTCACGGGCCCATAGTACTGCTGTGGGAACGGGTTCTATCCCGGAACGTCGCCTATGGACACCGGGGCTACCGCCGAGGGTCAGGTAGGAAGGCTGGTTCTCAACCCGCGTGCTTGTAGGCCAGCAGGTGTACCCCGGAGTACCGACGGGGGTATACGGGTACTACACCGGAGTACCAACGGGGGTACCGTTACTGCTCCGGAGTACCGACGGGGGTATACGGGTACTACCTCGGAGCACCGGGCAAGGTTACTGGTACTACACCAGAGAGTCGGGAAGGGACACCAGGCCTACCCTAGAGCTTCAGATAAGGATACCGGGCCTACCCTGGAGGGTCAAAATGGGAGGCTGAGATCTAACACCGCGCGCCCGTTGGAACAACAGTTAGAACTCCGGCGCATCACAAAGGGTTCTGCCACTGGCCCATAGTACTCTTGTGGGAACATGTTCTAACCCGGAACATCGCCTATGGACACCGGGCCTAACGCGAAGGGTCAAGTAGGAAGGGTGGGTCTAAACCCGTGCGCCCGTAGGGACAGCAGGTGTACCCCGGAGTACCGACAGGGGTATACGTGTACTACACCGGAGTACCAACGGGGGTACCGGTAGTACCCTGGAGTACCGACGGGGGTATATGGGTACTACCCTGGAGCACCGGGCGGGGTTACGGGTACTACACCAGAGCGTCGGGAAGGGACGCCAGGCCTACCCCGGAGCATCAGGTCGGGATACCGGGCCTACCCTGGAGGGTCAGGATGGGGGGCCGGGATCTAACACCGCGTGCCTGTTGGGACAACAGTTAGAACTCCGGCGCATCACAAAGGGTTCTGCCACGGGCCCATAGTACTGGTGTGGGAACGGGTTCTATCCCGGTACGTCGCCTATGGACACCGGGCCTACCGCCGAGGGTCAGGTAGGAAGGCTGGTTCTCAACCCGCGTGCTTGTAGGCCAGCAGGTGTACCCCGGAGTACCGACGGGGGTATACGGGTACTACACCGGAGTACCAACGGGGGTACCGTTACTGCTCCGGAGTACCGACGGGGGTATACGGGTACTACCTCGGAGCACCGGGCGGGGGTACCGGTACTACCCCGGAGTACTGACGGGGGAACCCTGGCATTACGACGGAGTACCGAGCGTGGTTACCGGTACTACACCAGAGCGTCGGGAAGGGAAGCCAGGCCTACCCTGGAGCATCAGGTCGGGATACCGGGCCTACCCTGGAGGGTCAGGATGGGGGGCCGGGATCTAACACCGCGTGCCTGTTGGGACAACAGGTAGAACTCCGGTGCATCACAAAGGGTTCTGCCACGGGCCCATAGTACTGGTGTGGGAACGGGTTCTATCACGGAACATCGCCTATGGACACCGGGGCTACCGCCGAGGGTCAGGTAGGAAGGCTGGTTCTCAACCCGCGTGCTTGTAGGCCAGCAGGTGTACCCCGGAGTACCGACGGGGGTATACGGGTACTACACCGGAGTACCAACGGGGGTACCGTTACTGCTCCGGAGTACCGACGGGGGTATACGGGTACTACCTCGGAGCACCGGGCGGGGTTACTGGTACTACACCAGAGCGTCGGGAAGGGACACCAGGCCTACCCTAGAGCTTCAGATAAGGATACCGGGCCTACCCTGGAGGGTCAAGATGGGAGGCTGAGATCTAACACCGCGCGCCCGTTGGAACAACAGTTAGAACTCCGGCGCATCACAAAGGGTTCTGCCACTGGCCCATAGTACTCTTGTGGGAACATGTTCTAACCCGGAACATCGCCTATGGACACCGGGCCTAACGCGAAGGGTCAAGTAGGAAGGGTGGGTCTAAACCCGTGCGCCCGTAGGGACAGCAGGTGTACCCCGGAGTACCGACAGGGGTATACGGGTACTACACCGGAGTACCAACGGGGGTACCGGTAGTACCCTGGAGTACCGACGGGGGTATATGGGTACTACCCTGGAGCACCGGGCGGGGTTACGGGTACTACACCAGAGCGTCGGGAAGGGACGCCAGGCCTACCCCGGAGCATCAGGTCGGGATACCGTGCCTACCCTGGAGGGTCAGGATGGGGGGCCGGGATCTAACACCGCGTGCCTGTTGGGACAACAGTTAGAACTCCGGCGCATCACAAAGGGATCTGCCACGGGCCCATAGTACTGGTGTGGGAACGGGTTCTATCCCGGTACGTCGCCTATGGACACCGGGCCTACCGCCGAGGGTCAGGTAGGAAGGCTGGTTCTCAACCCGCGTGCTTGTAGGCCAGCAGGTGTACCCCGGAGTACCGACGGGGGTATACGGGTACTACACCGGAGTACCAACGGGGGTACCGTTACTGCTCCGGAGTACCGACGGGGGTATACGGGTACTACCTCGGAGCACCGGGCGGGGGTACCGGTACTACCCCGGAGTACTGACGGGGGAACCCTGGCATTACGACGGAGTACCGAGCGTGGTTACCGGTACTACACCAGAGCGTCGGGAAGGGAAGCCAGGCCTACCCTGGAGCATCAGGTCGGGATACCGGGCCTACCCTGGAGGGTCAGGATGGGGGGCCGGGATCTAACACCGCGTGCCTGTTGGGACAACAGGTAGAACTCCGGTGCATCACAAAGGGTTCTGCCACGGGCCCATAGTACTGGTGTGGGAACGGGTTCTATCACGGAACATCGCCTATGGACACCGGGGCTACCGCCGAGGGTCAGGTAGGAAGGCTGGTTCTCAACCCGCGTGCTTGTAGGCCAGCAGGTGTACCCCGGAGTACCGACGGGGGTATACGGGTACTACACCGGAGTACCAACGGGGGTACCGTTACTGCTCCGGAGTACCGACGGGGGTATACGGGTACTACCTCGGAGCACCGGGCGGGGTTACTGGTACTACACCAGATCGTCGGGAAGGGACACCAGGCCTACCCTAGAGCTTCAGATAAGGATACCGGGCCTACCCTGGAGGGTCAAGATGGGAGGCTGAGATCTAACACCGCGCGCCCGTTGGAACAACAGTTAGAACTCCGGCGCATCACAAAGGGTTCTGCCACTGGCCCATAGTACTCTTGTGGGAACATGTTCTAACCCGGAACACCGCCTATGGACACCGGGCCTAACGCGAAGGGTCAAGTAGGAAGGGTGGGTCTAAACCCGTGCGCCCGTAGGGACAGCAGGTGTACCCCGGAGTACCGACAGGGGTATACGGGTACTACACCGGAGTACCAACGGGGGTACCGGTAGTACCCTGGAGTACCGACGGGGGTATATGGGTACTACCCTGGAGCACCGGGCGGGGTTACGGGTACTACACCAGAGCGTCGGGAAGGGACGCCAGGCCTACCCCGGAGCATCAGGTCGGGATACCGGGCCTACCCTGGAGGGTCAGGATGGGGGGCCGGGATCTAACACCGCGTGCCTGTTGGGACAACAGTTAGAACTCCGGCGCATCACAAAGGGTTCTGCCACGGGCCCATAGTACTGCTGTGGGAACGGGTTCTATCCCGGTACGTCGCCTATGGACACCGGGCCTACCGCCGAGGGTCAGGTAGGAAGGCTGGTTCTCAACCCGCGTGCTTGTAGGCCAGCAGGTGTACCCCGGAGTACCGACGGGGGTATACGGGTACTACACCGGAGTACCAACGGGGGTACCGTTACTGCTCCGGAGTACCGACGGGGGTATACGGGTACTACCTCGGAGCACCGGGCGGGGGTACCGGTACTACCCCGGAGTACTGACGGGGGAACCCTGGCATTACGACGGAGTACCGAGCGTGGTTACCGGTACTACACCAGAGCGTCGGGGAGGTACGCCAGGCCTACCCTGGAGCATCAGGTCGGGATACCGGGCCTACCCTGGAGGGTCAGGATGGGGGGCCGGGATCTAACACCGCGTGCCTGTTGGGACAACAGTTAGAACTCCGGTGCATCACAAAGGGTTCTGCCACGGGCCCATAGTACTGTTGTGGGAACGGGTTCTATCCCGGAACGTCGCCTATGGACACCGGGCCTACCGCCGAGGGTCAGGTAGGACGGCTGGTTCTCAACCCGCGTGCTTGTAGGCAAAGCAGGTGTACCCCGGAGTACCAACAGTGGTATACGGGTACTACCTCGAAGCACCGGGCGGGGGTATCGGTACTACCCCGGAGTACTGACGGGGGAACCCTGGCATTACGCTGGAGTACCGGGCGTGGTTACCGGTACTACACCAGAGCATCGGGAAGGGAAGCCAGGCCTACCCCGGAGCATCAGGTCGGGATACCGGGCTCACCCTGGAGGGTCAGGATGGGGGGCCGGGATCTAACACCGCGTGCCTGTTGGGACAACAGTTAGAACTCCGGCGCATCACAAAGGGTTCTGCCACGGGCCCATAGTACTGGTGTGGGAACGGGTTCTATCCCGGAACATCGCCTATGGACACCGGGGCTACCGCCGAGGGTCAGGTAGGAAGGCTGGTTCTCAACCCGCGTGCTTGTAGGCCAGCAGGTGTACCCCGGAGTACCGACGGGGGTATACGGGTACTACACCGGAGTACCAACGGGGGTACCGTTACTGCTCCGGAGTACCGACGGGGGTATACGGGTACTACCTCGGAGCACCGGGCGGGGTTACTGGTACTACACCAGAGCGTCGGGAAGGGACACCAGGCCTACCCTAGAGCTTCAGATAAGGATACCGGGCCTACCCTGGAGGGTCAAGATGGGAGGCTGAGATCTAACACCGCGCGCACGTTGGAACAACAGTTAGAACTCCGGCGCATCACAAAGGGTTCTGCCACTGGCCCATAGTACTCTTGTGGGAACATGTTCTAACCCGGAACATCGCCTATGGACACCGGGCCTAACGCGAAGGGTCAAGTAGGAAGGGTGGGTCTAAACCCGTGCGCCCGTAGGGACAGCAGGTGTACCCCGGAGTACCGACAGGGGTATACGGGTACTACACCGGAGTACCAACGGGGGTACCGGTAGTACCCTGGAGTACCGACGGGGGTATATGGGTACTACCCTGGAGCACCGGGCGGGGTTACGGGTACTACACCAGAGCGTCGGGAAGGGACGCCAGGCCTACCCCGGAGCATCAGGTCGGGATACCGGGCCTACCCTGGAGGGTCAGGATGGGGGGCCGGGATCTAACACCGCGTGCCTGTTGGGACAACAGTTAGAACTCCGGCGCATCACAAAGGGTTCTGCCACGGGCCCATAGTACTGCTGTGGGAACGGGTTCTATCCCGGAACGTCGCCTATGGACACCGGGCCTACCGCCGAGGGTCAGGTAGGATGGCTGGTTCTCAACCCGCGTGCTTGTAGGCACAGCAGGTGTACCCCGGAGTACTAACGGTGGTATACGGGTACTACCTTGAAGTACCGGGCGGGGGTACCGGTACTACCCCGGAGTACTGACGGGGGAACCCTGGCATTACGCTGGAGCACCGGGCGTGGTTACCGGTACTACACCAGAGCATCGGGAAGGGAAGCCAGGCCTACCCTGGAGCATCAGGTCGGGATACCGGGCCTACCCTGGAGGGTCAGGATGGGGGGCCGGGATCTAACAACGTGTGCCTGTTGGGACAACAGTTAGAACTCCGGCGCATCACAAAGGGTTCTGTCACGGGCCCATAGTACTGCTGTGGGAACGGGTTCTATCCCGGAACGTCGCCTATGGACACCGGGGCTACCGCCGAGGGTCAGGTAGGAAGGCTGGTTCTCAACCCGCGTGCTTGTAGGCCAGCAGGTGTACCCCGGAGTACCGACGGGGGTATACGGGTACTACACCGGAGTACCAACGGGGGTACCGTTACTGCTCCAGAGTACCGACGGGGGTATACGGGTACTACCTCGGAGCACCGGGCGGGGGTACCGGTACTACCCCGGAGTACTGACGGGGGAACCCTGGCATTACGACGGAGTACCGAGCGTGGTTACCGGTACTACACCAGAGCGTCGGGAAGGGAAGCCAGGCCTACCCTGGAGCATCAGGTCGGGATACCGGGCCTACCCTGGAGGGTCAGGATGGGGGGCCGGGATCTAACACCGCGTGCCTGTTGGGACAACAGGTAGAACTCCGGTGCATCACAAAGGGTTCTGCCACGGGCCCATAGTACTGGTGTGGGAACGGGTTCTATCACGGAACATCGCCTATGGACACCGGGGCTACCGCCGAGGGTCAGGTAGGAAGGCTGGTTCTCAACCCGCGTGCTTGTAGGCCAGCAGGTGTACCCCGGAGTACCGATGGGGGTATATGGGTACTACACCGGAGTACCAACGGGGGTACCGTTACTGCTCCGGAGTACCGACGGGGGTATACGGGTACTACCTCGGAGCACCGGGCGGGGTTACTGGTACTACACCAGAGCGTCGGGAAGGGACACCAGGCCTACCCTAGAGCTTCAGATAAGGATACCGGGCCTACCCTGGAGGGTCAAGATGGGAGGCTGAGATCTAACACCGCGCGCCCGTTGGAACAACAGTTAGAACTCCGGCGCATCACAAAGGGTTCTGCCACTGGCCCATAGTACTCTTGTGGAAACATGTTCTAACCCGGAACATCGCCTATGGACACCGGGCCTAACGCGAAGGGTCAAGTAGGAAGGGTGGGTCTAAACCCGTGCGCCCGTAGGGACAGCAGGTGTACCCCGGAGTACCGACAGGGGTATACGGGTACTACACCGGAGTACCAACGGGGGTACCGGTAGTACCCTGGAGTACCGACGGGGGTATATGGGTACTACCCTGGAGCACCGGGCGGGGTTACGGGTACTACACCAGAGCGTCGGGAAGGGACGCCAGGCCTACCCCGGAGCATCAGGTCGGGATACCGGGCCTACCCTGGAGGGTCAGGATGGGGGGCCGGGATCTAACACCGCGTGCCTGTTGGGACAACAGTTAGAACTCCGGCGCATCACAAAGGGTTCTGCCACGGGCCCATAGTACTGCTGTGGGAACGGGTTCTATCCCGGAACGTCGCCTATGGACACCGGGCCTACCGCCGAGGGTCAGGTAGGATGGCTGGTTCTCAACCCGCGTGCTTGTAGGCACAGCAGGTGTACCCCGGAGTACTAACGGTGGTATACGGGTACTACCTTGAAGTACCGGGCGGGGGTACCGGTACTACCCCGGAGTACTGACGGGGGAACCCTGGCATTACGCTGGAGCACCGGGCGTGGTTACCGGTACTACACCAGAGCATCGGGAAGGGAAGCCAGGCCTACCCTGGAGCATCAGGTCGGGATACCGGGCCTACCCTGGAGGGTCAGGATGGGGGGCCGGGATCTAACAACGTGTGCCTGTTGGGACAACAGTTAGAACTCCGGTGCATCACAAAGGGTTCTGCCACGGGCCCATAGTACTGGTGTGGGAACGGGTTCTATCCCGGAACGTCGCCTATGGACACCGGGGCTACCGCCGAGGGTCAGGTAGGAAGGCTGGTTCTCAACCCGCGTGCTTGTAGGCCAGCAGGTGTACCCCGGAGTACCGACGGGGGTATACGGGTACTACACCGGAGTACCAACGGGGGTACCGTTACTGCTCCGGAGTACCGACGGGGGTATACGGGTACTACCTCGGAGCACCGGGCGGGGTTACTGGTACTACACCAGAGAGTCGGGAAGGGACACCAGGCCTACCCTAGAGCTTCAGATAAGGATACCGGGCCTACCCTGGAGGGTCAAGATGGGAGGCTGAGATCTAACACCGCGCGCCCGTTGGAACAACAGTTAGAACTCCGGCGCATCACAAAGGGTTCTGCCACTGGCCCATAGTACTCTTGTGGGAACATGTTCTAACCCGGAACATCGCCTATGGACACCGGGCCTAACGCGAAGGGTCAAGTAGGAAGGGTGGGTCTAAACCCGTGCGCCCGTAGGGACAGCAGGTGTACCCCGGAGTACCGACAGGGGTATACGGGTACTACACCGGAGTACCAACGGGGGTACCGGTAGTACCCTGGAGTACCGACGGGGGTATATGGGTACTACCCTGGAGCACCGGGCGGGGTTACGGGTACTACACCAGAGCGTCGGGAAGGGACGCCAGGCCTACCCCGGAGCATCAGGTCGGGATACCGGGCCTACCCTGGAGGGTCAGGATGGGGGGCCGGGATCTAACACCGCGTGCCTGTTGGGACAACAGTTAGAACTCCGGCGCATCACAAAGGGTTCTGCCACGGGCCCATAGTACTGGTGTGGGAACGGGTTCTATCCCGGTACGTCGCCTATGGACACCGGGCCTACCGCCGAGGGTCAGGTAGGAAGGCTGGTTCTCAACCCGCGTGCTTGTAGGCCAGCAGGTGTACCCCGGAGTACCGACGGGGGTATACGGGTACTACACCGGAGTACCAACGGGGGTACCGTTACTGCTCCGGAGTACCGACGGGGGTATACGGGTACTACCTCGGAGCACCGGGCGGGGGTACCGGTACTACCCCGGAGTACTGACGGGGGAACCCTGGCATTACGACGGAGTACCGAGCGTGGTTACCGGTACTACACCAGAGCGTCGGGAAGGGAAGCCAGGCCTACCCTGGAGCATCAGGTCGGGATACCGGGCCTACCCTGGAGGGTCAGGATGGGGGGCCGGGATCTAACACCGCGTGCCTGTTGGGACAACAGGTAGAACTCCGGTGCATCACAAAGGGTTCTGCCACGGGCCCATAGTACTGGTGTGGGAACGGGTTCTATCACGGAACATCGCCTATGGACACCGGGGCTACCGCCGAGGGTCAGGTAGGAAGGCTGGTTCTCAACCCGCGTGCTTGTAGGCCAGCAGGTGTACCCCGGAGTACCGACGGGGGTATACGGGTACTACACCGGAGTACCAACGGGGGTACCGTTACTGCTCCGGAGTACCGACGGGGGTATACGGGTACTACCTCGGAGCACCGGGCGGGGTTACTGGTACTACACCAGAGCGTCGGGAAGGGACACCAGGCCTACCCTAGAGCTTCAGATAAGGATACCGGGCCTACCCTGGAGGGTCAAGATGGGAGGCTGAGATCTAACACCGCACGCCCGTTGGAACAACAGTTAGAACTCCGGCGCATCACAAAGGGTTCTGCCACTGACCCATAGTACTCTTGTGGGAACATGTTCTAACCCGGAACATCGCCTATGGACACCGGGCCTAACGCGAAGGGTCAAGTAGGAAGGGTGGGTCTAAACCCGCGAGCCCGTAGGGACAGCAGATGTACCCCGGAGTACCGACAGGGGTATACGTGTACTACACCGGAGTACCAAGGGGGGTACCGGTAGTACCCTGGAGTACCGACGGGGGTATATGGGTACTACCCTGGAGCACCGGGCGGGGTTACGGGTACTACACCAGAGCGTCGGGAAGGGACGCCAGGCCTACCCCGGAGCATCAGGTCGGGATACCGGGCCTACCCTGGAGGGTCAGGATGGGGGGCCGGGATCTAACACCGCGTGCCTGTTGGGACAACAGTTAGAACTCCGGCGCATCACAAAGGGTTCTGCCACGGGCCCATAGTACTGGTGTGGGAACGGGTTCTATCCCGGTACGTCGCCTATGGACACCGGGCCTACCGCCGAGGGTCAGGTAGGAAGGCTGGTTCTCAACCCGCGTGCTTGTAGGCAAAGCAGGTGTACCCCGGAGTACCAACAGTGGTATACGGGTACTACCTCGAAGCACCGGGCGGGGGTTTCGGTACTACCCCGGAGTACTGACGGGGGAACCCTGGCATTATGCTGGAGCACCGGGCGTGGTTACCGGTACTACACCAGAGCGTCGGGAAGGGAAGCCAGGCCTACCCTGGAGCATCAGGTCGGGATACCGGGCTCACCCTGGAGGGTCAGGATGGGGGGCCGGGATCTAACACCGCGTGCCTGTTGGGACAACAGTTAGAACTCCGGCGCATCACAAAGGGTTCTGCCACGGGCCCATAGTACTGGTGTGGGAACGGGTTCTATCCCGGAACATCGCCTATGGACACCGGGGCTACCGCCGAGGGTCAGGTAGGAAGGCTGGTTCTCAACCCGCGTGCTTGTAGGCCAGCAGGTGTACCCCGGAGTACCGACGGGGGTATACGGGTACTACACCGGAGTACCAACGGGGGTACCGTTACTGCTCCGGAGTACCGACGGGGGTATACGGGTACTACCTCGGAGCACCGGGCGGGGTTACTGGTACTACACCAGATCGTCGGGAAGGGACACCAGGCCTACCCTAGAGCTTCAGATAAGGATACCGGGCCTACCCTGGAGGGTCAAGATGGGAGGCTGAGATCTAACACCGCGCGCCCGTTGGAACAACAGTTAGAACTCCGGCGCATCACAAAGGGTTCTGCCACTGGCCCATAGTACTCTTGTGGGAACATGTTCTAACCCGGAACACCGCCTATGGACACCGGGCCTAACGCGAAGGGTCAAGTAGGAAGGGTGGGTCTAAACCCGTGCGCCCGTAGGGACAGCAGGTGTACCCCGGAGTACCGACAGGGGTATACGGGTACTACACCGGAGTACCAACGGGGGTACCGGTAGTACCCTGGAGTACCGACGGGGGTATATGGGTACTACCCTGGAGCACCGGGCGGGGTTACGGGTACTACACCAGAGCGTCGGGAAGGGACGCCAGGCCTACCCCGGAGCATCAGGTCGGGATACCGGGCCTACCCTGGAGGGTCAGGATGGGGGGCCGGGATCTAACACCGCGTGCCTGTTGGGACAACAGTTAGAACTCCGGCGCATCACAAAGGGTTCTGCCACGGGCCCATAGTACTGGTGTGGGAACGGGTTCTATCCCGGTACGTCGCCTATGGACACCGGGCCTACCGCCGAGGGTCAAGTAGGAAGGCTGGTTCTCAACCCGCGTGCTTGTAGGCCAGCAGGTGTACCCCGGAGTACCGACGGGGGTATACGGGTACTACACCGGAGTACCAACGGGGGTACCGGTAGTACCCTGGAGTACCGACGGGGGTATACGGGTACTACCTCGGAGCACCGGGCGGGGTTACGGGTACTACACCAGAGCGTCGGGAAGGGACGCCAGGCCTACCCCGGAGCATCAGGTCGGGATACCGGGCCTACCCTGGAGGGTCAGGATGGGAGGCTGAGATCTAACACCGTGTGCCTGTTGGGACAACAGTTAGAACTCCGGCGCATCACAAAGGGTTCTGCCACGGGCCCATAGTACTGTTGTGGGAACGGGTTCTATCCCGGAACGTCGCCTATGGACACCGGGCCTACCGCCGAGGGTCAGGTAGGACGGCTGGTTCTCAACCCGCGTGCTTGTAGGCAAAGCAGGTGTACCCCGGAGTACCAACAGTGGTATACGGGTACTACCTCGAAGCACCGGGCGGGGGTTTCGGTACTACCCCGGAGTACTGACGGGGGAACCCTGGCATTATGCTGGAGTACCGGGCGTGGTTACCGGTACTACACCAGAGCGTCGGGAAGGGAAGCCAGGCCTACCCTGGAGCATCAGGTCGGGATACCGGGCTCACCCTGGAGGGTCAGGATGGGGGGCCGGGATCTAACACCGCGTGCCTGTTGGGACAACAGTTAGAACTCCGGCGCATCACAAAGGGTTCTGCCACGGGCCCATAGTACTGGTGTGGGAACGGGTTCTATCCCGGAACATCGCCTATGGACACCGGGGCTACCGCCGAGGGTCAGGTAGGAAGGCTGGTTCTCAACCCGCGTGCTTGTAGGCCAGCAGGTGTACCCCGGAGTACCGACGGGGGTATACGGGTACTACACCGGAGTACCAACGGGGGTACCGTTACTGCTCCGGAGTACCGACGGGGGTATACGGGTACTACCTCGGAGCACCGGGCGGGGTTACTGGTACTACACCAGAGCGTCGGGAAGGGACACCAGGCCTACCCTAGAGCTTCAGATAAGGATACCGGGCCTACCCTGGAGGGTCAAGATGGGAGGCTGAGATCTAACACCGCGCGCCCGTTGGAACAACAGTTAGAACTCCGGCGCATCACAAAGGGTTCTGCCACTGGCCCATAGTACTCTTGTGGGAACATGTTCTAACCCGGAACATCGCCTATGGACACCGGGCCTAACGCGAAGGGTCAAGTAGGAAGGGTGGGTCTAAACCCGTGCGCCCGTAGGGACAGCAGGTGTACCCCGGAGTACCGACAGGGGTATACGGGTACTACACCGGAGTACCAACGGGGGTACCGGTAGTACCCTGGAGTACCGACGGGGGTATATGGGTACTACCCTGGAGCACCGGGCGGGGTTACGGGTACTACACCAGAGCGTCGGGAAGGGACGCCAGGCCTACCCCGGAGCATCAGGTCGGGATACCGGGCCTACCCTGGAGGGTCAGGATGGGGGGCCGGGATCTAACACCGCGTGCCTGTTGGGACAACAGTTAGAACTCCGGCGCATCACAAAGGGTTCTGCCACGGGCCCATAGTACTGGTGTGGGAACGGGTTCTATCCCGGTACGTCGCCTATGGACACCGGGCCTACCGCCGAGGGTCAGGTAGGAAGGCTGGTTCTCAACCCGCGTGCTTGTAGGCACAGCAGGTGTACCCCGGAGTACCGACGGGGGTATACGGGTACTACACCGGAGTACCAACGGGGGTACCGTTACTGCTCCGGAGTACCGACGGGGGTATACGGGTACTACCTCGGAGCACCGGGCGGGGGTACCGGTACTACCCCGGAGTACTGACGGGGGAACCCTGGCATTACGACGGAGTACCGGGCGTGGTTACCGGTACTACACCAGAGCGTCGGGAAGGGAAGCCAGGCCTACCCCGGAGCATCAGGTCGGGATACCAGGCTCACCCTGGAGGGTCAGGATGGGGGGCCGGGATCTAACACCGCGTGCCTGTTGGGACAACAGTTAGAACTCCGGTGCATCACAAAGGGTTCTGCCACGGGCCCATAGTACTGGTGTGGGAACGGGTTCTATCACGGAACATCGCCTATGGACACCGGGGCTACCGCCGAGGGTCAGGTAGGAAGGCTGGTTCTCAACCCGCGTGCTTGTAGGCCAGCAGGTGTACCCCGGAGTACCGACGGGGGTATACGGGTACTACACCGGAGTACCAACGGGGGTACCGTTACTGCTCCGGAGTACCGACGGGGGTATACGGGTACTACCTCGGAGCACCGGGCGGGGTTACTGGTACTACACCAGAGCGTCGGGAAGGGACACCAGGCCTACCCTAGAGCTTCAGATAAGGATACCGGGCCTACCCTGGAGGGTCAAGATGGGAGGCTGAGATCTAACACCGCGCGCCCGTTGGAACAACAGTTAGAACTCCGGCGCATCACAAAGGGTTCTGCCACTGGCCCATAGTACTCTTGTGGGAACATGTTCTAACCCGGAACATCGCCTATGGACACCGGGCCTAACGCGAAGGGTCAAGTAGGAAGGGTGGGTCTAAACCCGTGCGCCCGTAGGGACAGCAGGTGTACCCCGGAGTACCGACAGGGGTATACGGGTACTACACCGGAGTACCAACGGGGGTACCGGTAGTACCCTGGAGTACCGACGGGGGTATATGGGTACTACCCTGGAGCACCGGGCGGGGTTACGGGTACTACACCAGAGCGTCGGGAAGGGACGCCAGGCCTACCCCGGAGCATCAGGTCGGGATACCGGGCCTACCCTGGAGGGTCAGGATGGGGGGCCGGGATCTAACACCGCGTGCCTGTTGGGACAACAGTTAGAACTCCGGCGCATCACAAAGGGTTCTGCCACGGGCCCATAGTACTGCTGTGGGAACGGGTTCTATCCCGGAACGTCGCCTATGGACACCGGGCCTACCGCCGAGGGTCAGGTAGGATTGCTGGTTCTCAACCCGCGTGCTTGTAGGCACAGCAGGTGTACCCCGGAGTACTAACGGTGGTATACGGGTACTACCTTGAAGTACCGGGCGGGGGTACCGGTACTACCCCGGAGTACTGACGGGGGAACCCTGGCATTACGCTGGAGCACCGGGCGTGGTTACCGGTACTACACCAGAGCGTCGGGAAGGGAAGCCAGGCCTACCCTGGAGCATCAGGTCGGGATACCGGGCCTACCCTGGAGGGTCAGGATGGGGGGCCGGGATCTAACAACGTGTGCCTGTTGGGACAACAGTTAGAACTCCGGCGCATCACAAAGGGTTCTGTCACGGGCCCATAGTACTGCTGTGGGAACGGGTTCTATCCCGGAACGTCGCCTATGGACACCGGGGCTACCGCCGAGGGTCAGGTAGGAAGGCTGGTTCTCAACCCGCGTGCTTGTAGGCCAGCAGGTGTACCCCGGAGTACCGACGGGGGTATACGGGTACTACACCGGAGTACCAACGGGGGTACCGTTACTGCTCCGGAGTACCGACGGGGGTATACGGGTACTACCTCGGAGCACCGGGCGGGGTTACTGGTACTACACCAGAGAGTCGGGAAGGGACACCAGGCCTACCCTAGAGCTTCAGATAAGGATACCGGGCCTACCCTGGAGGGTCAAGATGGGAGGCTGAGATCTAACACCGCGCGCCCGTTGGAACAACAGTTAGAACTCCGGCGCATCACAAAGGGTTCTGCCACTGGCCCATAGTACTCTTGTGGGAACATGTTCTAACCCGGAACATCGCCTATGGACACCGGGCCTAACGCGAAGGGTCAAGTAGGAAGGGTGGGTCTAAACCCGCGCGCCCGTAGGGACAGCAGGTGTACCCCGGAGTACCGACAGGGGTATACGTGTACTACACCGGAGTACCAAGGGGGGTACCGGTAGTACCCTGGAGTACCGACGGGGGTATATGGGTACTACCCTGGAGCACCGGGCGGGGTTACGGGTACTACACCAGAGCGTCGGGAAGGGACGCCAGGCCTACCCCGGAGCATCAGGTCGGGATACCGGGCCTACCCTGGAGGGTCAGGATGGGGGGCCGGGATCTAACACCGCGTGCCTGTTGGGACAACAGTTAGAACTCCGGCGCATCACAAAGGGTTCTGCCACGGGCCCATAGTACTGGTGTGGGAACGGGTTCTATCCCGGTACGTCGCCTATGGACACCGGGCCTACCGCCGAGGGTCAGGTAGGAAGGCTGGTTCTCAACCCGCGTGCTTGTAGGCAAAGCAGGTGTACCCCGGAGTACCAACAGTGGTATACGGGTACTACCTCGAAGCACCGGGCGGGGGTTTCGGTACTACCCCGGAGTACTGACGGGGGAACCCTGGCATTATGCTGGAGCACCGGGCGTGGTTACCGGTACTACACCAGAGCGTCGGGAAGGGAAGCCAGGCCTACCCTGGAGCATCAGGTCGGGATACCGGGCTCACCCTGGAGGGTCAGGATGGGGGGCCGGGATCTAACACCGCGTGCCTGTTGGGACAACAGTTAGAACTCCGGCGCATCACAAAGGGTTCTGCCACGGGCCCATAGTACTGTTGTGTGAACGGGTTCTATCCCGGAACATCGCCTATGGACACCGGGGCTACCGCCGAGGGTCAGGTAGGAAGGCTGGTTCTCAACCCGCGTGCTTGTAGGCCAGCAGGTGTACCCCGGAGTACCGACGGGGGTATACGGGTACTACACCGGAGTACCAACGGGGGTACCGTTACTGCTCCGGAGTACCGACGGGGGTATACGGGTACTACCTCGGAGCACCGGGCGGGGTTACTGGTACTACACCAGAGAGTCGGGAAGGGACACCAGGCCTACCCTAGAGCTTCAGATAAGGATACCGGGCCTACCCTGGAGGGTCAAGATGGGAGGCTGAGATCTAACACCGCGCGCCCGTTGGAACAACAGTTAGAACTCCGGTGCATCACAAAGGGTTCTGCCACTGGCCCATAGTACTCTTGTGGGAACATGTTCTAACCCGGAACATCGCCTATGGACACCGGGCCTAACGCGAAGGGTCAAGTAGGAAGGGTGGGTCTAAACCCGTGCGCCCGTAGGGACAGCAGGTGTACCCCGGAGTACCGACAGGGGTATACGGGTACTACACCGGAGTACCAACGGGGGTACCGGTAGTACCCTGGAGTACCGACGGGGGTATATGGGTACTACCCTGGAGCACCGGGCGGGGTTACGGGTACTACACCAGAGCGTCGGGAAGGGACGCCAGGCCTACCCCGGAGCATCAGGTCGGGATACCGGGCCTACCCTGGAGGGTCAGGATGGGGGGCCGGGATCTAACACCGCGTGCCTGTTGGGACAACAGTTAGAACTCCGGCGCATCACAAAGGGTTCTGCCACGGGCCCATAGTACTGGTGTGGGAACGGGTTCTATCCCGGTACGTCGCCTATGGACACCGGGCCTACCGCCGAGGGTCAGGTAGGAAGGCTGGTTCTCAACCCGCGTGCTTGTAGGCACAGCAGGTGTACCCCGGAGTACCGACGGGGGTATACGGGTACTACACCGGAGTACCAACGGGGGTACCGTTACTGCTCCGGAGTACCGACGGGGGTATACGGGTACTACCTCGGAGCACCGGGCGGGGGTACCGGTACTACCCCGGAGTACTGACGGGGGAACCCTGGCATTACGACGGAGTACCGAGCGTGGTTACCGGTACTACACCAGAGCGTCGGGAAGGGAAGCCAGGCCTACCCTGGAGCATCAGGTCGGGATACCGGGCCTACCCTGGAGGGTCAGGATGGGGGGCCGGGATCTAACACCGCGTGCCTGTTGGGACAACAGTTAGAACTCCGGCGCATCACAAAGGGTTCTGCCACGGGCCCATAGTACTGGTGTGGGAACGGGTTCTATCCCGGTACGTCGCCTATGGACACCGGGCCTACCGCCGAGGGTCAGGTAGGAAGGCTGGTTCTCAACCCGCGTGCTTGTAGGCAAAGCAGGTGTACCCCGGAGTACCAACAGTGGTATACGGGTACTACCTCGAAGCACCGGGCGGGGGTTTCGGTACTACCCCGGAGTACTGACGGGGGAACCCTGGCATTATGCTGGAGCACCGGGCGTGGTTACCGGTACTACACCAGAGCGTCGGGAAGGGAAGCCAGGCCTACCCTGGAGCATCAGGTCGGGATACCGGGCTCACCCTGGAGGGTCAGGATGGGGGGCCGGGATCTAACACCGCGTGCCTGTTGGGACAACAGTTAGAACTCCGGCGCATCACAAAGGGTTCTGCCACGGGCCCATAGTACTGTTGTGTGAACGGGTTCTATCCCGGAACATCGCCTATGGACACCGGGGCTACCGCCGAGGGTCAGGTAGGAAGGCTGGTTCTCAACCCGCGTGCTTGTAGGCCAGCAGGTGTACCCCGGAGTACCGACGGGGGTATACGGGTACTACACCGGAGTACCAACGGGGGTACCGTTACTGCTCCGGAGTACCGACGGGGGTATACGGGTACTACCTCGGAGCACCGGGCGGGGTTACTGGTACTACACCAGAGCGTCGGGAAGGGACACCAGGCCTACCCTAGAGCTTCAGATAAGGATACCGGGCCTACCCTGGAGGGTCAAGATGGGAGGCTGAGATCTAACACCGCACGCCCGTTGGAACAACAGTTAGAACTCCGGCGCATCACAAAGGGTTCTGCCACTGACCCATAGTACTCTTGTGGGAACATGTTCTAACCCGGAACATCGCCTATGGACACCGGGCCTAACGCGAAGGGTCAAGTAGGAAGGGTGGGTCTAAACCCGCGCGCCCGTAGGGACAGCAGGTGTACCCCGGAGTACCGACAGGGGTATACGTGTACTACACCGGAGTACCAAGGGGGGTACCGGTAGTACCCTGGAGTACCGACGGGGGTATATGGGTACTACCCTGGAGCACCGGGCGGGGTTACGGGTACTACACCAGAGCGTCGGGAAGGGACGCCAGGCCTACCCCGGAGCATCAGGTCGGGATACCGGGCCTACCCTGGAGGGTCAGGATGGGGGGCCGGGATCTAACACCGCGTGCCTGTTGGGACAACAGTTAGAACTCCGGCGCATCACAAAGGGTTCTGCCACGGGCCCATAGTACTGGTGTGGGAACGGGTTCTATCCCGGTACGTCGCCTATGGACACCGGGCCTACCGCCGAGGGTCAGGTAGGAAGGCTGGTTCTCAACCCGCGTGCTTGTAGGCAAAGCAGGTGTACCCCGGAGTACCAACAGTGGTATACGGGTACTACCTCGAAGCACCGGGCGGGGGTTTCGGTACTACCCCGGAGTACTGACGGGGGAACCCTGGCATTATGCTGGAGCACCGGGCGTGGTTACCGGTACTACACCAGAGCGTCGGGAAGGGAAGCCAGGCCTACCCTGGAGCATCAGGTCGGGATACCGGGCTCACCCTGGAGGGTCAGGATGGGGGGCCGGGATCTAACACCGCGTGCCTGTTGGGACAACAGTTAGAACTCCGGCGCATCACAAAGGGATCTGCCACGGGCCCATAGTACTGTTGTGTGAACGGGTTCTATCCCGGAACATCGCCTATGGACACCGGGGCTACCGCCGAGGGTCAGGTAGGAAGGCTGGTTCTCAACCCGCGTGCTTGTAGGCCAGCAGGTGTACCCCGGAGTACCGACGGGGGTATACGGGTACTACACCGGAGTACCAACGGGGGTACCGTTACTGCTCCGGAGTACCGACGGGGGTATACGGGTACTACCTCGGAGCACCGGGCGGGGTTACTGGTACTACACCAGATCGTCGGGAAGGGACACCAGGCCTACCCTAGAGCTTCAGATAAGGATACCGGGCCTACCCTGGAGGGTCAAGATGGGAGGCTGAGATCTAACACCGCGCGCCCGTTGGAACAACAGTTAGAACTCCGGTGCATCACAAAGGGTTCTGCCACTGGCCCATAGTACTCTTGTGGGAACATGTTCTAACCCGGAACATCGCCTATGGACACCGGGCCTAACGCGAAGGGTCAGGTAGGAAGGGTGGGTCTAAACCCGTGCGCCCGTAGGGACAGCAGGTGTACCCCGGAGTACCGACAGGGGTATACGTGTACTACACCGGAGTACCAACGGGGGTACCGGTAGTACCCTGGAGTACCGACGGGGGTATATGGGTACTACCCTGGAGCACCGGGCGGGGTTACGGGTACTACACCAGAGCGTCGGGAAGGGACGCCAGGCCTACCCCGGAGCATCAGGTCGGGATACCGGGCCTACCCTGGAGGGTCAGGATGGGGGGCCGGGATCTAACACCGCGTGCCTGTTGGGACAACAGTTAGAACTCCGGCGCATCACAAAGGGTTCTGCCACGGGCCCATAGTACTGGTGTGGGAACGGGTTCTATCCCGGAACATCGCCTATGGACACCGGGGCTACCGCCGAGGGTCAGGTAGGAAGGCTGGTTCTCAACCCGCGTGCTTGTAGGCCAGCAGGTGTACCCCGGAGTACCGACGGGGGTATACGGGTACTACACCGGAGTACCAACGGGGGTACCGTTACTGCTCCGGAGTACCGACGGGGGTATACGGGTACTACCTCGGAGCACCGGGCGGGGTTACTGGTACTACACCAGATCGTCGGGAAGGGACACCAGGCCTACCCTAGAGCTTCAGATAAGGATACCGGGCCTACCCTGGAGGGTCAAGATGGGAGGCTGAGATCTAACACCGCGCGCCCGTTGGAACAACAGTTAGAACTCCGGCGCATCACAAAGGGTTCTGCCACTGGCCCATAGTACTGTTGTGGGAACATGTTCTAACCCGGAACATCGCCTATGGACACCGGGCCTAACGCGAAGGGTCAAGTAGGAAGGGTGGGTCTAAACCCGTGCGCCCGTAGGGACAGCAGGTGTACCCCGGAGTACCGACAGGGGTATACGGGTACTACACCGGAGTACCAACGGGGGTACCGGTAGTACCCTGGAGTACCGACGGGGGTATATGGGTACTACCCTGGAGCACCGGGCGGGGTTACGGGTACTACACCAGAGCGTCGGGAAGGGACGCCAGGCCTACCCCGGAGCATCAGGTCGGGATACCGGGCCTACCCTGGAGGGTCAGGATGGGGGGCCGGGATCTAACACCGCGTGCCTGTTGGGACAACAGTTAGAACTCCGGCGCATCACAAAGGGTTCTGCCACGGGCCCATAGTACTGGTGTGGGAACGGGTTCTATCCCGGTACGTCGCCTATGGACACCGGGCCTACCGCCGAGGGTCAAGTAGGAAGGCTGGTTCTCAACCCGCGTGCTTGTAGGCCAGCAGGTGTACCCTGGAGTACCGACGGGGGTATACGGGTACTACACCGGAGTACCAACGGGGGTACCGGTAGTACCCTGGAGTACCGACGGGGGTATACGGGTACTACCTCGGAGCACCGGGCGGGGTTACGGGTACTACACCAGAGCGTCGGGAAGGGACGCCAGGCCTACCCCGGAGCATCAGGTCGGGATACCGGGCCTACCCTGGAGGGTCAGGATGGGAGGCTGAGATCTAACACCGTGTGCCTGTTGGGACAACAGTTAGAACTCCGGCGCATCACAAAGGGTTCTGCCACGGGCCCATAGTACTGGTGTGTGAACGGGTTCTATCCCGGAACGTCGCCTATGGACACCGGGCCTACCGCCGAGGGTCAGGTAGGACAGCTGGTTCTCAACCCGCGTGCTTGTAGGCAAAGCAGGTGTACCCCGGAGTACCAACAGTGGTATACGGGTACTACCTCGAAGCACCGGGCGGGGGTACCGGTACTACCCCGGAGTACTGACGGGGGAACCCTGGCATTACGCTGGAGTACCGGGCGTGGTTACCGGTACTACACCAGAGCATCGGGAAGGGAAGCCAGGCCTACCCTGGAGCATCAGGTCGGGATACCGGGCTCACCCTGGAGGGTCAGGATGGGGGGCCGGGATCTAACACCGCGTGCCTGTTGGGACAACAGTTAGAACTCCGGCGCATCACAAAGGGTTCTGCCACGGGCCCATAGTACTGGTGTGGGAACGGGTTCTATCCCGGAACGTCGCCTATGGACACCGGGGCTACCGCCGAGGGTCAGGTAGGAAGGCTGGTTCTCAACCCGCGTGCTTGTAGGCCAGCAGGTGTACCCCGGAGTACCGACGGGGGTATACGGGTACTACACCGGAGTACCAACGGGGGTACCGTTACTGCTCCGGAGTACCGACGGGGGTATACGGGTACTACCTCGGAGCACCGGGCGGGGTTACTGGTACTACACCAGAGCGTCGGGAAGGGACACCAGGCCTACCCTAGAGCTTCAGATAAGGATACCGGGCCTACCCTGGAGGGTCAAGATGGGAGGCTGAGATCTAACACCGCGCGCCCGTTGGAACAACAGTTAGAACTCCGGCGCATCACAAAGGGTTCTGCCACTGGCCCATAGTACTGTTGTGGGAACATGTTCTAACCCGGAACATCGCCTATGGACACCGGGCCTAACGCGAAGGGTCAAGTAGGAAGGGTGGGTCTAAACCCGTGCGCCCGTAGGGACAGCAGGTGTACCCCGGAGTACCGACAGGGGTATACGTGTACTAAACCGGAGTACCAACGGGGGTACCGGTAGTACCCTGGAGTACCGACGGGGGTATATGGGTACTACCCTGGAGCACCGGGCGGGGTTACGGGTACTACACCAGAGCGTCGGGAAGGGACGCCAGGCCTACCCCGGAGCATCAGGTCGGGATACCGGGCCTACCCTGGAGGGTCAGGATGGGGGGCCGGGATCTAACACCGCGTGCCTGTTGGGACAACAGTTAGAACTCCGGCGCATCACAAAGGGTTCTGCCACGGGCCCATAGTACTGGTGTGGGAACGGGTTCTATCCCGGTACGTCGCCTATGGACACCGGGCCTACCGCCGAGGGTCAGGTAGGAAGGCTGGTTCTCAACCCGCGTGCTTGTAGGCAAAGCAGGTGTACCCCGGAGTACCAACAGTGGTATACGGGTACTACCTCGAAGCACCGGGCGGGGGTTTCGGTACTACCCCGGAGTACTGACGGGGGAACCCTGGCATTATGCTGGAGCACCGGGCGTGGTTACCGGTACTACACCAGAGCGTCGGGAAGGGAAGCCAGGCCTACCCTGGAGCATCAGGTCGGGATACCGGGCTCACCCTGGAGGGTCAGGATGGGGGGCCGGGATCTAACACCGCGTGCCTGTTGGGACAACAGTTAGAACTCCGGCGCATCACAAAGGGTTCTGCCACGGGCCCATAGTACTGTTGTGTGAACGGGTTCTATCCCGGAACATCGCCTATGGACACCGGGGCTACCGCCGAGGGTCAGGTAGGAAGGCTGGTTCTCAACCCGCGTGCTTGTAGGCCAGCAGGTGTACCCCGGAGTACCGACGGGGGTATACGGGTACTACACCGGAGTACCAACGGGGGTACCGTTACTGCTCCGGAGTACCGACGGGGGTATACGGGTACTACCTCGGAGCACCGGGCGGGGTTACTGGTACTACACCAGATCGTCGGGAAGGGACACCAGGCCTACCCTAGAGCTTCAGATAAGGATACCGGGCCTACCCTGGAGGGTCAAGATGGGAGGCTGAGATCTAACACCGCGCGCCCGTTGGAACAACAGTTAGAACTCCGGTGCATCACAAAGGGTTCTGCCACTGGCCCATAGTACTCTTGTGGGAACATGTTCTAACCCGGAACATCGCCTATGGACACCGGGCCTAACGCGAAGGGTCAGGTAGGAAGGGTGGGTCTAAACCCGTGCGCCCGTAGGGACAGCAGGTGTACCCCGGAGTACCGACAGGGGTATACGTGTACTACACCGGAGTACCAACGGGGGTACCGGTAGTACCCTGGAGTACCGACGGGGGTATATGGGTACTACCCTGGAGCACCGGGCGGGGTTACGGGTACTACACCAGAGCGTCGGGAAGGGACGCCAGGCCTACCCCGGAGCATCAGGTCGGGATACCGGGCCTACCCTGGAGGGTCAGGATGGGGGGCCGGGATCTAACACCGCGTGCCTGTTGGGACAACAGTTAGAACTCCGGCGCATCACAAAGGGTTCTGCCACGGGCCCATAGTACTGGTGTGGGAACGGGTTCTATCCCGGAACATCGCCTATGGACACCGGGGCTACCGCCGAGGGTCAGGTAGGAAGGCTGGTTCTCAACCCGCGTGCTTGTAGGCCAGCAGGTGTACCCCGGAGTACCGACGGGGGTATACGGGTACTACACCGGAGTACCAACGGGGGTACCGTTACTGCTCCGGAGTACCGACGGGGGTATACGGGTACTACCTCGGAGCACCGGGCGGGGTTACTGGTACTACACCAGATCGTCGGGAAGGGACACCAGGCCTACCCTAGAGCTTCAGATAAGGATACCGGGCCTACCCTGGAGGGTCAAGATGGGAGGCTGAGATCTAACACCGCGCGCCCGTTGGAACAACAGTTAGAACTCCGGCGCATCACAAAGGGTTCTGCCACTGGCCCATAGTACTGTTGTGGGAACATGTTCTAACCCGGAACATCGCCTATGGACACCGGGCCTAACGCGAAGGGTCAAGTAGGAAGGGTGGGTCTAAACCCGTGCGCCCGTAGGGACAGCAGGTGTACCCCGGAGTACCGACAGGGGTATACGGGTACTACACCGGAGTACCAACGGGGGTACCGGTAGTACCCTGGAGTACCGACGGGGGTATATGGGTACTACCCTGGAGCACCGGGCGGGGTTACGGGTACTACACCAGAGCGTCGGGAAGGGACGCCAGGCCTACCCCGGAGCATCAGGTCGGGATACCGGGCCTACCCTGGAGGGTCAGGATGGGGGGCCGGGATCTAACACCGCGTGCCTGTTGGGACAACAGTTAGAACTCCGGCGCATCACAAAGGGTTCTGCCACGGGCCCATAGTACTGGTGTGGGAACGGGTTCTATCCCGGTACGTCGCCTATGGACACCGGGCCTACCGCCGAGGGTCAAGTAGGAAGGCTGGTTCTCAACCCGCGTGCTTGTAGGCCAGCAGGTGTACCCTGGAGTACCGACGGGGGTATACGGGTACTACACCGGAGTACCAACGGGGGTACCGGTAGTACCCTGGAGTACCGACGGGGGTATACGGGTACTACCTCGGAGCACCGGGCGGGGTTACGGGTACTACACCAGAGCGTCGGGAAGGGACGCCAGGCCTACCCCGGAGCATCAGGTCGGGATACCGGGCCTACCCTGGAGGGTCAGGATGGGAGGCTGAGATCTAACACCGTGTGCCTGTTGGGACAACAGTTAGAACTCCGGCGCATCACAAAGGGTTCTGCCACGGGCCCATAGTACTGGTGTGTGAACGGGTTCTATCCCGGAACGTCGCCTATGGACACCGGGCCTACCGCCGAGGGTCAGGTAGGACAGCTGGTTCTCAACCCGCGTGCTTGTAGGCAAAGCAGGTGTACCCCGGAGTACCAACAGTGGTATACGGGTACTACCTCGAAGCACCGGGCGGGGGTACCGGTACTACCCCGGAGTACTGACGGGGGAACCCTGGCATTACGCTGGAGTACCGGGCGTGGTTACCGGTACTACACCAGAGCATCGGGAAGGGAAGCCAGGCCTACCCTGGAGCATCAGGTCGGGATACCGGGCTCACCCTGGAGGGTCAGGATGGGGGGCCGGGATCTAACACCGCGTGCCTGTTGGGACAACAGTTAGAACTCCGGCGCATCACAAAGGGTTCTGCCACGGGCCCATAGTACTGGTGTGGGAACGGGTTCTATCCCGGAACATCGCCTATGGACACCGGGGCTACCGCCGAGGGTCAGGTAGGAAGGCTGGTTCTCAACCCGCGTGCTTGTAGGCCAGCAGGTGTACCCCGGAGTACCGACGGGGGTATACGGGTACTACACCGGAGTACCAACGGGGGTACCGTTACTGCTCCGGAGTACCGACGGGGGTATACGGGTACTACCTCGGAGCACCGGGCGGGGTTACTGGTACTACACCAGAGCGTCGGGAAGGGACACCAGGCCTACCCTAGAGCTTCAGATAAGGATACCGGGCCTACCCTGGAGGGTCAAGATGGGAGGCTGAGATCTAACACCGCGCGCCCGTTGGAACAACAGTTAGAACTCCGGCGCATCACAAAGGGTTCTGCCACTGGCCCATAGTACTGTTGTGGGAACATGTTCTAACCCGGAACATCGCCTATGGACACCGGGCCTAACGCGAAGGGTCAAGTAGGAAGGGTGGGTCTAAACCCGTGCGCCCGTAGGGACAGCAGGTGTACCCCGGAGTACCGACAGGGGTATACGTGTACTAAACCGGAGTACCAACGGGGGTACCGGTAGTACCCTGGAGTACCGACGGGGGTATATGGGTACTACCCTGGAGCACCGGGCGGGGTTACGGGTACTACACCAGAGCGTCGGGAAGGGACGCCAGGCCTACCCCGGAGCATCAGGTCGGGATACCGGGCCTACCCTGGAGGGTCAGGATGGGAGGCTGAGATCTAACACCGTGTTCCTGTTGGGACAACAGTTAGAACTCCGGCGCATCACAAAGGGTTCTGTCACGGGCCCATAGTACTGTTGTGGGAACGGGTTCTGTCCCGGAACGTCGCCTATGGACACCGGGCCTACCGCCGAGGGTCAGGTAGGACGGCTGGTTCTCAACCCGCGTGCTTGTAGGCACAGCAGGTGTACCCCGGAGTACCAACGGTGGTATACGGGTACTACCTCGAAGCACCGGGCGGGGGTACCGGTACTACCCCGGAGTACTGACGGGGGAACCCTGGCATTACGCTGGAGCACCGGGCGTGGTTACCGGTACTACACCAGAGCGTCTTGAAGGGAAGCCAGGCCTACCCTGGAGCATCAGGTCGGGATACCGGGCTCACCCTGGAGGGTCAGGATGGGGGGCCGGGATCTAACACCGCGTGCCTGTTGGGACAACAGTTAGAACTCCGGCGCATCACAAAGGGTTCTGCCACGGGCCCATAGTACTGTTGTGGGAACGGGTTCTATCCCGGAACATCGCCTATGGACACCGGGGCTACCGCCGAGGGTCAGGTAGGAAGGCTGGTTCTCAACCCGCGTGCTTGTAGGCCAGCAGGTGTACCCCGGAGTAACGACGGGGTATACGGGTACTACACCGCAGCACCAACGGGGGTACCGTTACTGCTCCGGAGTACCGACGGGGGTATACGGGTACTACCTCGGAGCACCGGGCGGGGTTACTGGTACTACACCAGAGCGTCGGGAAGGGACACCAGGCCTACCCTAGAGCTTCAGATAAGGATACCGGGCCTACCCTGGAGGGTCAAGATGGGAGGCTGAGATCTAACACCGCGCGCCCGTTGGAACAACAGTTAGAACTCCGGCGCATCACAAAGGGTTCTGCCACTGGCCCATAGTACTGTTGTGGGAACATGTTCTAACCCGGAACATCGCCTATGGACACCGGGCCTAACGCGAAGGGTCAAGTAGGAAGGGTGGGTCTAAACCCGTGCGCCCGTAGGGACAGCAGGTGTACCCCGGAGTACCGACAGGGGTATACGTGTACTACACCGGAGTACCAACGGGGGTACCGGTAGTACCCTGGAGTACCGACGGGGGTATATGGGTACTACCCTGGAGCACCAGGCGGGGTTAAGGGTACTACACCAGAGCGTCGGGAAGGGACGCCAGGCCTACCCCGGAGCATCAGGTCGGGATACCGGGCCTACCCTGGAGGGTCAGGATGGGAGGCTGAGATCTAACACCGTGTTCCTGTTGGGACAACAGTTAGAACTCCGGCGCATCACAAAGGGTTCTGTCACGGGCCCATAGTACTGTTGTGGGAACGGGTTCTATCCCGGAACGTCGCCTATGGACACCGGGCCTACCGCCGAGGGTCAGGTAGGACGGCTGGTTCTCAACCCGCGTGCTTGTAGGCACAGCAGGTGTACCCCGGAGTACCAACGGTGGTATACGGGTACTACCTCGAAGCACCGGGCGGGGGTACCGGTACTACCCCGGAGTACTGACGGGGGAACCCTGGCATTACGCTGGAGCACCGGGCGTGGTTACCGGTACTACACCAGAGCGTCGGGAAGGGAAGCCAGGCCTACCCTGGAGCATCAGGTCGGGATACCGTGCCTACCCTGGAGGGTCAGGATGGGGGGCCGGGATCTAACACCGCGTGCCTGTTGGGACAACAGTTAGAACTCCGGCGCATCACAAAGGGTTCTGCCACGGGCCCATAGTACTGGTGTGGGAACGGGTTCTATCCCTGAACATCGCCTATGGACACCGGGGCTACCGCCGAGGGTCAGGTAGGAAGGCTGGTTCTCAACCCGCGTGCTTGTAGGCCAGCAGGTGTACCCCGGAGTAACGACGGGGTATACGGGTACTACACCGGAGTATCAACGGGGGTACCGTTACTGCTCCGGAGTACCGACGGGGGTATACGGGTACTACCTCGGAGCACCCGGCGGGGTTACTGGTACTACACCAGAGCGTCGGGAAGGGACACCAGGCCTACCCTAGAGCTTCAGATAAGGATACCGGGCCTACCCTGGAGGGTCAAGATGGGAGGCTGAGATCTAACACAGCGCGCCCGTTGGAACAACAGTTAGAACTCCGGCGCATCACAAAGGGTTCTGCCACTGGCCCATAGTACTCTTGTGGGAACGGGTTCTATCCCGGAACATCGCCTATGGACACCGGCCCTAACGCGAAGGGTCAAGTAGGAAGGGTGGGTCTAAACCCGTGCGCCCGTAGGGACAGCAGGTGTACCCCGGAGTACCGACAGGGGTATACGGGTACTAAACCGGAGTACCAACGGGGGTACCGGTAGTACCCTGGAGTACCGACGGGGGTATATGGGTACTACCCTGGAGCACCGGGCGGGGTTACGGGTACTACACCAGAGCGTCGGGAAGGGACGCCAGGCCTACCCCGGAGCATCAGGTCGGGATACCGGGCCTACCCTGGAGGGTCAGGATGGGGGGCCGGGATCTAACACCGCGTGCCTGTTGGGACAACAGTTAGAACTCCGGCGCATCACAAAGGGTTCTGCCACGGGCCCATAGTACTGCTGTGGGAACGGGTTCTATCCCGGTACGTCGCCTATGGACACCGGGCCTACCGCCGAGGGTCAGGTAGGAAGGCTGGTTCTCAACCCGCGTGCTTGTAGGCCAGCAGGTGTACCCCGGAGTACCGACGGGGGTATACGGGTACTACACCGGAGTACCAACGGGGGTACCGTTACTGCTCCGGAGTACCGACGGGGGTATACGGGTACTACCTCGGAGCACCGGGCGGGGTTACTGGTACTACACCAGAGCGTCGGGAAGGGACACCAGGCCTACCCTAGAGCTTCAGATAAGGATACCGGGCCTACCCTGGAGGGTCAAGATGGGAGGCTGAGATCTAACACCGCGCGCCCGTTGGAACAACAGTTAGAACTCCGGCGCATCACAAAGGGTTCTGCCACTGGCCCATAGTACTGTTGTGGGAACATGTTCTAACCCGGAACATCGCCTATGGACACCGGGCCTAACGCGAAGGGTCAAGTAGGAAGGGTGGGTCTAAACCCGTGCGCCCGTAGGGACAGCAGGTGTACCCCGGAGTACCGACAGGGGTATACGTGTACTACACCGGAGTACCAAGGGGGGTACCGGTAGTACCCTGGAGTACCGACGGGGGTATATGGGTACTACCCTGGAGCACCGGGCGGGGTTACGGGTACTACACCAGAGCGTCGGGAAGGGACGCCAGGCCTACCCCGGAGCATCAGGTCGGGATACCGGGCCTACCCTGGAGGGTCAGGATGGGGGGCTGAGATCTAACACCGTGTGCCTGTTGGGACAACAGTTAGAACTCCGGCGCATCACAAAGGGTTCTGTCACGGGCCCATAGTACTGTTGTGGGAACGGGTTCTATCCCGGAACGTCGCCTATGGACACCGGGCCTACCGCCGAGGGTCAGGTAGGACGGCTGGTTCTCAACCCGCGTGCTTGTAGGCACAGCAGGTGTACCCCGGAGTACCAACGGTGGTATACGGGTACTACCTCGAAGCACCGGGCGGGGGTACCGGTACTACCCCGGAGTACTGACGGGGGAACCCTGGCATTACGCTGGAGTACCGGGCGTGGTTACCGGTACTACACCAGAGCATCGGGAAGGGAAGCCAGGCCTACCCCGGAGCATCAGGTCGGGATACCGGGCTCACCCTGGAGGGTCAGGATGGGGGGCCGGGATCTAACACCGCGTGCCTGTTGGGACAACAGTTAGAACTCCGGCGCATCACAAAGGGTTCTGCCACGGGCCCATAGTACTGGTGTGGGAACGGGTTCTATCCCGGTACGTCGCCTATGGACACCGGGCCTACCGCCGAGGGTCAGGTAGGAAGGCTGGTTCTCAACCCGCGTGCTTGTAGGCCAGCAGGTGTACCCCGGAGTACCGACGGGGGTATACGGGTACTAGACCGCAGCACCAACGGGGGTACCGTTACTGCTCCGGAGTACCGACGGGGGTATACGGGTACTACCTCGGAGCACCGGGCGGGGTTACTGGTACTACACCAGAGCGTCGGGAAGGGACACCAGGCCTACCCTAGAGCTTCAGATAAGGATACCGGGCCTACCCTGGAGGGTCAAGATGGGAGGCTGAGATCTAACACCGCACGCCCGTTGGAACAACAGTTAGAACTCCGGCGCATCACAAAGGGTTCTGCCACTGGCCCATAGTACTCTTGTGGGAACATGTTCTAACCCGGAACATCGCCTATGGACACCGGGCCTAACGCGAAGGGTCAAGTAGGAAGGGTGGGTCTAAACCCGTGCGCCCGTAGGGACAGCAGGTGTACCCCGGAGTACCGACAGGGGTATACGGGTACTACACCGGAGTACCAACGGGGGTACCGGTAGTACCCTGGAGTACCGACGGGGGTATATGGGTACTACCCTGGAGCACCGGGCGGGGTTACGGGTACTACACCAGAGCGTCGGGAAGGGACGCCAGGCCTACCCCGGAGCATCAGGTCGGGATACCGGGCCTACCCTGGAGGGTCAGGATGGGGGGCCGGGATCTAACACCGCGTGCCTGTTGGGACAACAGTTAGAACTCCGGCGCATCACAAAGGGTTCTGCCACGGGCCCATAGTACTGCTGTGGGAACGGGTTCTATCCCGGAACGTCGCCTATGGACACCGGGCCTACCGCCGAGGGTCAAGTAGGAAGGCTGGTTCTCAACCCGCGTGCTTGTAGGCCAGCAGGTGTACCCCGGAGTACCGACGGGGGTATACGGGTACTACACCGGAGTACCAACGGGGGTACCGGTAGTACCCTGGAGTACCGACGGGGGTATACGGGTACTACCTCGGAGCACCGGGCGGGGTTACGGGTACTACACCAGAGCGTCGGGAAGGGACGCCAGGCCTACCCCGGAGCATCAGGTCGGCATACCGGGCCTACCCTGGAGGGTCAGGATGGGAGGCTGAGATCTAACACCGTGTGCCTGTTGGGACAACAGTTAGAACTCCGGCGCATCACAAAGGGTTCTGCCACGGGCCCATAGTACTGTTGTGGGAACGGGTTCTATCCCGGAACGTCGCCTATGGACACCGGGCCTACCGCCGAGGGTCAGGTAGGACGGCTGGTTCTCAACCCGCGTGCTTGTAGGCAAAGCAGGTGTACCCCGGAGTACCAACAGTGGTATACGGGTACTACCTCGAAGCACCGGGCGGGGGTTTCGGTACTACCCCGGAGTACTGACGGGGGAACCCTGGCATTATGCTGGAGTACCGGGCGTGGTTACCGGTACTACACCAGAGCGTCGGGAAGGGAAGCCAGGCCTACCCTGGAGCATCAGGTCGGGATACCGGGCTCACCCTGGAGGGTCAGGATGGGGGGCCGGGATCTAACACCGCGTGCCTGTTGGGACAACAGTTAGAACTCCGGCGCATCACAAAGGGTTCTGCCACGGGCCCATAGTACTGGTGTGGGAACGGGTTCTATCCCGGAACATCGCCTATGGACACCGGGGCTACCGCCGAGGGTCAGGTAGGAAGGCTGGTTCTCAACCCGCGTGCTTGTAGGCCAGCAGGTGTACCCCGGAGTACCGACGGGGGTATACGGGTACTACACCGGAGTACCAACGGGGGTACCGTTACTGCTCCGGAGTACCGACGGGGGTATACGGGTACTACCTCGGAGCACCGGGCGGGGTTACTGGTACTACACCAGAGCGTCGGGAAGGGACACCAGGCCTACCCTAGAGCTTCAGATAAGGATACCGGGCCTACCCTGGAGGGTCAAGATGGGAGGCTGAGATCTAACACCGCGCGCCCGTTGGAACAACAGTTAGAACTCCGGCGCATCACAAAGGGTTCTGCCACTGGCCCATAGTACTCTTGTGGGAACATGTTCTAACCCGGAACATCGCCTATGGACACCGGGCCTAACGCGAAGGGTCAAGTAGGAAGGGTGGGTCTAAACCCGTGCGCCCGTAGGGACAGCAGGTGTACCCCGGAGTACCGACAGGGGTATACGGGTACTACACCGGAGTACCAACGGGGGTACCGGTAGTACCCTGGAGTACCGACGGGGGTATATGGGTACTACCCTGGAGCACCGGGCGGGGTTACGGGTACTACACCAGAGCGTCGGGAAGGGACGCCAGGCCTACCCCGGAGCATCAGGTCGGGATACCGGGCCTACCCTGGAGGGTCAGGATGGGGGGCCGGGATCTAACACCGCGTGCCTGTTGGGACAACAGTTAGAACTCCGGCGCATCACAAAGGGTTCTGCCACGGGCCCATAGTACTGGTGTGGGAACGGGTTCTATCCCGGTACGTCGCCTATGGACACCGGGCCTACCGCCGAGGGTCAGGTAGGAAGGCTGGTTCTCAACCCGCGTGCTTGTAGGCACAGCAGGTGTACCCCGGAGTACCGACGGGGGTATACGGGTACTACACCGGAGTACCAACGGGGGTACCGTTACTGCTCCGGAGTACCGACGGGGGTATACGGGTACTACCTCGGAGCACCGGGCGGGGGTACCGGTACTACCCCGGAGTACTGACGGGGGAACCCTGGCATTACGACGGAGTACCGGGCGTGGTTACCGGTACTACACCAGAGCGTCGGGAAGGGAAGCCAGGCCTACCCCGGAGCATCAGGTCGGGATACCGGGCCTACCCTGGAGGGTCAGGATGGGGGGCCGGGATCTAACACCGCGTGCCTGTTGGGACAACAGTTAGAACTCCGGTGCATCACAAAGGGTTCTGCCACGGGCCCATAGTACTGGTGTGGGAACGGGTTCTATCACGGAACATCGCCTATGGACACCGGGGCTACCGCCGAGGGTCAGGTAGGAAGGCTGGTTCTCAACCCGCGTGCTTGTAGGCCAGCAGGTGTACCCCGGAGTACCGACGGGGGTATACGGGTACTACACCGGAGTACCAACGGGGGTACCGTTACTGCTCCGGAGTACCGACGGGGGTATACGGGTACTACCTCGGAGCACCGGGCGGGGTTACTGGTACTACACCAGAGCGTCGGGAAGGGACACCAGGCCTACCCTAGAGCTTCAGATAAGGATACCGGGCCTACCCTGGAGGGTCAAGATGGGAGGCTGAGATCTAACACCGCGCGCCCGTTGGAACAACAGTTAGAACTCCGGCGCATCACAAAGGGTTCTGCCACTGGCCCATAGTACTCTTGTGGGAACATGTTCTAACCCGGAACATCGCCTATGGACACCGGGCCTAACGCGAAGGGTCAAGTAGGAAGGGTGGGTCTAAACCCGTGCGCCCGTAGGGACAGCAGGTGTACCCCGGAGTACCGACAGGGGTATACGGGTACTACACCGGAGTACCAACGGGGGTACCGGTAGTACCCTGGAGTACCGACGGGGGTATATGGGTACTACCCTGGAGCACCGGGCGGGGTTACGGGTACTACACCAGAGCGTCGGGAAGGGACGCCAGGCCTACCCCGGAGCATCAGGTCGGGATACCGGGCCTACCCTGGAGGGTCAGGATGGGGGGCCGGGATCTAACACCGCGTGCCTGTTGGGACAACAGTTAGAACTCCGGCGCATCACAAAGGGTTCTGCCACGGGCCCATAGTACTGCTGTGGGAACGGGTTCTATCCCGGAACGTCGCCTATGGACACCGGGCCTACCGCCGAGGGTCAGGTAGGATTGCTGGTTCTCAACCCGCGTGCTTGTAGGCACAGCAGGTGTACCCTGGAGTACTAACGGTGGTATACGGGTACTACCTTGAAGTACCGGGCGGGGGTACCGGTACTACCCCGGAGTACTGACGGGGGAACCCTGGCATTACGCTGGAGCACCGGGCGTGGTTACCGGTACTACACCAGAGCGTCGGGAAGGGAAGCCAGGCCTACCCTGGAGCATCAGGTCGGGATACCGGGCCTACCCTGGAGGGTCAGGATGGGGGGCCGGGATCTAACAACGTGTGCCTGTTGGGACAACAGTTAGAACTCCGGCGCATCACAAAGGGTTCTGTCACGGGCCCATAGTACTGCTGTGGGAACGGGTTCTATCCCGGAACGTCGCCTATGGACACCGGGGCTACCGCCGAGGGTCAGGTAGGAAGGCTGGTTCTCAACCCGCGTGCTTGTAGGCCAGCAGGTGTACCCCGGAGTACCGACGGGGGTATACGGGTACTACACCGGAGTACCAACGGGGGTACCGTTACTGCTCCGGAGTACCGACGGGGGTATACGGGTACTACCTCGGAGCACCGGGCGGGGTTACTGGTACTACACCAGAGAGTCGGGAAGGGACACCAGGCCTACCCTAGAGCTTCAGATAAGGATACCGGGCCTACCCTGGAGGGTCAAGATGGGAGGCTGAGATCTAACACCGCGCGCCCGTTGGAACAACAGTTAGAACTCCGGCGCATCACAAAGGGTTCTGCCACTGGCCCATAGTACTCTTGTGGGAACATGTTCTAACCCGGAACATCGCCTATGGACACCGGGCCTAACGCGAAGGGTCAAGTAGGAAGGGTGGGTCTAAACCCGTGCGCCCGTAGGGACAGCAGGTGTACCCCGGAGTACCGACAGGGGTATACGGGTACTACACCGGAGTACCAACGGGGGTACCGGTAGTACCCTGGAGTACCGACGGGGGTATATGGGTACTACCCTGGAGCACCGGGCGGGGTTACGGGTACTACACCAGAGCGTCGGGAAGGGACGCCAGGCCTACCCCGGAGCATCAGGTCGGGATACCGGGCCTACCCTGGAGGGTCAGGATGGGGGGCCGGGATCTAACACCGCGTGCCTGTTGGGACAACAGTTAGAACTCCGGTGCATCACAAAGGGTTCTGCCACGGGCCCATAGTACTGGTGTGGGAACGGGTTCTATCCCGGAACATCGCCTATGGACACCGGGGCTACCGCCGAGGGTCAGGTAGGAAGGCTGGTTCTCAACCCGCGTGCTTGTAGGCCAGCAGGTGTACCCCGGAGTACCGACGGGGGTATACGGGTACTACACCGGAGTACCAACGGGGGTACCGTTACTGCTCCGGAGTACCGACGGGGGTATACGGGTACTACCTCGGAGCACCGGGCGGGGTTACTGGTACTACACCAGAGCGTCGGGAAGGGACACCAGGCCTACCCTAGAGCTTCAGATAAGGATACCGGGCCTACCCTGGAGGGTCAAGATGGGAGGCTGAGATCTAACACCGCACGCCCGTTGGAACAACAGTTAGAACTCCGGCGCATCACAAAGGGTTCTGCCACTGACCCATAGTACTCTTGTGGGAACATGTTCTAACCCGGAACATCGCCTATGGACACCGGGCCTAACGCGAAGGGTCAAGTAGGAAGGGTGGGTCTAAACCCGCGCGCCCGTAGGGACAGCAGGTGTACCCCGGAGTACCGACAGGGGTATACGTGTACTACACCGGAGTACCAAGGGGGGTACCGGTAGTACCCTGGAGTACCGACGGGGGTATATGGGTACTACCCTGGAGCACCGGGCGGGGTTACGGGTACTACACCAGAGCGTCGGGAAGGGACGCCAGGCCTACCCCGGAGCATCAGGTCGGGATACCGGGCCTACCCTGGAGGGTCAGGATGGGGGGCCGGGATCTAACACCGCGTGCCTGTTGGGACAACAGTTAGAACTCCGGCGCATCACAAAGGGTTCTGCCACGGGCCCATAGTACTGGTGTGGGAACGGGTTCTATCCCGGTACGTCGCCTATGGACACCGGGCCTACCGCCGAGGGTCAGGTAGGAAGGCTGGTTCTCAACCCGCGTGCTTGTAGGCAAAGCAGGTGTACCCCGGAGTACCAACAGTGGTATACGGGTACTACCTCGAAGCACCGGGCGGGGGTTTCGGTACTACCCCGGAGTACTGACGGGGGAACCCTGGCATTATGCTGGAGCACCGGGCGTGGTTACCGGTACTACACCAGAGCGTCGGGAAGGGAAGCCAGGCCTACCCTGGAGCATCAGGTCGGGATACCGGGCTCACCCTGGAGGGTCAGGATGGGGGGCCGGGATCTAACACCGCGTGCCTGTTGGGACAACAGTTAGAACTCCGGCGCATCACAAAGGGTTCTGCCACGGGCCCATAGTACTGTTGTGTGAACGGGTTCTATCCCGGAACATCGCCTATGGACACCGGGGCTACCGCCGAGGGTCAGGTAGGAAGGCTGGTTCTCAACCCGCGTGCTTGTAGGCCAGCAGGTGTACCCCGGAGTACCGACGGGGGTATACGGGTACTACACCGGAGTACCAACGGGGGTACCGTTACTGCTCCGGAGTACCGACGGGGGTATACGGGTACTACCTCGGAGCACCGGGCGGGGTTACTGGTACTACACCAGATCGTCGGGAAGGGACACCAGGCCTACCCTAGAGCTTCAGATAAGGATACCGGGCCTACCCTGGAGGGTCAAGATGGGAGGCTGAGATCTAACACCGCGCGCCCGTTGGAACAACAGTTAGAACTCCGGTGCATCACAAAGGGTTCTGCCACTGGCCCATAGTACTCTTGTGGGAACATGTTCTAACCCGGAACATCGCCTATGGACACCGGGCCTAACGCGAAGGGTCAAGTAGGAAGGGTGGGTCTAAACCCGTGCGCCCGTAGGGACAGCAGGTGTACCCCGGAGTACCGACAGGGGTATACGTGTACTACACCGGAGTACCAACGGGGGTACCGGTAGTACCCTGGAGTACCGACGGGGGTATATGGGTACTACCCTGGAGCACCGGGCGGGGTTACGGGTACTACACCAGAGCGTCGGGAAGGGACGCCAGGCCTACCCCGGAGCATCAGGTCGGGATACCGGGCCTACCCTGGAGGGTCAGGATGGGGGGCCGGGATCTAACACCGCGTGCCTGTTGGGACAACAGTTAGAACTCCGGCGCATCACAAAGGGTTCTGCCACGGGCCCATAGTACTGGTGTGGGAACGGGTTCTATCCCGGAACATCGCCTATGGACACCGGGGCTACCGCCGAGGGTCAGGTAGGAAGGCTGGTTCTCAACCCGCGTGCTTGTAGGCCAGCAGGTGTACCCCGGAGTACCGACGGGGGTATACGGGTACTACACCGGAGTACCAACGGGGGTACCGTTACTGCTCCGGAGTACCGACGGGGGTATACGGGTACTACCTCGGAGCACCGGGCGGGGTTACTGGTACTACACCAGATCGTCGGGAAGGGACACCAGGCCTACCCTAGAGCTTCAGATAAGGATACCGGGCCTACCCTGGAGGGTCAAGATGGGAGGCTGAGATCTAACACCGCGCGCCCGTTGGAACAACAGTTAGAACTCCGGCGCATCACAAAGGGTTCTGCCACTGGCCCATAGTACTCTTGTGGGAACATGTTCTAACCCGGAACATCGCCTATGGACACCGGGCCTAACGCGAAGGGTCAAGTAGGAAGGGTGGGTCTAAACCCGTGCGCCCGTAGGGACAGCAGGTGTACCCCGGAGTACCGACAGGGGTATACGGGTACTACACCGGAGTATCAACAGGGGTACCGGTAGTACCCTGGAGTACCGACGGGGGTATATGGGTACTACCCTGGAGCACCGGGCGGGGTTACGGGTACTACACCAGAGCGTCGGGAAGGGACGCCAGGCCTACCCCGGAGCATCAGGTCGGGATACCGGGCCTACCCTGGAGGGTCAGGATGGGGGGCCGGGATCTAACACCGCGTGCCTGTTGGGACAACAGTTAGAACTCCGGCGCATCACAAAGGGTTCTGCCACGGGCCCATAGTACTGGTGTGGGAACGGGTTCTATCCCGGTACGTCGCCTATGGACACCGGGCCTACCGCCGAGGGTCAAGTAGGAAGGCTGGTTCTCAACCCGCGTGCTTGTAGGCCAGCAGGTGTACCCTGGAGTACCGACGGGGGTATACGGGTACTACACCGGAGTACCAACGGGGGTACCGGTAGTACCCTGGAGTACCGACGGGGGTATACGGGTACTACCTCGGAGCACCGGGCGGGGTTACGGGTACTACACCAGAGCGTCGGGAAGGGACGCCAGGCCTACCCCGGAGCATCAGGTCGGGATACCGGGCCTACCCTGGAGGGTCAGGATGGGAGGCTGAGATCTAACACCGTGTGCCTGTTGGGACAACAGTTAGAACTCCGGCGCATCACAAAGGGTTCTGCCACGGGCCCATAGTACTGGTGTGTGAACGGGTTCTATCCCGGAACGTCGCCTATGGACACCGGGCCTACCGCCGAGGGTCAGGTAGGACAGCTGGTTCTCAACCCGCGTGCTTGTAGGCAAAGCAGGTGTACCCCGGAGTACCAACAGTGGTATACGGGTACTACCTCGAAGCACCGGGCGGGGGTTTCGGTACTACCCCGGAGTACTGACGGGGGAACCCTGGCATTATGCTGGAGTACCGGGCGTGGTTACCGGTACTACACCAGAGCGTCGGGAAGGGAAGCCAGGCCTACCCTGGAGCATCAGGTCGGGATACCGGGCTCACCCTGGAGGGTCAGGATGGGGGGCCGGGATCTAACACCGCGTGCCTGTTGGGACAACAGTTAGAACTCCGGCGCATCACAAAGGGTTCTGCCACGGGCCCATAGTACTGGTGTGGGAACGGGTTCTATCCCGGAACATCGCCTATGGACACCGGGGCTACCGCCGAGGGTCAGGTAGGAAGGCTGGTTCTCAACCCGCGTGCTTGTAGGCCAGCAGGTGTACCCCGGAGTACCGACGGGGGTATACGGGTACTACACCGGAGTACCAACGGGGGTACCGTTACTGCTCCGGAGTACCGACGGGGGTATACGGGTACTACCTCGGAGCACCGGGCGGGGTTACTGGTACTACACCAGAGCGTCGGGAAGGGACACCAGGCCTACCCTAGAGCTTCAGATAAGGATACCGGGCCTACCCTGGAGGGTCAAGATGGGAGGCTGAGATCTAACACCGCGCGCCCGTTGGAACAACAGTTAGAACTCCGGCGCATCACAAAGGGTTCTGCCACTGGCCCATAGTACTGTTGTGGGAACATGTTCTAACCCGGAACATCGCCTATGGACACCGGGCCTAACGCGAAGGGTCAAGTAGGAAGGGTGGGTCTAAACCCGTGCGCCCGTAGGGACAGCAGGTGTACCCCGGAGTACCGACAGGGGTATACGGGTACTACACCGGAGTACCAACGGGGGTACCGGTAGTACCCTGGAGTACCGACGGGGGTATATGGGTACTACCCTGGAGCACCGGGCGGGGTTACGGGTACTACACCAGAGCGTCGGGAAGGGACGCCAGGCCTACCCCGGAGCATCAGGTCGGGATACCGGGCCTACCCTGGAGGGTCAGGATGGGAGGCTGAGATCTAACACCGTGTGCCTGTTGGGACAACAGTTAGAACTCCGGCGCATCACAAAGGGTTCTGCCACGGGCCCATAGTACTGGTGTGGGAACGGGTTCTATCCCGGAACGTCGCCTATGGACACCGGGCCTACCGCCGAGGGTCAGGTAGGACGGCTGGTTCTCAACCCGCGTGCTTGTAGGCACAGCAGGTGTACCCCGGAGTACCAACGGTGGTATACGGGTACTACCTCGAAGCACCGGGCGGGGGTACCGGTACTACCCCGGAGTACTGACGGGGGAACCCTGGCATTACGCTGGAGCACCGGGCGTGGTTACCGGTACTACACCAGAGCGTCGGGAAGGGAAGCCAGGCCTACCCTGGAGCATCAGGTCGGGATACCGGGCTCACCCTGGAGGGTCAGGATGGGGGGCCGGGATCTAACACCGCGTGCCTGTTGGGACAACAGTTAGAACTCCGGCGCATCACAAAGGGTTCTGCCACGGGCCCATAGTACTGTTGTGGGAACGGGTTCTATCCCGGAACATCGCCTATGGACACCGGGGCTACCGCCGAGGGTCAGGTAGGAAGGCTGGTTCTCAACCCGCGTGCTTGTAGGCCAGCAGGTGTACCCCGGAGTAACGACGGGGTATACGGGTACTACACCGCAGCACCAACGGGGGTACCGTTACTGCTCCGGAGTACCGACGGGGGTATACGGGTACTACCTCGGAGCACCGGGCGGGGTTACTGGTACTACACCAGAGCGTCGGGAAGGGACACCAGGCCTACCCTAGAGCTTCAGATAAGGATACCGGGCCTACCCTGGAGGGTCAAGATGGGAGGCTGAGATCTAACACCGCGCGCCCGTTGGAACAACAGTTAGAACTCCGGCGCATCACAAAGGGTTCTGCCACTGGCCCATAGTACTGTTGTGGGAACATGTTCTAACCCGGAACATCGCCTATGGACACCGGGCCTAACGCGAAGGGTCAAGTAGGAAGGGTGGGTCTAAACCCGTGCGCCCGTAGGGACAGCAGGTGTACCCCGGAGTACCGACAGGGGTATACGTGTACTACACCGGAGTACCAACGGGGGTACCGGTAGTACCCTGGAGTACCGACGGGGGTATATGGGTACTACCCTGGAGCACCAGGCGGGGTTAAGGGTACTACACCAGAGCGTCGGGAAGGGACGCCAGGCCTACCCCGGAGCATCAGGTCGGGATACCGGGCCTACCCTGGAGGGTCAGGATGGGAGGCTGAGATCTAACACCGTGTTCCTGTTGGGACAACAGTTAGAACTCCGGCGCATCACAAAGGGTTCTGTCACGGGCCCATAGTACTGTTGTGGGAACGGGTTCTATCCCGGAACGTCGCCTATGGACACCGGGCCTACCGCCGAGGGTCAGGTAGGACGGCTGGTTCTCAACCCGCGTGCTTGTAGGCACAGCAGGTGTACCCCGGAGTACCAACGGTGGTATACGGGTACTACCTCGAAGCACCGGGCGGGGGTACCGGTACTACCCCGGAGTACTGACGGGGGAACCCTGGCATTACGCTGGAGCACCGGGCGTGGTTACCGGTACTACACCAGAGCGTCGGGAAGGGAAGCCAGGCCTACCCTGGAGCATCAGGTCGGGATACCGTGCCTACCCTGGAGGGTCAGGATGGGGGGCCGGGATCTAACACCGCGTGCCTGTTGGGACAACAGTTAGAACTCCGGCGCATCACAAAGGGTTCTGCCACGGGCCCATAGTACTGCTGTGGGAACGGGTTCTATCCCTGAACATCGCCTATGGACACCGGGGCTACCGCCGAGGGTCAGGTAGGAAGGCTGGTTCTCAACCAGCGTGCTTGTAGGCCAGCAGGTGTACCCCGGAGTAACGACGGGGTATACGGGTACTACACCGGAGTATCAACGGGGGTACCGTTACTGCTCCGGAGTACCGACGGGGGTATACGGGTACTACCTCGGAGCACCGGGCGGGGTTACTGGTACTACACCAGAGCGTCGGGAAGGGACACCAGGCCTACCCTAGAGCTTCAGATAAGGATACCGGGCCTACCCTGGAGGGTCAAGATGGGAGGCTGAGATCTAACACAGCGCGCCCGTTGGAACAACAGTTAGAACTCCGGCGCATCACAAAGGGTTCTGCCACTGGCCCATAGTACTGTTGTGGGAACATGTTCTAACCCGGAACATCGCCTATGGACACCGGGCCTAACGCGAAGGGTCAAGTAGGAAGGGTGGGTCTAAACCCGTGCGCCCGTAGGGACAGCAGGTGTACCCGGGAGTACCGACAGGGGTATACGTGTACTACACCGGAGTACCAACGGGGGTACCGGTAGTACCCTGGAGTACCGACGGGGGTATATGGGTACTACCCTGGAGCACCGGGCGGGGTTACGGGTACTACACCAGAGCGTCGGGAATGGACGCCAGGCCTACCCCGGAGCATCAGGTCGGGATACCGTGCCTACCCTGGAGGGTCAGGATGGGGGGCCGGGATCTAACACCGCGTGCCTGTTGGGACAACAGTTAGAACTCCGGCGCATCACAAAAGGTTCTGCCACGGGCCCATAGTACTGTTGTGGGAACGGGTTCTATCCCGGAACATCGCCTATGGACACCGGCCCTACCGCTGAGGGTCAGGTAGGAAGGCTGGTTCTCAACCCGCGTGCTTGTAGGCCAGCAGGTGTACCCCGGAGTACCGACGGGGGTATACGGGTACTACACCGGAGTACCAACGGGGGTACCGTTACTGCTCCTGAGTACCGACGGGGGTATACGGGTACTACCTCGGAGCACCGGGCGGGGTTACTGGTACTACACCAGAGTGTCGGGAAGGGACACCAGGCCTACCCTAGAGCTTCAGATAAGGATACCGGGCCTACCCTGGAGGGTCAAGATGGGAGGCTGAGATCTAACACCGCGCGCCCGTTGGAACAACAGTTAGAACTCCGGCGCATCACAAAGGGTTCTGCCACTGGCCCATAGTACTGTTGTGGGAACATGTTCTAACCCGGAACATCGCCTATGGACACCGGGCCTAACGCGAAGGGTCAAGTAGGAAGGGTGGGTCTAAACCCGTGCGCCCGTAGGGACAGCAGGTGTACCCCGGAGTACCGACAGGGGTATACGTGTACTACACCGGAGTACCAAGGGGGGTACCGGTAGTACCCTGGAGTACCGACGGGGGTATATGGGTACTACCCTGGAGCACCGGGCGGGGTTACGGGTACTACACCAGAGCGTCGGGAAGGGACGCCAGGCCTACCCCGGAGCATCAGGTCGGGATACCGGGCCTACCCTGGAGGGTCAGGATGGGGGGCTGAGATCTAACACCGTGTGCCTGTTGGGACAACAGTTAGAACTCCGGCGCATCACAAAGGGTTCTGTCACGGGCCCATAGTACTGTTGTGGGAACGGGTTCTATCCCGGAACGTCGCCTATGGACACCGGGCCTACCGCCAAGGGTCAGGTAGGACGGCTGGTTCTCAACCCGCGTGCTTGTAGGCACAGCAGGTGTACCCCGGAGTACCAACGGTGGTATACGGGTACTACCTCGAAGCACCGGGCGGGGGTACCGGTACTACCCCGGAGTACTGACGGGGGAACCCTGGCATTACGCTGGAGTACCGGGCGTGGTTACCGGTACTACACCAGAGCATCGGGAAGGGAAGCCAGGCCTACCCCGGAGCATCAGGTCGGGATACCGGGCTCACCCTGGAGGGTCAGGATGGGGGGCCGGGATCTAACACCGCGTGCCTGTTGGGACAACAGTTAGAACTCCGGCGCATCACAAAGGGTTCTGCCACGGGCCCATAGTACTGGTGTGGGAACGGGTTCTATCCCGGTACGTCGCCTATGGACACCGGGCCTACCGCCGAGGGTCAGGTAGGAAGGCTGGTTCTCAACCCGCGTGCTTGTAGGCCAGCAGGTGTACCCCGGAGTACCGACGGGGGTATACGGGTACTAGACCGCAGCACCAACGGGGGTACCGTTACTGCTCCGGAGTACCGACGGGGGTATACGGGTACTACCTCGGAGCACCGGGCGGGGTTACTGGTACTACACCAGAGCGTCGGGAAGGGACACCAGGCCTACCCTAGAGCTTCAGATAAGGATACCGGGCCTACCCTGGAGGGTCAAGATGGGAGGCTGAGATCTAACACCGCACGCCCGTTGGAACAACAGTTAGAACTCCGGCGCATCACAAAGGGTTCTGCCACTGGCCCATAGTACTGTTGTGGGAACATGTTCTAACCCGGAACATCGCCTATGGACACCGGGCCTAACGCGAAGGGTCAAGTAGGAAGGGTGGGTCTAAACCCGCGCGCCCGTAGGGACAGCAGGTGTACCCCGGAGTACCGACAGGGGTATACGTGTACTAGACCGCAGTACCAACGGGGGTACCGGTAGTACCCTGGAGTACCGACGGGGGTATATGGGTACTACCCTGGAGCACCGGGCGGGGTTACGGGTACTACACCAGAGCGTCGGGAAGGGACGCCAGGCCTACCCCGGAGCATCAGGTCGGGATTCTGGGCCTACCCTGGAGGGTCAGGATGGGAGGCTGAGATCTAACACCGTGTGCCTGTTGGGACAACAGTTAGAACTCCGGCGCATCACAAAGGGTTCTGCCACGGGCCCATAGTACTGTTGTGTGAACGGGTTCTATCCCGGAACGTCGCCTATGGACACCGGGCCTACCGCCGAGGGTCAGGTAGGACAGCTGGTTCTCAACCCGCGTGCTTGTAGGCAAAGCAGGTGTACCCCGGAGTACCAACAGTGGTATACGGGTACTACCTCGAAGCACCGGGCGGGGGTTTCGGTACTACCCCGGAGTACTGACGGGGGAACCCTGGCATTATGCTGGAGTACCGGGCGTGGTTACCGGTACTACACCAGAGCGTCGGGAAGGGAAGCCAGGCCTACCCTGGAGCATCAGGTCGGGATACCGGGCTCACCCTGGAGGGTCAGGATGGGGGGCCGGGATCTAACACCGCGTGCCTGTTGGGACAACAGTTAGAACTCCGGCGCATCACAAAGGGTTCTGCCACGGGCCCATAGTACTGGTGTGGGAACGGGTTCTATCCCGGAACATCGCCTATGGACACCGGGCCTACCGCCGAGGGTCAGGTAGGAAGGCTGGTTCTCAACCCGCGTGCTTGTAGGCCAGCAGGTGTACCCCGGAGTACCGACGGGGGTATACGGGTACTACACCGGAGTACCAACGGGGGTACCGTTACTGCTCCGGAGTACCGACGGGGGTATACGGGTACTACCTCGGAGCACCGGGCGGGGTTACGGGTACTACACCAGAGCGTCGGGAAGGGACACCAGGCCTACCCTAGAGCTTCAGATAAGGATACCGGGCCTACCCTGGAGGGTCAAGATGGGAGGCTGAGATCTAACACCGCGCGCCCGTTGGAACAACAGTTAGAACTCCGGCGCATCACAAAGGGTTCTGCCACTGGCCCATAGTACTCTTGTGGGAACATGTTCTAACCCGGAACATCGCCTATGGACACCGGGCCTAACGCGAAGGGTCAAGTAGGAAGGGTGGGTCTAAACCCGTGCGCCCGTAGGGACAGCAGGTGTACCCCGGAGTACCGACAGGGGTATACGGGTAATACACCGGAGTACCAACGGGGGTACCGGTAGTACCCTGGAGTACCGACGGGGGTATATGGGTACTACCCTGGAGCACCGGGCGGGGTTACGGGTACTACACCAGAGCGTCGGGAAGGGACGCCAGGCCTACCCCGGAGCATCAGGTCGGGATACCGGGCCTACCCTGGAGGGTCAGGATGGGGGGCCGGGATCTAACACCGCGTGCCTGTTGGGACAACAGTTAGAACTCCGGCGCATCACAAAGGGTTCTGCCACGGGCCCATAGTACTGCTGTGGGAACGGGTTCTATCCCGGTACGTCGCCTATGGACACCGGGCCTACCGCCGAGGGTCAGGTAGGAAGGCTGGTTCTCAACCCGCGTGCTTGTAGGCCAGCAGGTGTACCCCGGAGTACCGACGGGGGTATACGGGTACTACACCAGAGTACCAACGGGGGTACCGTTACTGCTCCGGAGTACCGACGGGGGTATACGGGTACTACCTCGGAGCACCGGGCGGGGTTACTGGTACTACACCAGATCGTCGGGAAGGGACACCAGGCCTACCCTAGAGCTTCAGATAAGGATACCGGGCCTACCCTGGAGGGTCAAGATGGGAGGCTGAGATCTAACACCGCGCGCCCGTTGGAACAACAGTTAGAACTCCGGCGCATCACAAAGGGTTCTGCCACTGGCCCATAGTACTCTTGTGGGAACATGTTCTAACCCGGAACATCGCCTATGGACACCGGGCCTAACGCGAAGGGTCAAGTAGGAAGGGTGGGTCTAAACCCGCGCGCCCGTAGGGACAGCAGGTGTACCCCGGAGTACCGACAGGGGTATACGTGTACTACACCGGAGTACCAACGGGGGTACCGGTAGTACCCTGGAGTACCGACGGGGGTATATGGGTACTACCCTGGAGCACCGGGCGGGGTTACGGGTACTACACCAGAGCGTCGGGAAGGGACGCCAGGCCTACCCCGGAGCATCAGGTCGGGATACCGGGCCTACCCTGGAGGGTCAGGATGGGGGGCTGAGATCTAACACCGTGTGCCTGTTGGGACAACAGTTAGAACTCCGGCGCATCACAAAGGGTTCTGCCACGGGCCCATAGTACTGTTGTGGGAACGGGTTCTATCCCGGAACGTCGCCTATGGACACCGGGCCTACCGCCAAGGGTCAGGTAGGACAGCTGGTTCTCAACCCGCGTGCTTGTAGGCACAGCAGGTGTACCCCGGAGTACCAACGGTGGTATACGGGTACTACCTCGAAGCACCGGGTGGGGGTACCGGTACTACCCCGGAGTACTGACGGGGGAACCCTGGCATTACGATGGAGTACCGGGCGTGGTTACCGGTACTACACCAGAGCGTCGGGAAGGGAAGCCAGGACTACCCTGGAGCATCAGGTCGGGATACCGTGCCTACCCTGGAGGGTCAGGATGGGGGGCCGGGATCTAACACCGCGTGCCTGTTGGGACAACAGTTAGAACTCCGGCGCATCACAAAGGGTTCTGCCACGGGCCCATAGTACTGTTGTGGGAACGGGTTCTATCCCGGAACATCGCCTATGGACACCGGGGCTACCGCCGAGGGTCAGGTAGGAAGGCTGGTTCTCAACCCGCGTGCTTGTAGGCCAGCAGGTGTACCCCGGAGTAACGACGGGGTATACGGGTACTACACCGCAGCACCAACGGGGGTACCGTTACTGCTCCGGAGTACCGACGGGGGTATACGGGTACTACCTCGGAGCACCGGGCGGGGTTACTGGTACTACACCAGAGCGTCGGGAAGGGACACCAGGCCTACCCTAGAGCTTCAGATAAGGATACCGGGCCTACCCTGGAGGGTCAAGATGGGAGGCTGAGATCTAACACCGCGCGCCCGTTGGAACAACAGTTAGAACTCCGGCGCATCACAAAGGGTTCTGCCACTGGCCCATAGTACTGTTGTGGGAACATGTTCTAACCCGGAACATCGCCTATGGACACCGGGCCTAACGCGAAGGGTCAAGTAGGAAGGGTGGGTCTAAACCCGTGCGCCCGTAGGGACAGCAGGTGTACCCCGGAGTACCGACAGGGGTATACGTGTACTACACCGGAGTACCAACGGGGGTACCGGTATACCCTGGAGTACCGACGGGGGTATATGGGTACTACCCTGGAGCACCAGGCGGGGTTAAGGGTACTACACCAGAGCGTCGGGAAGGGACGCCAGGCCTACCCCGGAGCATCAGGTCGGGATACCGGGCCTAACCTGCAGGGTCAGGATGGGAGGCTGAGATCTAACACCGTGTTCCTGTTGGGACAACAGTTAGAACTCCGGCGCATCACAAAGGGTTCTGTCACGGGCCCATAGTACTGTTGTGGGAACGGGTTCTATCCCGGAACGTCGCCTATGGACACCGGGCCTACCGCCAAGGGTCAGGTAGGACAGCTGGTTCTCAACCCGCGTGCTTGTAGGCACAGCAGGTGTACCCCGGAGTACCAACGGTGGTATACGGGTACTACCTCGAAGCACCGGGCGGGGGTACCGGTACTACCCCGGAGTACTGACGGGGGAACCCTGGCATTACGCTGGAGCACCGGGCGTGGTTACCGGTACTACACCAGAGCGTCGGGAAGGGAAGCCAGGCCTACCCTGGAGCATCAGGTCGGGATACCGTGCCTACCCTGGAGGGTCAGGATGGGGGGCCGGGATCTAACACCGCGTGCCTGTTGGGACAACAGTTAGAACTCCGGCGCATCACAAAGGGTTCTGCCACGGGCCCATAGTACTGCTGTGGGAACGGGTTCTATCCCTGAACATCGCCTATGGACACCGGGGCTACCGCCGAGGGTCAGGTAGGAAGGCTGGTTCTCAACCAGCGTGCTTGTAGGCCAGCAGGTGTACCCCGGAGTAACGACGGGGTATACGGGTACTACACCGGAGTATCAACGGGGGTACCGTTACTGCTCCGGAGTACCGACGGGGGTATACGGGTACTACCTCGGAGCACCCGGCGGGGTTACTGGTACTACACCAGAGCGTCGGGAAGGGACACCAGGCCTACCCTAGAGCTTCAGATAAGGATACCGGGCCTACCCTGGAGGGTCAAGATGGGAGGCTGAGATCTAACACAGCGCGCCCGTTGGAACAACAGTTAGAACTCCGGCGCATCACAAAGGGTTCTGCCACTGGCCCATAGTACTGTTGTGGGAACATGTTCTAACCCGGAACATCGCCTATGGACACCGGGCCTAACGCGAAGGGTCAAGTAGGAAGGGTGGGTCTAAACCCGTGCGCCCATAGGGACAGCAGGTGTACCCCGGAGTACCGACAGGGGTATACGTGTACTACACCGGAGTACCAACGGGGGTACCGGTAGTACCCTGGAGTACCGACGGGGGTATATGGGTACTACCCTGGAGCACCGGGCGGGGTTACGGGTACTACACCAGAGCGTCGGGAAGGGACGCCAGGCCTACCCCGGAGCATCAGGTCGGGATACCGTGCCTACCCTGGAGGGTCAGGATGGGGGGCCGGGATCTAACACCGCGTGCCTGTTGGGACAACAGTTAGAACTCCGGCGCATCACAAAGGGTTCTGTCACGGGCCCATAGTACTGTTGTGGGAACGGGTTCTATCCCGGAACGTCGCCTATGGACACCGGGCCTACCGCCGAGGGTCAGGTAGGACGGCTGGTTCTCAACCCGCGTGCTTGTAGGCACAGCAGGTGTACCCCGGAGTACCAACGGTGGTATACGGGTACTACCTCGAAGCACCGGGCGGGGGTACCGGTACTACCCCGGAGTACTGACGGGGGAACCCTGGCATTACGCTGGAGCACCGGGCGGGGTTACGGGTACTACACCATAACGTCGGGAAGGGACGCCAGGCCTACCCCGGAGCATCAGGTCGGGATACCGTGCCTACCCTGGAGGGTCAGGATGGGGGGCCGGGATCTAACACCGCGTGCCTGTTGGGACAACAGTTAGAACTCCGGCGCATCACAAAGGGTTCTGCCACGGGCCCATAGTACTGTTGTGGGAACGGGTTCTATCCCGGAACATCGCCTATGGACACCGGGCCTACCGCCGAGGGTCAGGTAGGAAGGCTGGTTCTCAACCCGCGTGCTTGTAGGCCAGCAGGTGTACCCCGGAGTACCGACGGGGGTATACGGGTACTACACCGGAGTACCAACGGGGGTACCGTTACTGCTCCGGAGTACCGACGGGGGTATACGGGTACTACCTCGGAGCACCGGGCGGGGTTACTGGTACTACACCAGAGCGTCGGGAAGGGACACCAGGCCTACCCTAGAGCTTCAGATAAGGATACCGGGCCTACCCTGGAGGGTCAAGATGGGAGGCTGAGATCTAACACCGCGCGCCCGTTGGAACAACAGTTAGAACTCCGGCGCATCACAAAGGGTTCTGCCACTGGCCCATAGTACTGTTGTGGGAACATGTTCTAACCCGGAACATCGCCTATGGACACCGGGCCTAACGCGAAGGGTCAAGTAGGAAGGGTGGGTCTAAACCCGTGCGCCCGTAGGGACAGCAGGTGTACCCCGGAGTACCGACAGGGGTATACGTGTACTACACCGGAGTACCAACGGGGGTACCGGTAGTACCCTGGAGTACCGACGGGGGTATATGGGTACTACCCTGGAGCACCGGGCGGGGTTACGGGTACTACACCAGAGCGTCGGGAAGGGACGCCAGGCCTACCCCGGAGCATCAGGTCGGGATACCGGGCCTACCCTGGAGGGTCAGGATGGGGGGCTGAGATCTAACACCGTGTGCCTGTTGGGACAACAGTTAGAACTCCGGCGCATCACAAAGGGTTCTGTCACGGGCCCATAGTACTGTTGTGGGAACGGGTTCTATCCCGGAACGTCGCCTATGGACACCGGGCCTACCGCCGAGGGTCAGGTAGGAAGGCTGGTTCTCAACCCGCGTGCTTGTAGGCACAGCAGGTGTACCCCGGAGTACCAACGGTGGTATACGGGTACTACCTCGAAGCACCGGGCGGGGGTACCGGTACTACCCCGGAGTACTGACGGGGGAACCCTGGCATTACGCTGGAGCACCGGGCGGGGTTACGGGTACTACACCAGAACGTCGGGAAGGGACGCCAGGCCTACCCCGGAGCATCAGGTCGGGATACCGTGCCTACCCTGGAGGGTCAGGATGGGGGGCCGGGATCTAACACCGCGTGCCTGTTGGGACAACAGTTAGAACTCCGGCGCATCACAAAGGGTTCTGCCACGGGCCCATAGTACTGTTGTGGGAACGGGTTCTATCCCGGAACATCGCCTATGGACACCGGGCCTACCGCCGAGGGTCAGGTAGGAAGGCTGGTTCTCAACCCGCGTGCTTGTAGGCCAGCAGGTGTACCCCGGAGTACCGACGGGGGTATACGGGTACTACACCGGAGTACCAACGGGGGTACCGTTACTGCTCCGGAGTACCGACGGGGGTATACGGGTACTACCTCGGAGCACCGGGCGGGGTTACTGGTACTACACCAGAGCGTCGGGAAGGGACACCAGGCCTACCCTAGAGCTTCAGATAAGGATACCGGGCCTACCCTGGAGGGTCAAGATGGGAGGCTGAGATCTAACACCGCACGCCCGTTGGAACAACAGTTAGAACTCCGGCGCATCACAAAGGGTTCTGCCACTGGCCCATAGTACTGTTGTGGGAACATGTTCTAACCCGGAACATCGCCTATGGACACCGGGCCTAACGCGAAGGGTCAAGTAGGAAGGGTGGGTCTAAACCCGTGCGCCCGTAGGGACAGCAGGTGTACCCCGGAGTACCGACAGGGGTATACGTGTACTACACCGGAGTACCAACGGGGGTACCGGTAGTACCCTGGAGTACCGATGGGGGTATATGGGTACTACCCTGGAGCACCGGGCGGGGTTACGGGTACTACACCAGAGCGTCGGGAAGGGACGCCAGGCCTACCCCGGAGCATCAGGTCGGGATACCGGGCCTACCCTGGAGGGTCAGGATGGGGGGCTGAGATCTAACACCGTGTGCCTGTTGGGACAACAGTTAGAACTCCGGCGCATCACAAAGGGTTCTGTCACGGGCCCATAGTACTGTTGTGGGAACGGGTTCTATCCCGGAACGTCGCCTATGGACACCGGGCCTACCGCCGAGGGTCAGGTAGGACGGCTGGTTCTCAACCCGCGTGCTTGTAGGCACAGCAGGTGTACCCCGGAGTACCAACGGTGGTATACGGGTACTACCTCGAAGCACCGGGCGGGGGTACCGGTACTACCCCGGAGTACTGACGGGGGAACCCTGGCATTACGCTGGAGCACCGGGCGTGGTTACCGGTACTACACCAGAGCGTCGGGAAGGGAAGCCAGGCCTACCCTGGAGCATCAGGTCGGGATACCGTGCCTACCCTGGAGGGTCAGGATGGGGGGCCGGGATCTAACACCGCGTGCCTGTTGGGACAACAGTTAGAACTCCGGCGCATCACAAAGGGTTCTGCCACGGGCCCATAGTACTGCTGTGGGAACGGGTTCTATCCCGGAACATCGCCTATGGACACCGGGGCTACCGCCGAGGGTCAGGTAGGAAGGCTGGTTCTCAACCCGCGTGCTTGTAGGCCAGCAGGTGTACCCCGGAGTAACGACGGGGTATACGGGTACTACACCGGAGTACCAACGGGGGTACCGTTACTGCTCCGGAGTACCGACGGGGGTATACGGGTACTACCTCGGAGCACCGGGCGGGGTTACTGGTACTACACCAGAGCGTCGGGAAGGGACACCAGGCCTACCCTAGAGCTTCAGATAAGGATACCGGGCCTACCCTGGAGGGTCAAGATGGGAGGCTGAGATCTAACACCGCGCGCCCGTTGGAACAACAGTTAGAACTCCGGCGCATCACAAAGGGTTCTGCCACTGGCCCATAGTACTCTTGTGGGAACATGTTCTAACCCGGAACATCGCCTATGGACACCGGGCCTAACGCGAAGGGTCAAGTAGGAAGGGTGGGTCTAAACCCGTGCGCCCGTAGGGACAGCAGGTGTACCCCGGAGTACCGACAGGGGTATACGTGTACTACACCGGAGTACCAACGGGGGTACCGGTAGTACCCTGGAGTACCGACGGGGGTATATGGGTACTACCCTGGAGCACCAGGCGGGGTTAAGGGTACTACACCAGAGCGTCGGGAAGGGACGCCAGGCCTACCCCGGAGCATCAGGTCGGGATACCGGGCCTAACCTGCAGGGTCAGGATGGGAGGCTGAGATCTAACACCGTGTTCCTGTTGGGACAACAGTTAGAACTCCGGCGCATCACAAAGGGTTCTGTCACGGGCCCATAGTACTGTTGTGGGAACGGGTTCTATCACGGAACGTCGCCTATGGACACCGGGCCTACCGCCGAGGGTCAGGTAGGACGGCTGGTTCTCAACCCGCGTGCTTGTAGGCACAGCAGGTGTACCCCGGAGTACCAACGGTGGTATACGGGTACTACCTCGAAGTACCGGGCGGGGGTACCGGTACTACCCCGGAGTACTGACGGGGGAACCCTGGCATTACGCTGGAGCACCGGGCGTGGTTACCGGTACTACACCAGAGCGTCGGGAAGGGAAGCCAGGCCTACCCTGGAGCATCAGGTCGGGATACCGTGCCTACCCTGGAGGGTCAGGATGGGGGGCCGGGATCTAACACCGCGTGCCTGTTGGGACAACAGTTAGAACTCCGGCGCATCACAAAGGGTTCTGCCACGGGCCCATAGTACTGCTGTGGGAACGGGTTCTATCCCTGAACATCGCCTATGGACACCGGGGCTACCGCCGAGGGTCAGGTAGGAAGGGTGGTTCTCAACCCGCGTGCTTGTAGGCCAGCAGGTGTACCCCGGAGTAACGACGGGGTATACGGGTACTACACCGGAGTATCAACGGGGGTACCGTTACTGCTCCGGAGTACCGACGGGGGTATACGGGTACTACCTCGGAGCACCCGGCGGGGTTACTGGTACTACACCAGAGCGTCGGGAAGGGACACCAGGCCTACCCTAGAGCTTCAGATAAGGATACCGGGCCTACCCTGGAGGGTCAAGATGGGAGGCTGAGATCTAACACAGCGCGCCCGTTGGAACAACAGTTAGAACTCCGGCGCATCACAAAGGGTTCTGCCACTGGCCCATAGTACTGTTGTGGGAACATGTTCTAACCCGGAACATCGCCTATGGACACCGGGCCTAACGCGAAGGGTCAAGTAGGAAGGGTGGGTCTAAACCCGTGCACCCGTAGGGACAGCAGGTGTACCCCGGAGTACCGACAGGGTTATACGTGTACTAAACCGGAGTACCAACGGGGGCACCGGTAGTACCCTGGAGTACCGACGGGGGTATATGGGTACTACCCTGGAGCACCGGGCGGGGTTACCGGTACTACACCAGAACGTCGGGAAGGGACGCCAGGCCTACCCCGGAGCATCAGGTCGGGATACCGTGCCTACCCTGGAGGGTCAGGATGGGGGGCCGGGATCTAACACCGCGTGCCTGTTGGGACAACAGTTAGAACTCCGGCGCATCACAAAGGGTTCTGCCACGGGCCCATAGTACTGCTGTGGGAACGGGTTCTATCCCGGAACATCGCCTATGGACACCGGGGCTACCGCCGACGGTCAGGTAGGAAGGCTGGTTCTCAACCCGCGTGCTTGTAGGCCAGCAGGTGTACCCCGGAGTAACGACGGGGTATACGGGTACTACACCGGAGTACCAACGGGGGTACCGTTACTGCTCCGGAGTACCGACGGGGGTATACGGGTACTACCTCGGAGCACCGGGCGGGGGTACCGGTACTACCCCGGAGTACTGACGGGGGAACCCTGGCATTACGCTGGAGCACCGGGCGTGGTTACCGGTACTACACCAGAGCGTCGGGAAGGGACACCAGGCCTACCCTAGAGCTTCAGATAAGGATACCGGGCCTACCCTGGAGGGTCAGGATGGGGGGCCGGGATCTAACACCGTGTGCCTGTTGGGACAACAGTTAGAACTCCGGCGCATCACAAAGGGTTCTGCCACTGGCCCATAGTACTGTTGTGGGAACATGTTCTAACCCGGAACATCGCCTATGGACACCGGGCCTAACGCGAAGGGTCAAGTAGGAAGGGTGGGTCTAAACCCGTGCGCCCGTAGGGACAGCAGGTGTACCCCGGAGTACCGACAGGGGTATACGTGTACTACACCGGAGTACCAACGGGGGTACCGGTAGTACCCTGGAGTACCGACGGGGGTATATGGGTACTACCCTGGAGCACCGGGCGGGGTTACGGGTACTACACCAGAGCGTCGGGAAGGGACGCCAGGCCTACCCCGGAGCATCAGGTCGGGATACCGGGCCTACCCTGGAGGGTCAGGATGGGGGGCCGGGATCTAACACCGCGTGCCTGTTGGGACAACAGTTAGAACTCCGGCGCATCACAAAGGGTTCTGCCACGGGCCCATAGTACTGCTGTGGGAACGGGTTCTATCCCGGAACGTCGCCTATGGACACCGGGCCTACCGCCGAGGGTCAAGTAGGAAGGCTGGTTCTCAACCCGCGTGCTTGTAGGCCAGCAGGTGTACCCCGGAGTACCGACGGGGGTATACGGGTACTACACCGGAGTACCAACGGGGGTACCGGTAGTACCCTGGAGTACCGACGGGGGTATACGGGTACTACCTCGGAGCACCGGGCGGGGTTACGGGTACTACACCAGAGCGTCGGGAAGGGACGCCAGGCCTACCCCGGAGCATCAGGTCGGCATACCGGGCCTACCCTGGAGGGTCAGGATGGGAGGCTGAGATCTAACACCGTGTGCCTGTTGGGACAACAGTTAGAACTCCGGCGCATCACAAAGGGTTCTGCCACGGGCCCATAGTACTGTTGTGGGAACGGGTTCTATCCCGGAACGTCGCCTATGGACACCGGGCCTACCGCCGAGGGTCAGGTAGGACGGCTGGTTCTCAACCCGCGTGCTTGTAGGCAAAGCAGGTGTACCCCGGAGTACCAACAGTGGTATACGGGTACTACCTCGAAGCACCGGGCGGGGGTTTCGGTACTACCCCGGAGTACTGACGGGGGAACCCTGGCATTATGCTGGAGTACCGGGCGTGGTTACCGGTACTACACCAGAGCGTCGGGAAGGGAAGCCAGGCCTACCCTGGAGCATCAGGTCGGGATACCGGGCTCACCCTGGAGGGTCAGGATGGGGGGCCGGGATCTAACACCGCGTGCCTGTTGGGACAACAGTTAGAACTCCGGCGCATCACAAAGGGTTCTGCCACGGGCCCATAGTACTGGTGTGGGAACGGGTTCTATCACGGAACATCGCCTATGGACACCGGGGCTACCGCCGAGGGTCAGGTAGGAAGGCTGGTTCTCAACCCGCGTGCTTGTAGGCCAGCAGGTGTACCCCGGAGTACCGACGGGGGTATACGGGTACTACACCGGAGTACCAACGGGGGTACCGTTACTGCTCCGGAGTACCGACGGGGGTATACGGGTACTACCTCGGAGCACCGGGCGGGGTTACTGGTACTACACCAGAGCGTCGGGAAGGGACACCAGGCCTACCCTAGAGCTTCAGATAAGGATACCGGGCCTACCCTGGAGGGTCAAGATGGGAGGCTGAGATCTAACACCGCGCGCCCGTTGGAACAACAGTTAGAACTCCGGCGCATCACAAAGGGTTCTGCCACTGGCCCATAGTACTCTTGTGGGAACATGTTCTAACCCGGAACATCGCCTATGGACACCGGGCCTAACGCGAAGGGTCAAGTAGGAAGGGTGGGTCTAAACCCGTGCGCCCGTAGGGACAGCAGGTGTACCCCGGAGTACCGACAGGGGTATACGTGTACTACACCGGAGTACCAACGGGGGTACCGGTAGTACCCTGGAGTACCGATGGGGGTATATGGGTACTACCCTGGAGCACCGGGCGGGGTTACGGGTACTACACCAGAGCGTCGGGAAGGGACGCCAGGCCTACCCCGGAGCATCAGGTCGGGATACCGGGCCTACCCTGGAGGGTCAGGATGGGGGGCTGAGATCTAACACCGTGTGCCTGTTGGGACAACAGTTAGAACTCCGGCGCATCACAAAGGGTTCTGTCACGGGCCCATAGTACTGTTGTGGGAACGGGTTCTATCCCGGAACGTCGCCTATGGACACCGGGCCTACCGCCGAGGGTCAGGTAGGACGGCTGGTTCTCAACCCGCGTGCTTGTAGGCACAGCAGGTGTACCCCGGAGTACCAACGGTGGTATACGGGTACTACCTCGAAGCACCGGGCGGGGGTACCGGTACTACCCCGGAGTACTGACGGGGGAACCCTGGCATTACGCTGGAGCACCGGGCGTGGTTACCGGTACTACACCAGAGCGTCGGGAAGGGAAGCCAGGCCTACCCTGGAGCATCAGGTCGGGATACCGTGCCTACCCTGGAGGGTCAGGATGGGGGGCCGGGATCTAACACCGCGTGCCTGTTGGGACAACAGTTAGAACTCCGGCGCATCACAAAGGGTTCTGCCACGGGCCCATAGTACTGCTGTGGGAACGGGTTCTATCCCGGAACATCGCCTATGGACACCGGGGCTACCGCCGAGGGTCAGGTAGGAAGGCTGGTTCTCAACCCGCGTGCTTGTAGGCCAGCAGGTGTACCCCGGAGTAACGACGGGGTATACGGGTACTACACCGGAGTACCAACGGGGGTACCGTTACTGCTCCGGAGTACCGACGGGGGTATACGGGTACTACCTCGGAGCACCGGGCGGGGTTACTGGTACTACACCAGAGCGTCGGGAAGGGACACCAGGCCTACCCTAGAGCTTCAGATAAGGATACCGGGCCTACCCTGGAGGGTCAAGATGGGAGGCTGAGATCTAACACCGCGCGCCCGTTGGAACAACAGTTAGAACTCCGGCGCATCACAAAGGGTTCTGCCACTGGCCCATAGTACTCTTGTGGGAACATGTTCTAACCCGGAACATCGCCTATGGACACCGGGCCTAACGCGAAGGGTCAAGTAGGAAGGGTGGGTCTAAACCCGTGCGCCCGTAGGGACAGCAGGTGTACCCCGGAGTACCGACAGGGGTATACGTGTACTACACCGGAGTACCAACGGGGGTACCGGTAGTACCCTGGAGTACCGACGGGGGTATATGGGTACTACCCTGGAGCACCAGGCGGGGTTAAGGGTACTACACCAGAGCGTCGGGAAGGGACGCCAGGCCTACCCCGGAGCATCAGGTCGGGATACCGGGCCTAACCTGCAGGGTCAGGATGGGAGGCTGAGATCTAACACCGTGTTCCTGTTGGGACAACAGTTAGAACTCCGGCGCATCACAAAGGGTTCTGTCACGGGCCCATAGTACTGTTGTGGGAACGGGTTCTATCACGGAACGTCGCCTATGGACACCGGGCCTACCGCCGAGGGTCAGGTAGGACGGCTGGTTCTCAACCCGCGTGCTTGTAGGCACAGCAGGTGTACCCCGGAGTACCAACGGTGGTATACGGGTACTACCTCGAAGTACCGGGCGGGGGTACCGGTACTACCCCGGAGTACTGACGGGGGAACCCTGGCATTACGCTGGAGCACCGGGCGTGGTTACCGGTACTACACCAGAGCGTCGGGAAGGGAAGCCAGGCCTACCCTGGAGCATCAGGTCGGGATACCGTGCCTACCCTGGAGGGTCAGGATGGGGGGCCGGGATCTAACACCGCGTGCCTGTTGGGACAACAGTTAGAACTCCGGCGCATCACAAAGGGTTCTGCCACGGGCCCATAGTACTGCTGTGGGAACGGGTTCTATCCCTGAACATCGCCTATGGACACCGGGGCTACCGCCGAGGGTCAGGTAGGAAGGGTGGTTCTCAACCCGCGTGCTTGTAGGCCAGCAGGTGTACCCCGGAGTAACGACGGGGTATACGGGTACTACACCGGAGTATCAACGGGGGTACCGTTACTGCTCCGGAGTACCGACGGGGGTATACGGGTACTACCTCGGAGCACCCGGCGGGGTTACTGGTACTACACCAGAGCGTCGGGAAGGGACACCAGGCCTACCCTAGAGCTTCAGATAAGGATACCGGGCCTACCCTGGAGGGTCAAGATGGGAGGCTGAGATCTAACACAGCGCGCCCGTTGGAACAACAGTTAGAACTCCGGCGCATCACAAAGGGTTCTGCCACTGGCCCATAGTACTGTTGTGGGAACATGTTCTAACCCGGAACATCGCCTATGGACACCGGGCCTAACGCGAAGGGTCAAGTAGGAAGGGTGGGTCTAAACCCGTGCACCCGTAGGGACAGCAGGTGTACCCCGGAGTACCGACAGGGTTATACGTGTACTAAACCGGAGTACCAACGGGGGCACCGGTAGTACCCTGGAGTACCGACGGGGGTATATGGGTACTACCCTGGAGCACCGGGCGGGGTTACCGGTACTACACCAGAACGTCGGGAAGGGACGCCAGGCCTACCCCGGAGCATCAGGTCGGGATACCGTGCCTACCCTGGAGGGTCAGGATGGGGGGCCGGGATCTAACACCGCGTGCCTGTTGGGACAACAGTTAGAACTCCGGCGCATCACAAAGGGTTCTGCCACGGGCCCATAGTACTGCTGTGGGAACGGGTTCTATCCCGGAACATCGCCTATGGACACCGGGGCTACCGCCGACGGTCAGGTAGGAAGGCTGGTTCTCAACCCGCGTGCTTGTAGGCCAGCAGGTGTACCCCGGAGTAACGACGGGGTATACGGGTACTACACCGGAGTACCAACGGGGGTACCGTTACTGCTCCGGAGTACCGACGGGGGTATACGGGTACTACCTCGGAGCACCGGGCGGGGGTACCGGTACTACCCCGGAGTACTGACGGGGGAACCCTGGCATTACGCTGGAGCACCGGGCGTGGTTACCGGTACTACACCAGAGCGTCGGGAAGGGACACCAGGCCTACCCTAGAGCTTCAGATAAGGATACCGGGCCTACCCTGGAGGGTCAGGATGGGGGGCCGGGATCTAACACCGTGTGCCTGTTGGGACAACAGTTAGAACTCCGGCGCATCACAAAGGGTTCTGCCACTGGCCCATAGTACTGTTGTGGGAACATGTTCTAACCCGGAACATCGCCTATGGACACCGGGCCTAACGCGAAGGGTCAAGTAGGAAGGGTGGGTCTAAACCCGTGCGCCCGTAGGGACAGCAGGTGTACCCCGGAGTACCGACAGGGGTATACGTGTACTACACCGGAGTACCAACGGGGGTACCGGTAGTACCCTGGAGTACCGACGGGGGTATATGGGTACTACCCTGGAGCACCGGGCGGGGTTACGGGTACTACACCAGAGCGTCGGGAAGGGACGCCAGGCCTACCCCGGAGCATCAGGTCGGGATACCGGGCCTACCCTGGAGGGTCAGGATGGGGGGCCGGGATCTAACACCGCGTGCCTGTTGGGACAACAGTTAGAACTCCGGCGCATCACAAAGGGTTCTGCCACGGGCCCATAGTACTGCTGTGGGAACGGGTTCTATCCCGGAACGTCGCCTATGGACACCGGGCCTACCGCCGAGGGTCAAGTAGGAAGGCTGGTTCTCAACCCGCGTGCTTGTAGGCCAGCAGGTGTACCCCGGAGTACCGACGGGGGTATACGGGTACTACACCGGAGTACCAACGGGGGTACCGGTAGTACCCTGGAGTACCGACGGGGGTATACGGGTACTACCTCGGAGCACCGGGCGGGGTTACGGGTACTACACCAGAGCGTCGGGAAGGGACGCCAGGCCTACCCCGGAGCATCAGGTCGGCATACCGGGCCTACCCTGGAGGGTCAGGATGGGAGGCTGAGATCTAACACCGTGTGCCTGTTGGGACAACAGTTAGAACTCCGGCGCATCACAAAGGGTTCTGCCACGGGCCCATAGTACTGTTGTGGGAACGGGTTCTATCCCGGAACGTCGCCTATGGACACCGGGCCTACCGCCGAGGGTCAGGTAGGACGGCTGGTTCTCAACCCGCGTGCTTGTAGGCAAAGCAGGTGTACCCCGGAGTACCAACAGTGGTATACGGGTACTACCTCGAAGCACCGGGCGGGGGTTTCGGTACTACCCCGGAGTACTGACGGGGGAACCCTGGCATTATGCTGGAGTACCGGGCGTGGTTACCGGTACTACACCAGAGCGTCGGGAAGGGAAGCCAGGCCTACCCTGGAGCATCAGGTCGGGATACCGGGCTCACCCTGGAGGGTCAGGATGGGGGGCCGGGATCTAACACCGCGTGCCTGTTGGGACAACAGTTAGAACTCCGGCGCATCACAAAGGGTTCTGCCACGGGCCCATAGTACTGGTGTGGGAACGGGTTCTATCACGGAACATCGCCTATGGACACCGGGGCTACCGCCGAGGGTCAGGTAGGAAGGCTGGTTCTCAACCCGCGTGCTTGTAGGCCAGCAGGTGTACCCCGGAGTACCGACGGGGGTATACGGGTACTACACCGGAGTACCAACGGGGGTACCGTTACTGCTCCGGAGTACCGACGGGGGTATACGGGTACTACCTCGGAGCACCGGGCGGGGTTACTGGTACTACACCAGAGCGTCGGGAAGGGACACCAGGCCTACCCTAGAGCTTCAGATAAGGATACCGGGCCTACCCTGGAGGGTCAAGATGGGAGGCTGAGATCTAACACCGCGCGCCCGTTGGAACAACAGTTAGAACTCCGGCGCATCACAAAGGGTTCTGCCACTGGCCCATAGTACTCTTGTGGGAACATGTTCTAACCCGGAACATCGCCTATGGACACCGGGCCTAACGCGAAGGGTCAAGTAGGAAGGGTGGGTCTAAACCCGTGCGCCCGTAGGGACAGCAGGTGTACCCCGGAGTACCGACAGGGGTATACGGGTACTACACCGGAGTACCAACGGGGGTACCGGTAGTACCCTGGAGTACCGACGGGGGTATATGGGTACTACCCTGGAGCACCGGGCGGGGTTACGGGTACTACACCAGAGCGTCGGGAAGGGACGCCAGGCCTACCCCGGAGCATCAGGTCGGGATACCGGGCCTACCCTGGAGGGTCAGGATGGGGGGCCGGGATCTAACACCGCGTGCCTGTTGGGACAACAGTTAGAACTCCGGCGCATCACAAAGGGTTCTGCCACGGGCCCATAGTACTGGTGTGGGAACGGGTTCTATCCCGGTACGTCGCCTATGGACACCGGGCCTACTGCCGAGGGTCAGGTAGGAAGGCTGGTTCTCAACCCGCGTGCTTGTAGGCACAGCAGGTGTACCCCGGAGTACCGACGGGGGTATACGGGTACTACACCGGAGTACCAACGGGGGTACCGTTACTGCTCCGGAGTACCGACGGGGGTATACGGGTACTACCTCGGAGCACCGGGCGGGGGTACCGGTACTACCCCGGAGTACTGACGGGGGAACCCTGGCATTACGACGGAGTACCGGGCGTGGTTACCGGTACTACACCAGAGCGTCGGGAAGGGAAGCCAGGCCTACCCCGGAGCATCAGGTCGGGATACCGGGCCTACCCTGGAGGGTCAGGATGGGGGGCCGGGATCTAACACCGCGTGCCTGTTGGGACAACAGTTAGAACTCCGGTGCATCACAAAGGGTTCTGCCACGGGCCCATAGTACTGGTGTGGGAACGGGTTCTATCACGGAACATCGCCTATGGACACCGGGGCTACCGCCGAGGGTCAGGTAGGAAGGCTGGTTCTCAACCCGCGTGCTTGTAGGCCAGCAGGTGTACCCCGGAGTACCGACGGGGGTATACGGGTACTACACCGCAGCACCAACGGGGGTACCGTTACTGCTCCGGAGTACCGACGGGGGTATACGGGTACTACCTCGGAGCACCGGGCGGGGTTACTGGTACTACACCAGAGCGTCGGGAAGGGACACCAGGCCTACCCTAGAGCTTCAGATAAGGATACCGGGCCTACCCTGGAGGGTCAAGATGGGAGGCTGAGATCTAACACCGCGCGCCCGTTGGAACAACAGTTAGAACTCCGGCGCATCACAAAGGGTTCTGCCACTGGCCCATAGTACTGTTGTGGGAACATGTTCTAACCCGGAACATCGCCTATGGACACCGGGCCTAACGCGAAGGGTCAAGTAGGAAGGGTGGGTCTAAACCCGTGCGCCCGTAGGGACAGCAGGTGTACCCCGGAGTACCGACAGGGGTATACGGGTACTACACCGGAGTACCAACGGGGGTACCGGTAGTACCCTGGAGTACCGACGGGGGTATATGGGTACTACCCTGGAGCACCGGGCGGGGTTACGGGTACTACACCAGAGCGTCGGGAAGGGACGCCAGGCCTACCCCGGAGCATCAGGTCGGGATACCGGGCCTACCCTGGAGGGTCAGGATGGGGGGCCGGGATCTAACACCGCGTGCCTGTTGGGACAACAGTTAGAACTCCGGCGCATCACAAAGGGTTCTGCCACGGGCCCATAGTACTGCTGTGGGAACGGGTTCTATCCCGGAACGTCGCCTATGGACACCGGGCCTACCGCCGAGGGTCAGGTAGGATTGCTGGTTCTCAACCCGCGTGCTTGTAGGCACAGCAGGTGTACCCTGGAGTACTAACGGTGGTATACGGGTACTACCTTGAAGTACCGGGCGGGGGTACCGGTACTACCCCGGAGTACTGACGGGGGAACCCTGGCATTACGCTGGAGCACCGGGCGTGGTTACCGGTACTACACCAGAGCGTCGGGAAGGGAAGCCAGGCCTACCCTGGAGCATCAGGTCGGGATACCGGGCCTACCCTGGAGGGTCAGGATGGGGGGCCGGGATCTAACAACGTGTGCCTGTTGGGACAACAGTTAGAACTCCGGCGCATCACAAAGGGTTCTGTCACGGGCCCATAGTACTGCTGTGGGAACGGGTTCTATCCCGGAACGTCGCCTATGGACACCGGGGCTACCGCCGAGGGTCAGGTAGGAAGGCTGGTTCTCAACCCGCGTGCTTGTAGGCCAGCAGGTGTACCCCGGAGTACCGACGGGGGTATACGGGTACTACACCGGAGTACCAACGGGGGTACCGTTACTGCTCCGGAGTACCGACGGGGGTATACGGGTACTACCTCGGAGCACCGGGCGGGGTTACTGGTACTACACCAGAGAGTCGGGAAGGGACACCAGGCCTACCCTAGAGCTTCAGATAAGGATACCGGGCCTACCCTGGAGGGTCAAGATGGGAGGCTGAGATCTAACACCGCGCGCCCGTTGGAACAACAGTTAGAACTCCGGCGCATCACAAAGGGTTCTGCCACTGGCCCATAGTACTCTTGTGGGAACATGTTCTAACCCGGAACATCGCCTATGGACACCGGGCCTAACGCGAAGGGTCAAGTAGGAAGGGTGGGTCTAAACCCGTGCGCCCGTAGGGACAGCAGGTGTACCCCGGAGTACCGACAGGGGTATACGGGTACTACACCGGAGTACCAACGGGGGTACCGGTAGTACCCTGGAGTACCGACGGGGGTATATGGGTACTACCCTGGAGCACCGGGCGGGGTTACGGGTACTACACCAGAGCGTCGGGAAGGGACGCCAGGCCTACCCCGGAGCATCAGGTCGGGATACCGGGCCTACCCTGGAGGGTCAGGATGGGGGGCCGGGATCTAACACCGCGTGCCTGTTGGGACAACAGTTAGAACTCCGGCGCATCACAAAGGGTTCTGCCACGGGCCCATAGTACTGGTGTGGGAACGGGTTCTATCCCGGTACGTCGCCTATGGACACCGGGCCTACCGCCGAGGGTCAGGTAGGAAGGCTGGTTCTCAACCCGCGTGCTTGTAGGCCAGCAGGTGTACCCCGGAGTACCGACGGGGGTATACGGGTACTACACCGGAGTACCAACGGGGGTACCGTTACTGCTCCGGAGTACCGACGGGGGTATACGGGTACTACCTCGGAGCACCGGGCGGGGGTACCGGTACTACCCCGGAGTACTGACGGGGGAACCCTGGCATTACGACGGAGTACCGAGCGTGGTTACCGGTACTACACCAGAGCGTCGGGAAGGGAAGCCAGGCCTACCCTGGAGCATCAGGTCGGGATACCGGGCCTACCCTGGAGGGTCAGGATGGGGGGCTGGGATCTAACACCGCGTGCCTGTTGGGACAACAGTTAGAACTCCGGTGCATCACAAAGGGTTCTGCCACGGGCCCATAGTACTGGTGTGGGAACGGGTTCTATCCCGGAACATCGCCTATGGACACCGGGGCTACCGCCGAGGGTCAGGTAGGAAGGCTGGTTCTCAACCCGCGTGCTTGTAGGCCAGCAGGTGTACCCCGGAGTACCGACGGGGGTATACGGGTACTACACCGGAGTACCAACGGGGGTACCGTTACTGCTCCGGAGTACCGACGGGGGTATACGGGTACTACCTCGGAGCACCGGGCGGGGTTACTGGTACTACACCAGAGCGTCGGGAAGGGACACCAGGCCTACCCTAGAGCTTCAGATAAGGATACCGGGCCTACCCTGGAGGGTCAAGATGGGAGGCTGAGATCTAACACCGCACGCCCGTTGGAACAACAGTTAGAACTCCGGCGCATCACAAAGGGTTCTGCCACTGACCCATAGTACTCTTGTGGGAACATGTTCTAACCCGGAACATCGCCTATGGACACCGGGCCTAACGCGAAGGGTCAAGTAGGAAGGGTGGGTCTAAACCCGCGCGCCCGTAGGGACAGCAGGTGTACCCCGGAGTACCGACAGGGGTATACGTGTACTACACCGGAGTACCAAGGGGGGTACCGGTAGTACCCTGGAGTACCGACGGGGGTATATGGGTACTACCCTGGAGCACCGGGCGGGGTTACGGGTACTACACCAGAGCGTCGGGAAGGGACGCCAGGCCTACCCCGGAGCATCAGGTCGGGATACCGGGCCTACCCTGGAGGGTCAGGATGGGGGGCCGGGATCTAACACCGCGTGCCTGTTGGGACAACAGTTAGAACTCCGGCGCATCACAAAGGGTTCTGCCACGGGCCCATAGTACTGGTGTGGGAACGGGTTCTATCCCGGTACGTCGCCTATGGACACCGGGCCTACCGCCGAGGGTCAGGTAGGAAGGCTGGTTCTCAACCCGCGTGCTTGTAGGCAAAGCAGGTGTACCCCGGAGTACCAACAGTGGTATACGGGTACTACCTCGAAGCACCGGGCGGGGGTTTCGGTACTACCCCGGAGTACTGACGGGGGAACCCTGGCATTATGCTGGAGCACCGGGCGTGGTTACCGGTACTACACCAGAGCGTCGGGAAGGGAAGCCAGGCCTACCCTGGAGCATCAGGTCGGGATACCGGGCTCACCCTGGAGGGTCAGGATGGGGGGCCGGGATCTAACACCGCGTGCCTGTTGGGACAACAGTTAGAACTCCGGCGCATCACAAAGGGTTCTGCCACGGGCCCATAGTACTGTTGTGTGAACGGGTTCTATCCCGGAACATCGCCTATGGACACCGGGGCTACCGCCGAGGGTCAGGTAGGAAGGCTGGTTCTCAACCCGCGTGCTTGTAGGCCAGCAGGTGTACCCCGGAGTACCGACGGGGGTATACGGGTACTACACCGGAGTACCAACGGGGGTACCGTTACTGCTCCGGAGTACCGACGGGGGTATACGGGTACTACCTCGGAGCACCGGGCGGGGTTACTGGTACTACACCAGATCGTCGGGAAGGGACACCAGGCCTACCCTAGAGCTTCAGATAAGGATACCGGGCCTACCCTGGAGGGTCAAGATGGGAGGCTGAGATCTAACACCGCGCGCCCGTTGGAACAACAGTTAGAACTCCGGTGCATCACAAAGGGTTCTGCCACTGGCCCATAGTACTCTTGTGGGAACATGTTCTAACCCGGAACATCGCCTATGGACACCGGGCCTAACGCGAAGGGTCAAGTAGGAAGGGTGGGTCTAAACCCGTGCGCCCGTAGGGACAGCAGGTGTACCCCGGAGTACCGACAGGGGTATACGTGTACTACACCGGAGTACCAACGGGGGTACCGGTAGTACCCTGGAGTACCGACGGGGGTATATGGGTACTACCCTGGAGCACCGGGCGGGGTTACGGGTACTACACCAGAGCGTCGGGAAGGGACGCCAGGCCTACCCCGGAGCATCAGGTCGGGATACCGGGCCTACCCTGGAGGGTCAGGATGGGGGGCCGGGATCTAACACCGCGTGCCTGTTGGGACAACAGTTAGAACTCCGGCGCATCACAAAGGGTTCTGCCACGGGCCCATAGTACTGGTGTGGGAACGGGTTCTATCCCGGAACATCGCCTATGGACACCGGGGCTACCGCCGAGGGTCAGGTAGGAAGGCTGGTTCTCAACCCGCGTGCTTGTAGGCCAGCAGGTGTACCCCGGAGTACCGACGGGGGTATACGGGTACTACACCGGAGTACCAACGGGGGTACCGTTACTGCTCCGGAGTACCGACGGGGGTATACGGGTACTACCTCGGAGCACCGGGCGGGGTTACTGGTACTACACCAGATCGTCGGGAAGGGACACCAGGCCTACCCTAGAGCTTCAGATAAGGATACCGGGCCTACCCTGGAGGGTCAAGATGGGAGGCTGAGATCTAACACCGCGCGCCCGTTGGAACAACAGTTAGAACTCCGGCGCATCACAAAGGGTTCTGCCACTGGCCCATAGTACTCTTGTGGGAACATGTTCTAACCCGGAACATCGCCTATGGACACCGGGCCTAACGCGAAGGGTCAAGTAGGAAGGGTGGGTCTAAACCCGTGCGCCCGTAGGGACAGCAGGTGTACCCCGGAGTACCGACAGGGGTATACGGGTACTACACCGGAGTATCAACAGGGGTACCGGTAGTACCCTGGAGTACCGACGGGGGTATATGGGTACTACCCTGGAGCACCGGGCGGGGTTACGGGTACTACACCAGAGCGTCGGGAAGGGACGCCAGGCCTACCCCGGAGCATCAGGTCGGGATACCGGGCCTACCCTGGAGGGTCAGGATGGGGGGCCGGGATCTAACACCGCGTGCCTGTTGGGACAACAGTTAGAACTCCGGCGCATCACAAAGGGTTCTGCCACGGGCCCATAGTACTGGTGTGGGAACGGGTTCTATCCCGGTACGTCGCCTATGGACACCGGGCCTACCGCCGAGGGTCAAGTAGGAAGGCTGGTTCTCAACCCGCGTGCTTGTAGGCCAGCAGGTGTACCCTGGAGTACCGACGGGGGTATACGGGTACTACACCGGAGTACCAACGGGGGTACCGGTAGTACCCTGGAGTACCGACGGGGGTATACGGGTACTACCTCGGAGCACCGGGCGGGGTTACGGGTACTACACCAGAGCGTCGGGAAGGGACGCCAGGCCTACCCCGGAGCATCAGGTCGGGATACCGGGCCTACCCTGGAGGGTCAGGATGGGAGGCTGAGATCTAACACCGTGTGCCTGTTGGGACAACAGTTAGAACTCCGGCGCATCACAAAGGGTTCTGCCACGGGCCCATAGTACTGGTGTGTGAACGGGTTCTATCCCGGAACGTCGCCTATGGACACCGGGCCTACCGCCGAGGGTCAGGTAGGACAGCTGGTTCTCAACCCGCGTGCTTGTAGGCAAAGCAGGTGTACCCCGGAGTACCAACAGTGGTATACGGGTACTACCTCGAAGCACCGGGCGGGGGTTTCGGTACTACCCCGGAGTACTGACGGGGGAACCCTGGCATTATGCTGGAGTACCGGGCGTGGTTACCGGTACTACACCAGAGCGTCGGGAAGGGAAGCCAGGCCTACCCTGGAGCATCAGGTCGGGATACCGGGCTCACCCTGGAGGGTCAGGATGGGGGGCCGGGATCTAACACCGCGTGCCTGTTGGGACAACAGTTAGAACTCCGGCGCATCACAAAGGGTTCTGCCACGGGCCCATAGTACTGGTGTGGGAACGGGTTCTATCCCGGAACATCGCCTATGGACACCGGGGCTACCGCCGAGGGTCAGGTAGGAAGGCTGGTTCTCAACCCGCGTGCTTGTAGGCCAGCAGGTGTACCCCGGAGTACCGACGGGGGTATACGGGTACTACACCGGAGTACCAACGGGGGTACCGTTACTGCTCCGGAGTACCGACGGGGGTATACGGGTACTACCTCGGAGCACCGGGCGGGGTTACTGGTACTACACCAGATCGTCGGGAAGGGACACCAGGCCTACCCTAGAGCTTCAGATAAGGATACCGGGCCTACCCTGGAGGGTCAAGATGGGAGGCTGAGATCTAACACCGCGCGCCCGTTGGAACAACAGTTAGAACTCCGGCGCATCACAAAGGGTTCTGCCACTGGCCCATAGTACTCTTGTGGGAACATGTTCTAACCCGGAACATCGCCTATGGACACCGGGCCTAACGCGAAGGGTCAAGTAGGAAGGGTGGGTCTAAACCCGTGCGCCCGTAGGGACAGCAGGTGTACCCCGGAGTACCGACAGGGGTATACGGGTACTACACCGGAGTATCAACAGGGGTACCGGTAGTACCCTGGAGTACCGACGGGGGTATATGGGTACTACCCTGGAGCACCGGGCGGGGTTACGGGTACTACACCAGAGCGTCGGGAAGGGACGCCAGGCCTACCCCGGAGCATCAGGTCGGGATACCGGGCCTACCCTGGAGGGTCAGGATGGGGGGCCGGGATCTAACACCGCGTGCCTGTTGGGACAACAGTTAGAACTCCGGCGCATCACAAAGGGTTCTGCCACGGGCCCATAGTACTGGTGTGGGAACGGGTTCTATCCCGGTACGTCGCCTATGGACACCGGGCCTACCGCCGAGGGTCAAGTAGGAAGGCTGGTTCTCAACCCGCGTGCTTGTAGGCCAGCAGGTGTACCCTGGAGTACCGACGGGGGTATACGGGTACTACACCGGAGTACCAACGGGGGTACCGGTAGTACCCTGGAGTACCGACGGGGGTATACGGGTACTACCTCGGAGCACCGGGCGGGGTTACGGGTACTACACCAGAGCGTCGGGAAGGGACGCCAGGCCTACCCCGGAGCATCAGGTCGGGATACCGGGCCTACCCTGGAGGGTCAGGATGGGAGGCTGAGATCTAACACCGTGTGCCTGTTGGGACAACAGTTAGAACTCCGGCGCATCACAAAGGGTTCTGCCACGGGCCCATAGTACTGGTGTGTGAACGGGTTCTATCCCGGAACGTCGCCTATGGACACCGGGCCTACCGCCGAGGGTCAGGTAGGACAGCTGGTTCTCAACCCGCGTGCTTGTAGGCAAAGCAGGTGTACCCCGGAGTACCAACAGTGGTATACGGGTACTACCTCGAAGCACCGGGCGGGGGTTTCGGTACTACCCCGGAGTACTGACGGGGGAACCCTGGCATTATGCTGGAGTACCGGGCGTGGTTACCGGTACTACACCAGAGCGTCGGGAAGGGAAGCCAGGCCTACCCTGGAGCATCAGGTCGGGATACCGGGCTCACCCTGGAGGGTCAAGATGGGGGGCCGGGATCTAACACCGCGTGCCTGTTGGGACAACAGTTAGAACTCCGGCGCATCACAAAGGGTTCTGCCACGGGCCCATAGTACTGGTGTGGGAACGGGTTCTATCCCGGAACATCGCCTATGGACACCGGGGCTACCGCCGAGGGTCAGGTAGGAAGGCTGGTTCTCAACCCGCGTGCTTGTAGGCCAGCAGGTGTACCCCGGAGTACCGACGGGGGTATACGGGTACTACACCGGAGTACCAACGGGGGTACCGTTACTGCTCCGGAGTACCGACGGGGGTATACGGGTACTACCTCGGAGCACCGGGCGGGGTTACTGGTACTACACCAGAGCGTCGGGAAGGGACACCAGGCCTACCCTAGAGCTTCAGATAAGGATACCGGGCCTACCCTGGAGGGTCAAGATGGGAGGCTGAGATCTAACACCGCGCGCCCGTTGGAACAACAGTTAGAACTCCGGCGCATCACAAAGGGTTCTGCCACTGGCCCATAGTACTGTTGTGGGAACATGTTCTAACCCGGAACATCGCCTATGGACACCGGGCCTAACGCGAAGGGTCAAGTAGGAAGGGTGGGTCTAAACCCGTGCGCCCGTAGGGACAGCAGGTGTACCCCGGAGTACCGACAGGGGTATACGGGTACTACACCGGAGTACCAACGGGGGTACCGGTAGTACCCTGGAGTACCGACGGGGGTATATGGGTACTACCCTGGAGCACCGGGCGGGGTTACGGGTACTACACCAGAGCGTCGGGAAGGGACGCCAGGCCTACCCCGGAGCATCAGGTCGGGATACCGGGCCTACCCTGGAGGGTCAGGATGGGAGGCTGAGATCTAACACCGTGTGCCTGTTGGGACAACAGTTAGAACTCCGGCGCATCACAAAGGGTTCTGCCACGGGCCCATAGTACTGGTGTGGGAACGGGTTCTATCCCGGAACGTCGCCTATGGACACCGGGCCTACCGCCGAGGGTCAGGTAGGACGGCTGGTTCTCAACCCGCGTGCTTGTAGGCACAGCAGGTGTACCCCGGAGTACCAACGGTGGTATACGGGTACTACCTCGAAGCACCGGGCGGGGGTACCGGTACTACCCCGGAGTACTGACGGGGGAACCCTGGCATTACGCTGGAGCACCGGGCGTGGTTACCGGTACTACACCAGAGCGTCGGGAAGGGAAGCCAGGCCTACCCTGGAGCATCAGGTCGGGATACCGGGCTCACCCTGGAGGGTCAGGATGGGGGGCCGGGATCTAACACCGCGTGCCTGTTGGGACAACAGTTAGAACTCCGGCGCATCACAAAGGGTTCTGCCACGGGCCCATAGTACTGTTGTGGGAACGGGTTCTATCCCGGAACATCGCCTATGGACACCGGGGCTACCGCCGAGGGTCAGGTAGGAAGGCTGGTTCTCAACCCGCGTGCTTGTAGGCCAGCAGGTGTACCCCGGAGTAACGACGGGGTATACGGGTACTACACCGCAGCACCAACGGGGGTACCGTTACTGCTCCGGAGTACCGACGGGGGTATACGGGTACTACCTCGGAGCACCGGGCGGGGTTACTGGTACTACACCAGAGCGTCGGGAAGGGACACCAGGCCTACCCTAGAGCTTCAGATAAGGATACCGGGCCTACCCTGGAGGGTCAAGATGGGAGGCTGAGATCTAACACCGCGCGCCCGTTGGAACAACAGTTAGAACTCCGGCGCATCACAAAGGGTTCTGCCACTGGCCCATAGTACTGTTGTGGGAACATGTTCTAACCCGGAACATCGCCTATGGACACCGGGCCTAACGCGAAGGGTCAAGTAGGAAGGGTGGGTCTAAACCCGTGCGCCCGTAGGGACAGCAGGTGTACCCCGGAGTACCGACAGGGGTATACGTGTACTACACCGGAGTACCAACGGGGGTACCGGTAGTACCCTGGAGTACCGACGGGGGTATATGGGTACTACCCTGGAGCACCAGGCGGGGTTAAGGGTACTACACCAGAGCGTCGGGAAGGGACGCCAGGCCTACCCCGGAGCATCAGGTCGGGATACCGGGCCTACCCTGGAGGGTCAGGATGGGAGGCTGAGATCTAACACCGTGTGCCTGTTGGGACAACAGTTAGAACTCCGGCGCATCACAAAGGGTTCTGTCACGGGCCCATAGTACTGTTGTGGGAACGGGTTCTATCCCGGAACGTCGCCTATGGACACCGGGCCTACCGCCGAGGGTCAGGTAGGACGGCTGGTTCTCAACCCGCGTGCTTGTAGGCACAGCAGGTGTACCCCGGAGTACCAACGGTGGTATACGGGTACTACCTCGAAGCACCGGGCGGGGGTACCGGTACTACCCCGGAGTACTGACGGGGGAACCCTGGCATTACGCTGGAGCACCGGGCGTGGTTACCGGTACTACACCAGAGCGTCGGGAAGGGAAGCCAGGCCTACCCTGGAGCATCAGGTCGGGATACCGTGCCTACCCTGGAGGGTCAGGATGGGGGGCCGGGATCTAACACCGCGTGCCTGTTGGGACAACAGTTAGAACTCCGGCGCATCACAAAGGGTTCTGCCACGGGCCCATAGTACTGCTGTGGGAACGGGTTCTATCCCTGAACATCGCCTATGGACACCGGGGCTACCGCCGAGGGTCAGGTAGGAAGGCTGGTTCTCAACCAGCGTGCTTGTAGGCCAGCAGGTGTACCCCGGAGTAACGACGGGGTATACGGGTACTACACCGGAGTATCAACGGGGGTACCGTTACTGCTCCGGAGTACCGACGGGGGTATACGGGTACTACCTCGGAGCACCCGGCGGGGTTACTGGTACTACACCAGAGCGTCGGGAAGGGACACCAGGCCTACCCTAGAGCTTCAGATAAGGATACCGGGCCTACCCTGGAGGGTCAAGATGGGAGGCTGAGATCTAACACAGCGCGCCCGTTGGAACAACAGTTAGAACTCCGGCGCATCACAAAGGGTTCTGCCACTGGCCCATAGTACTGTTGTGGGAACATGTTCTAACCCGGAACATCGCCTATGGACACCGGGCCTAACGCGAAGGGTCAAGTAGGAAGGGTGGGTCTAAACCCGTGCGCCCGTAGGGACAGCAGGTGTACCCGGGAGTACCGACAGGGGTATACGTGTACTACACCGGAGTACCAACGGGGGTACCGGTAGTACCCTGGAGTACCGACGGGGGTATATGGGTACTACCCTGGAGCACCGGGCGGGGTTACGGGTACTACACCAGAGCGTCGGGAAGGGACGCCAGGCCTACCCCGGAGCATCAGGTCGGGATACCGTGCCTACCCTGGAGGGTCAGGATGGGGGGCCGGGATCTAACACCGCGTGCCTGTTGGGACAACAGTTAGAACTCCGGCGCATCACAAAAGGTTCTGCCACGGGCCCATAGTACTGTTGTGGGAACGGGTTCTATCCCGGAACATCGCCTATGGACACCGGCCCTACCGCTGAGGGTCAGGTAGGAAGGCTGGTTCTCAACCCGCGTGCTTGTAGGCCAGCAGGTGTACCCCGGAGTACCGACGGGGGTATACGGGTACTACACCGGAGTACCAACGGGGGTACCGTTACTGCTCCTGAGTACCGACGGGGGTATACGGGTACTACCTCGGAGCACCGGGCGGGGTTACTGGTACTACACCAGAGTGTCGGGAAGGGACACCAGGCCTACCCTAGAGCTTCAGATAAGGATACCGGGCCTACCCTGGAGGGTCAAGATGGGAGGCTGAGATCTAACACCGCGCGCCCGTTGGAACAACAGTTAGAACTCCGGCGCATCACAAAGGGTTCTGCCACTGGCCCATAGTACTGTTGTGGGAACATGTTCTAACCCGGAACATCGCCTATGGACACCGGGCCTAACGCGAAGGGTCAAGTAGGAAGGGTGGGTCTAAACCCGTGCGCCCGTAGGGACAGCAGGTGTACCCCGGAGTACCGACAGGGGTATACGTGTACTACACCGGAGTACCAAGGGGGGTACCGGTAGTACCCTGGAGTACCGACGGGGGTATATGGGTACTACCCTGGAGCACCGGGCGGGGTTACGGGTACTACACCAGAGCGTCGGGAAGGGACGCCAGGCCTACCCCGGAGCATCAGGTCGGGATACCGGGCCTACCCTGGAGGGTCAGGATGGGGGGCTGAGATCTAACACCGTGTGCCTGTTGGGACAACAGTTAGAACTCCGGCGCATCACAAAGGGTTCTGTCACGGGCCCATAGTACTGTTGTGGGAACGGGTTCTATCCCGGAACGTCGCCTATGGACACCGGGCCTACCGCCAAGGGTCAGGTAGGACGGCTGGTTCTCAACCCGCGTGCTTGTAGGCACAGCAGGTGTACCCCGGAGTACCAACGGTGGTATACGGGTACTACCTCGAAGCACCGGGCGGGGGTACCGGTACTACCCCGGAGTACTGACGGGGGAACCCTGGCATTACGCTGGAGTACCGGGCGTGGTTACCGGTACTACACCAGAGCATCGGGAAGGGAAGCCAGGCCTACCCCGGAGCATCAGGTCGGGATACCGGGCTCACCCTGGAGGGTCAGGATGGGGGGCCGGGATCTAACACCGCGTGCCTGTTGGGACAACAGTTAGAACTCCGGCGCATCACAAAGGGTTCTGCCACGGGCCCATAGTACTGGTGTGGGAACGGGTTCTATCCCGGTACGTCGCCTATGGACACCGGGCCTACCGCCGAGGGTCAGGTAGGAAGGCTGGTTCTCAACCCGCGTGCTTGTAGGCCAGCAGGTGTACCCCGGAGTACCGACGGGGGTATACGGGTACTAGACCGCAGCACCAACGGGGGTACCGTTACTGCTCCGGAGTACCGACGGGGGTATACGGGTACTACCTCGGAGCACCGGGCGGGGTTACTGGTACTACACCAGAGCGTCGGGAAGGGACACCAGGCCTACCCTAGAGCTTCAGATAAGGATACCGGGCCTACCCTGGAGGGTCAAGATGGGAGGCTGAGATCTAACACCGCACGCCCGTTGGAACAACAGTTAGAACTCCGGCGCATCACAAAGGGTTCTGCCACTGGCCCATAGTACTGTTGTGGGAACATGTTCTAACCCGGAACATCGCCTATGGACACCGGGCCTAACGCGAAGGGTCAAGTAGGAAGGGTGGGTCTAAACCCGCGCGCCCGTAGGGACAGCAGGTGTACCCCGGAGTACCGACAGGGGTATACGTGTACTAGACCGCAGTACCAACGGGGGTACCGGTAGTACCCTGGAGTACCGACGGGGGTATATGGGTACTACCCTGGAGCACCGGGCGGGGTTACGGGTACTACACCAGAGCGTCGGGAAGGGACGCCAGGCCTACCCCGGAGCATCAGGTCGGGATTCTGGGCCTACCCTGGAGGGTCAGGATGGGAGGCTGAGATCTAACACCGTGTGCCTGTTGGGACAACAGTTAGAACTCCGGCGCATCACAAAGGGTTCTGCCACGGGCCCATAGTACTGTTGTGTGAACGGGTTCTATCCCGGAACGTCGCCTATGGACACCGGGCCTACCGCCGAGGGTCAGGTAGGACAGCTGGTTCTCAACCCGCGTGCTTGTAGGCAAAGCAGGTGTACCCCGGAGTACCAACAGTGGTATACGGGTACTACCTCGAAGCACCGGGCGGGGGTTTCGGTACTACCCCGGAGTACTGACGGGGGAACCCTGGCATTATGCTGGAGTACCGGGCGTGGTTACCGGTACTACACCAGAGCGTCGGGAAGGGAAGCCAGGCCTACCCTGGAGCATCAGGTCGGGATACCGGGCTCACCCTGGAGGGTCAGGATGGGGGGCCGGGATCTAACACCGCGTGCCTGTTGGGACAACAGTTAGAACTCCGGCGCATCACAAAGGGTTCTGCCACGGGCCCATAGTACTGGTGTGGGAACGGGTTCTATCCCGGAACATCGCCTATGGACACCGGGCCTACCGCCGAGGGTCAGGTAGGAAGGCTGGTTCTCAACCCGCGTGCTTGTAGGCCAGCAGGTGTACCCCGGAGTACCGACGGGGGTATACGGGTACTACACCGGAGTACCAACGGGGGTACCGTTACTGCTCCGGAGTACCGACGGGGGTATACGGGTACTACCTCGGAGCACCGGGCGGGGTTACGGGTACTACACCAGAGCGTCGGGAAGGGACACCAGGCCTACCCTAGAGCTTCAGATAAGGATACCGGGCCTACCCTGGAGGGTCAAGATGGGAGGCTGAGATCTAACACCGCGCGCCCGTTGGAACAACAGTTAGAACTCCGGCGCATCACAAAGGGTTCTGCCACTGGCCCATAGTACTCTTGTGGGAACATGTTCTAACCCGGAACATCGCCTATGGACACCGGGCCTAACGCGAAGGGTCAAGTAGGAAGGGTGGGTCTAAACCCGTGCGCCCGTAGGGACAGCAGGTGTACCCCGGAGTACCGACAGGGGTATACGGGTAATACACCGGAGTACCAACGGGGGTACCGGTAGTACCCTGGAGTACCGACGGGGGTATATGGGTACTACCCTGGAGCACCGGGCGGGGTTACGGGTACTACACCAGAGCGTCGGGAAGGGACGCCAGGCCTACCCCGGAGCATCAGGTCGGGATACCGGGCCTACCCTGGAGGGTCAGGATGGGGGGCCGGGATCTAACACCGCGTGCCTGTTGGGACAACAGTTAGAACTCCGGCGCATCACAAAGGGTTCTGCCACGGGCCCATAGTACTGCTGTGGGAACGGGTTCTATCCCGGTACGTCGCCTATGGACACCGGGCCTACCGCCGAGGGTCAGGTAGGAAGGCTGGTTCTCAACCCGCGTGCTTGTAGGCCAGCAGGTGTACCCCGGAGTACCGACGGGGGTATACGGGTACTACACCAGAGTACCAACGGGGGTACCGTTACTGCTCCGGAGTACCGACGGGGGTATACGGGTACTACCTCGGAGCACCGGGCGGGGTTACTGGTACTACACCAGATCGTCGGGAAGGGACACCAGGCCTACCCTAGAGCTTCAGATAAGGATACCGGGCCTACCCTGGAGGGTCAAGATGGGAGGCTGAGATCTAACACCGCGCGCCCGTTGGAACAACAGTTAGAACTCCGGCGCATCACAAAGGGTTCTGCCACTGGCCCATAGTACTCTTGTGGGAACATGTTCTAACCCGGAACATCGCCTATGGACACCGGGCCTAACGCGAAGGGTCAAGTAGGAAGGGTGGGTCTAAACCCGCGCGCCCGTAGGGACAGCAGGTGTACCCCGGAGTACCGACAGGGGTATACGTGTACTACACCGGAGTACCAACGGGGGTACCGGTAGTACCCTGGAGTACCGACGGGGGTATATGGGTACTACCCTGGAGCACCGGGCGGGGTTACGGGTACTACACCAGAGCGTCGGGAAGGGACGCCAGGCCTACCCCGGAGCATCAGGTCGGGATACCGGGCCTACCCTGGAGGGTCAGGATGGGGGGCTGAGATCTAACACCGTGTGCCTGTTGGGACAACAGTTAGAACTCCGGCGCATCACAAAGGGTTCTGCCACGGGCCCATAGTACTGTTGTGGGAACGGGTTCTATCCCGGAACGTCGCCTATGGACACCGGGCCTACCGCCAAGGGTCAGGTAGGACAGCTGGTTCTCAACCCGCGTGCTTGTAGGCACAGCAGGTGTACCCCGGAGTACCAACGGTGGTATACGGGTACTACCTCGAAGCACCGGGTGGGGGTACCGGTACTACCCCGGAGTACTGACGGGGGAACCCTGGCATTACGATGGAGTACCGGGCGTGGTTACCGGTACTACACCAGAGCGTCGGGAAGGGAAGCCAGGCCTACCCTGGAGCATCAGGTCGGGATACCGTGCCTACCCTGGAGGGTCAGGATGGGGGGCCGGGATCTAACACCGCGTGCCTGTTGGGACAACAGTTAGAACTCCGGCGCATCACAAAGGGTTCTGCCACGGGCCCATAGTACTGTTGTGGGAACGGGTTCTATCCCGGAACATCGCCTATGGACACCGGGGCTACCGCCGAGGGTCAGGTAGGAAGGCTGGTTCTCAACCCGCGTGCTTGTAGGCCAGCAGGTGTACCCCGGAGTAACGACGGGGTATACGGGTACTACACCGCAGCACCAACGGGGGTACCGTTACTGCTCCGGAGTACCGACGGGGGTATACGGGTACTACCTCGGAGCACCGGGCGGGGTTACTGGTACTACACCAGAGCGTCGGGAAGGGACACCAGGCCTACCCTAGAGCTTCAGATAAGGATACCGGGCCTACCCTGGAGGGTCAAGATGGGAGGCTGAGATCTAACACCGCGCGCCCGTTGGAACAACAGTTAGAACTCCGGCGCATCACAAAGGGTTCTGCCACTGGCCCATAGTACTGTTGTGGGAACATGTTCTAACCCGGAACATCGCCTATGGACACCGGGCCTAACGCGAAGGGTCAAGTAGGAAGGGTGGGTCTAAACCCGTGCGCCCGTAGGGACAGCAGGTGTACCCCGGAGTACCGACAGGGGTATACGTGTACTACACCGGAGTACCAACGGGGGTACCGGTATACCCTGGAGTACCGACGGGGGTATATGGGTACTACCCTGGAGCACCAGGCGGGGTTAAGGGTACTACACCAGAGCGTCGGGAAGGGACGCCAGGCCTACCCCGGAGCATCAGGTCGGGATACCGGGCCTAACCTGCAGGGTCAGGATGGGAGGCTGAGATCTAACACCGTGTTCCTGTTGGGACAACAGTTAGAACTCCGGCGCATCACAAAGGGTTCTGTCACGGGCCCATAGTACTGTTGTGGGAACGGGTTCTATCCCGGAACGTCGCCTATGGACACCGGGCCTACCGCCGAGGGTCAGGTAGGACGGCTGGTTCTCAACCCGCGTGCTTGTAGGCACAGCAGGTGTACCCCGGAGTACCAACGGTGGTATACGGGTACTACCTCGAAGCACCGGGCGGGGGTACCGGTACTACCCCGGAGTACTGACGGGGGAACCCTGGCATTACGCTGGAGCACCGGGCGTGGTTACCGGTACTACACCAGAGCGTCGGGAAGGGAAGCCAGGCCTACCCTGGAGCATCAGGTCGGGATACCGTGCCTACCCTGGAGGGTCAGGATGGGGGGCCGGGATCTAACACCGCGTGCCTGTTGGGACAACAGTTAGAACTCCGGCGCATCACAAAGGGTTCTGCCACGGGCCCATAGTACTGCTGTGGGAACGGGTTCTATCCCTGAACATCGCCTATGGACACCGGGGCTACCGCCGAGGGTCAGGTAGGAAGGCTGGTTCTCAACCAGCGTGCTTGTAGGCCAGCAGGTGTACCCCGGAGTAACGACGGGGTATACGGGTACTACACCGGAGTATCAACGGGGGTACCGTTACTGCTCCGGAGTACCGACGGGGGTATACGGGTACTACCTCGGAGCACCCGGCGGGGTTACTGGTACTACACCAGAGCGTCGGGAAGGGACACCAGGCCTACCCTAGAGCTTCAGATAAGGATACCGGGCCTACCCTGGAGGGTCAAGATGGGAGGCTGAGATCTAACACAGCGCGCCCGTTGGAACAACAGTTAGAACTCCGGCGCATCACAAAGGGTTCTGCCACTGGCCCATAGTACTGTTGTGGGAACATGTTCTAACCCGGAACATCGCCTATGGACACCGGGCCTAACGCGAAGGGTCAAGTAGGAAGGGTGGGTCTAAACCCGTGCGCCCATAGGGAAAGCAGGTGTACCCCGGAGTACCGACAGGGGTATACGTGTACTACACCGGAGTACCAACGGGGGTACCGGTAGTACCCTGGAGTACCGACGGGGGTATATGGGTACTACCCTGGAGCACCGGGCGGGGTTACGGGTACTACACCAGAGCGTCGGGAAGGGACGCCAGGCCTACCCCGGAGCATCAGGTCGGGATACCGTGCCTACCCTGGAGGGTCAGGATGGGGGGCCGGGATCTAACACCGCGTGCCTGTTGGGACAACAGTTAGAACTCCGGCGCATCACAAAAGGTTCTGCCACGGGCCCATAGTACTGTTGTGGGAACGGGTTCTATCCCGGAACATCGCCTATGGACACCGGGGCTACCGCCGAGGGTCAGGTAGGAAGGCTGGTTCTCAACCCGCGTGCTTGTAGGCCAGCAGGTGTACCCCGGAGTACTGACGGGGGTATACGGGTACTACACCGGAGTACCAACGGGGGTACCGTTACTGCTCCGGAGTACCGACGGGGGTATACGGGTACTACCTCGGAGCACCGGGCGGGGTTACTGGTACTACACCAGAGCGTCGGGAAGGGACACCAGGCCTACCCTAGAGCTTCAGATAAGGATACCGGGCCTACCCTGGAGGGTCAAGATGGGAGGCTGAGATCTAACACCGCGCGCCCGTTGGAACAACAGTTAGAACTCCGGCGCATCACAAAGGGTTCTGCCACTGGCCCATAGTACTCTTGTGGGAACATGTTCTAACCCGGAACATCGCCTATGGACACCGGGCCTAACGCGAAGGGTCAAGTAGGAAGGGTGGGTCTAAACCCGTGCGCCCGTAGGGACAGCAGGTGTACCCCGGAGTACCGACAGGGGTATACGTGTACTACACCGGAGTACCAACGGGGGTACCGGTAGTACCCTGGAGTACCGACGGGGGTATATGGGTACTACCCTGGAGCACCGGGCGGGGTTACGGGTACTACACCAGAGCGTTGGGAAGGGAAGCCAGGCCTACCTCGGAGCATCAGGTCGGGATACCGGGCCTACCCTGGAGGGTCAGGATGGGGGGCTGAGATCTAACACCGTGTGCCTGTTGGGACAACAGTTAGAACTCCGGCGCATCACAAAGGGTTCTGTCACGGGCCCATAGTACTGTTGTGGGAACGGGTTCTATCCCGGAACGTCGCCTATGGACACCGGGCCTACCGCCGAGGGTCAGGTAGGACGGCTGGTTCTCAACCCGCGTGCTTGTAGGCACAGCAGGTGTACCCCGGAGTACCAACGGTGGTATACGGGTACTACCTCGAAGCACCGGGCGGGGGTACCGGTACTACCCCGGAGTACTGACGGGGGAACCCTGGCATTACGCTGGAGCACCGGGCGGGGTTACGGGTACTACACCATAACGTCGGGAAGGGACGCCAGGCCTACCCCGGAGCATCAGGTCGGGATACCGTGCCTACCCTGGAGGGTCAGGATGGGGGGCCGGGATCTAACACCGCGTGCCTGTTGGGACAACAGTTAGAACTCCGGCGCATCACAAAGGGTTCTGCCACGGGCCCATAGTACTGTTGTGGGAACGGGTTCTATCCCGGAACATCGCCTATGGACACCGGGCCTACCGCCGAGGGTCAGGTAGGAAGGCTGGTTCTCAACCCGCGTGCTTGTAGGCCAGCAGGTGTACCCCGGAGTACCGACGGGGGTATACGGGTACTACACCGGAGTACCAACGGGGGTACCGTTACTGCTCCGGAGTACCGACGGGGGTATACGGGTACTACCTCGGAGCACCGGGCGGGGTTACTGGTACTACACCAGAGCGTCGGGAAGGGACACCAGGCCTACCCTAGAGCTTCAGATAAGGATACCGGGCCTACCCTGGAGGGTCAAGATGGGAGGCTGAGATCTAACACCGCGCGCCCGTTGGAACAACAGTTAGAACTCCGGCGCATCACAAAGGGTTCTGCCACTGGCCCATAGTACTGTTGTGGGAACATGTTCTAACCCGGAACATCGCCTATGGACACCGGGCCTAACGCGAAGGGTCAAGTAGGAAGGGTGGGTCTAAACCCGTGCGCCCGTAGGGACAGCAGGTGTACCCCGGAGTACCGACAGGGGTATACGTGTACTACACCGGAGTACCAACGGGGGTACCGGTAGTACCCTGGAGTACCGACGGGGGTATATGGGTACTACCCTGGAGCACCGGGCGGGGTTACGGGTACTACACCAGAGCGTCGGGAAGGGACGCCAGGCCTACCCCGGAGCATCAGGTCGGGATACCGGGCCTACCCTGGAGGGTCAGGATGGGGGGCTGAGATCTAACACCGTGTGCCTGTTGGGACAACAGTTAGAACTCCGGCGCATCACAAAGGGTTCTGTCACGGGCCCATAGTACTGTTGTGGGAACGGGTTCTATCCCGGAACGTCGCCTATGGACACCGGGCCTACCGCCGAGGGTCAGGTAGGAAGGCTGGTTCTCAACCCGCGTGCTTGTAGGCACAGCAGGTGTACCCCGGAGTACCAACGGTGGTATACGGGTACTACCTCGAAGCACCGGGCGGGGGTACCGGTACTACCCCGGAGTACTGACGGGGGAACCCTGGCATTACGCTGGAGCACCGGGCGGGGTTACGGGTACTACACCAGAATGTCGGGAAGGGACGCCAGGCCTACCCCGGAGCATCAGGTCGGGATACCGTGCCTACCCTGGAGGGTCAGGATGGGGGGCCGGGATCTAACACCGCGTGCCTGTTGGGACAACAGTTAGAACTCCGGCGCATCACAAAGGGTTCTGCCACGGGCCCATAGTACTGTTGTGGGAACGGGTTCTATCCCGGAACATCGCCTATGGACACCGGGCCTACCGCCGAGGGTCAGGTAGGAAGGCTGGTTCTCAACCCGCGTGCTTGTAGGCCAGCAGGTGTACCCCGGAGTACCGACGGGGGTATACGGGTACTACACCGGAGTACCAACGGGGGTACCGTTACTGCTCCGGAGTACCGACGGGGGTATACGGGTACTACCTCGGAGCACCGGGCGGGGTTACTGGTACTACACCAGAGCGTCGGGAAGGGACACCAGGCCTACCCTAGAGCTTCAGATAAGGATACCGGGCCTACCCTGGAGGGTCAAGATGGGAGGCTGAGATCTAACACCGCACGCCCGTTGGAACAACAGTTAGAACTCCGGCGCATCACAAAGGGTTCTGCCACTGGCCCATAGTACTGTTGTGGGAACATGTTCTAACCCGGAACATCGCCTATGGACACCGGGCCTAACGCGAAGGGTCAAGTAGGAAGGGTGGGTCTAAACCCGTGCGCCCGTAGGGACAGCAGGTGTACCCCGGAGTACCGACAGGGGTATACGTGTACTACACCGGAGTACCAACGGGGGTACCGGTAGTACCCTGGAGTACCGATGGGGGTATATGGGTACTACCCTGGAGCACCGGGCGGGGTTACGGGTACTACACCAGAGCGTCGGGAAGGGACGCCAGGCCTACCCCGGAGCATCAGGTCGGGATACCGGGCCTACCCTGGAGGGTCAGGATGGGGGGCTGAGATCTAACACCGTGTGCCTGTTGGGACAACAGTTAGAACTCCGGCGCATCACAAAGGGTTCTGTCACGGGCCCATAGTACTGTTGTGGGAACGGGTTCTATCCCGGAACGTCGCCTATGGACACCGGGCCTACCGCCGAGGGTCAGGTAGGACGGCTGGTTCTCAACCCGCGTGCTTGTAGGCACAGCAGGTGTACCCCGGAGTACCAACGGTGGTATACGGGTACTACCTCGAAGCACCGGGCGGGGGTACCGGTACTACCCCGGAGTACTGACGGGGGAACCCTGGCATTACGCTGGAGCACCGGGCGTGGTTACCGGTACTACACCAGAGCGTCGGGAAGGGAAGCCAGGCCTACCCTGGAGCATCAGGTCGGGATACCGTGCCTACCCTGGAGGGTCAGGATGGGGGGCCGGGATCTAACACCGCGTGCCTGTTGGGACAACAGTTAGAACTCCGGCGCATCACAAAGGGTTCTGCCACGGGCCCATAGTACTGCTGTGGGAACGGGTTCTATCCCGGAACATCGCCTATGGACACCGGGGCTACCGCCGAGGGTCAGGTAGGAAGGCTGGTTCTCAACCCGCGTGCTTGTAGGCCAGCAGGTGTACCCCGGAGTAACGACGGGGTATACGGGTACTACACCGGAGTACCAACGGGGGTACCGTTACTGCTCCGGAGTACCGACGGGGGTATACGGGTACTACCTCGGAGCACCGGGCGGGGTTACTGGTACTACACCAGAGCGTCGGGAAGGGACACCAGGCCTACCCTAGAGCTTCAGATAAGGATACCGGGCCTACCCTGGAGGGTCAAGATGGGAGGCTGAGATCTAACACCGCGCGCCCGTTGGAACAACAGTTAGAACTCCGGCGCATCACAAAGGGTTCTGCCACTGGCCCATAGTACTCTTGTGGGAACATGTTCTAACCCGGAACATCGCCTATGGACACCGGGCCTAACGCGAAGGGTCAAGTAGGAAGGGTGGGTCTAAACCCGTGCGCCCGTAGGGACAGCAGGTGTACCCCGGAGTACCGACAGGGGTATACGTGTACTACACCGGAGTACCAACGGGGGTACCGGTAGTACCCTGGAGTACCGACGGGGGTATATGGGTACTACCCTGGAGCACCAGGCGGGGTTAAGGGTACTACACCAGAGCGTCGGGAAGGGACGCCAGGCCTACCCCGGAGCATCAGGTCGGGATACCGGGCCTAACCTGCAGGGTCAGGATGGGAGGCTGAGATCTAACACCGTGTTCCTGTTGGGACAACAGTTAGAACTCCGGCGCATCACAAAGGGTTCTGTCACGGGCCCATAGTACTGTTGTGGGAACGGGTTCTATCACGGAACGTCGCCTATGGACACCGGGCCTACCGCCGAGGGTCAGGTAGGACGGCTGGTTCTCAACCCGCGTGCTTGTAGGCACAGCAGGTGTACCCCGGAGTACCAACGGTGGTATACGGGTACTACCTCGAAGTACCGGGCGGGGGTACCGGTACTACCCCGGAGTACTGACGGGGGAACCCTGGCATTACGCTGGAGCACCGGGCGTGGTTACCGGTACTACACCAGAGCGTCGGGAAGGGAAGCCAGGCCTACCCTGGAGCATCAGGTCGGGATACCGTGCCTACCCTGGAGGGTCAGGATGGGGGGCCGGGATCTAACACCGCGTGCCTGTTGGGACAACAGTTAGAACTCCGGCGCATCACAAAGGGTTCTGCCACGGGCCCATAGTACTGCTGTGGGAACGGGTTCTATCCCTGAACATCGCCTATGGACACCGGGGCTACCGCCGAGGGTCAGGTAGGAAGGGTGGTTCTCAACCCGCGTGCTTGTAGGCCAGCAGGTGTACCCCGGAGTAACGACGGGGTATACGGGTACTACACCGGAGTATCAACGGGGGTACCGTTACTGCTCCGGAGTACCGACGGGGGTATACGGGTACTACCTCGGAGCACCCGGCGGGGTTACTGGTACTACACCAGAGCGTCGGGAAGGGACACCAGGCCTACCCTAGAGCTTCAGATAAGGATACCGGGCCTACCCTGGAGGGTCAAGATGGGAGGCTGAGATCTAACACAGCGCGCCCGTTGGAACAACAGTTAGAACTCCGGCGCATCACAAAGGGTTCTGCCACTGGCCCATAGTACTGTTGTGGGAACATGTTCTAACCCGGAACATCGCCTATGGACACCGGGCCTAACGCGAAGGGTCAAGTAGGAAGGGTGGGTCTAAACCCGTGCGCCCGTAGGGACAGCAGGTGTACCCCGGAGTACCGACAGGGGTATACGTGTACTACACCGGAGTACCAAGGGGGGTACCGGTAGTACCCTGGAGTACCGACGGGGGTATATGGGTACTACCCTGGAGCACCGGGCGGGGTTACGGGTACTACACCAGAGCGTCGGGAAGGGACGCCAGGCCTACCCCGGAGCATCAGGTCGGGATACCGTGCCTACCCTGGAGGGTCAGGATGGGGGGCCGGGATCTAACACCGCGTGCCTGTTGGGACAACAGTTAGAACTCCGGCGCATCACAAAAGGTTCTGCCACGGGCCCATAGTACTGTTGTGGGAACGGGTTCTATCCCGGAACATCGCCTATGGACACCGGGGCTACCGCCGAGGGTCAGGTAGGAAGGCTGGTTCTCAACCCGCGTGCTTGTAGGCCAGCAGGTGTACCCCGGAGTACTGACGGGGGTATACGGGTACTACACCGGAGTACCAACGGGGGTACCGTTACTGCTCCGGAGTACCGACGGGGGTATACGGGTACTACCTCGGAGCACCGGGCGGGGTTACTGGTACTACACCAGAGCGTCGGGAAGGGACACCAGGCCTACCCTAGAGCTTCAGATAAGGATACCGGGCCTACCCTGGAGGGTCAAGATGGGAGGCTGAGATCTAACACCGCGCGCCCGTTGGAACAACAGTTAGAACTCCGGCGCATCACAAAGGGTTCTGCCACTGGCCCATAGTACTCTTGTGGGAACATGTTCTAACCCGGAACATCGCCTATGGACACCGGGCCTAACGCGAAGGGTCAAGTAGGAAGGGTGGGTCTAAACCCGTGCGCCCGTAGGGACAGCAGGTGTACCCCGGAGTACCGACAGGGGTATACGTGTACTACACCGGAGTACCAACGGGGGTACCGGTAGTACCCTGGAGTACCGACGGGGGTATATGGGTACTACCCTGGAGCACCGGGCGGGGTTACGGGTACTACACCAGAGCGTTGGGAAGGGAAGCCAGGCCTACCTCGGAGCATCAGGTCGGGATACCGGGCCTACCCTGGAGGGTCAGGATGGGGGGCTGAGATCTAACACCGTGTGCCTGTTGGGACAACAGTTAGAACTCCGGCGCATCACAAAGGGTTCTGTCACGGGCCCATAGTACTGTTGTGGGAACGGGTTCTATCCCGGAACGTCGCCTATGGACACCGGGCCTACCGCCGAGGGTCAGGTAGGACGGCTGGTTCTCAACCCGCGTGCTTGTAGGCACAGCAGGTGTACCCCGGAGTACCAACGGTGGTATACGGGTACTACCTCGAAGCACCGGGCGGGGGTACCGGTACTACCCCGGAGTACTGACGGGGGAACCCTGGCATTACGCTGGAGCACCGGGCGGGGTTACGGGTACTACACCATAACGTCGGGAAGGGACGCCAGGCCTACCCCGGAGCATCAGGTCGGGATACCGTGCCTACCCTGGAGGGTCAGGATGGGGGGCCGGGATCTAACACCGCGTGCCTGTTGGGACAACAGTTAGAACTCCGGCGCATCACAAAGGGTTCTGCCACGGGCCCATAGTACTGTTGTGGGAACGGGTTCTATCCCGGAACATCGCCTATGGACACCGGGCCTACCGCCGAGGGTCAGGTAGGAAGGCTGGTTCTCAACCCGCGTGCTTGTAGGCCAGCAGGTGTACCCCGGAGTACCGACGGGGGTATACGGGTACTACACCGGAGTACCAACGGGGGTACCGTTACTGCTCCGGAGTACCGACGGGGGTATACGGGTACTACCTCGGAGCACCGGGCGGGGTTACTGGTACTACACCAGAGCGTCGGGAAGGGACACCAGGCCTACCCTAGAGCTTCAGATAAGGATACCGGGCCTACCCTGGAGGGTCAAGATGGGAGGCTGAGATCTAACACCGCGCGCCCGTTGGAACAACAGTTAGAACTCCGGCGCATCACAAAGGGTTCTGCCACTGGCCCATAGTACTGTTGTGGGAACATGTTCTAACCCGGAACATCGCCTATGGACACCGGGCCTAACGCGAAGGGTCAAGTAGGAAGGGTGGGTCTAAACCCGTGCGCCCGTAGGGACAGCAGGTGTACCCCGGAGTACCGACAGGGGTATACGTGTACTACACCGGAGTACCAACGGGGGTACCGGTAGTACCCTGGAGTACCGACGGGGGTATATGGGTACTACCCTGGAGCACCGGGCGGGGTTACGGGTACTACACCAGAGCGTCGGGAAGGGACGCCAGGCCTACCCCGGAGCATCAGGTCGGGATACCGGGCCTACCCTGGAGGGTCAGGATGGGGGGCTGAGATCTAACACCGTGTGCCTGTTGGGACAACAGTTAGAACTCCGGCGCATCACAAAGGGTTCTGTCACGGGCCCATAGTACTGTTGTGGGAACGGGTTCTATCCCGGAACGTCGCCTATGGACACCGGGCCTACCGCCGAGGGTCAGGTAGGAAGGCTGGTTCTCAACCCGCGTGCTTGTAGGCACAGCAGGTGTACCCCGGAGTACCAACGGTGGTATACGGGTACTACCTCGAAGCACCGGGCGGGGGTACCGGTACTACCCCGGAGTACTGACGGGGGAACCCTGGCATTACGCTGGAGCACCGGGCGGGGTTACGGGTACTACACCAGAATGTCGGGAAGGGACGCCAGGCCTACCCCGGAGCATCAGGTCGGGATACCGTGCCTACCCTGGAGGGTCAGGATGGGGGGCCGGGATCTAACACCGCGTGCCTGTTGGGACAACAGTTAGAACTCCGGCGCATCACAAAGGGTTCTGCCACGGGCCCATAGTACTGTTGTGGGAACGGGTTCTATCCCGGAACATCGCCTATGGACACCGGGCCTACCGCCGAGGGTCAGGTAGGAAGGCTGGTTCTCAACCCGCGTGCTTGTAGGCCAGCAGGTGTACCCCGGAGTACCGACGGGGGTATACGGGTACTACACCGGAGTACCAACGGGGGTACCGTTACTGCTCCGGAGTACCGACGGGGGTATACGGGTACTACCTCGGAGCACCGGGCGGGGTTACTGGTACTACACCAGAGCGTCGGGAAGGGACACCAGGCCTACCCTAGAGCTTCAGATAAGGATACCGGGCCTACCCTGGAGGGTCAAGATGGGAGGCTGAGATCTAACACCGCACGCCCGTTGGAACAACAGTTAGAACTCCGGCGCATCACAAAGGGTTCTGCCACTGGCCCATAGTACTGTTGTGGGAACATGTTCTAACCCGGAACATCGCCTATGGACACCGGGCCTAACGCGAAGGGTCAAGTAGGAAGGGTGGGTCTAAACCCGTGCGCCCGTAGGGACAGCAGGTGTACCCCGGAGTACCGACAGGGGTATACGTGTACTACACCGGAGTACCAACGGGGGTACCGGTAGTACCCTGGAGTACCGATGGGGGTATATGGGTACTACCCTGGAGCACCGGGCGGGGTTACGGGTACTACACCAGAGCGTCGGGAAGGGACGCCAGGCCTACCCCGGAGCATCAGGTCGGGATACCGGGCCTACCCTGGAGGGTCAGGATGGGGGGCTGAGATCTAACACCGTGTGCCTGTTGGGACAACAGTTAGAACTCCGGCGCATCACAAAGGGTTCTGTCACGGGCCCATAGTACTGTTGTGGGAACGGGTTCTATCCCGGAACGTCGCCTATGGACACCGGGCCTACCGCCGAGGGTCAGGTAGGACGGCTGGTTCTCAACCCGCGTGCTTGTAGGCACAGCAGGTGTACCCCGGAGTACCAACGGTGGTATACGGGTACTACCTCGAAGCACCGGGCGGGGGTACCGGTACTACCCCGGAGTACTGACGGGGGAACCCTGGCATTACGCTGGAGCACCGGGCGTGGTTACCGGTACTACACCAGAGCGTCGGGAAGGGAAGCCAGGCCTACCCTGGAGCATCAGGTCGGGATACCGTGCCTACCCTGGAGGGTCAGGATGGGGGGCCGGGATCTAACACCGCGTGCCTGTTGGGACAACAGTTAGAACTCCGGCGCATCACAAAGGGTTCTGCCACGGGCCCATAGTACTGCTGTGGGAACGGGTTCTATCCCGGAACATCGCCTATGGACACCGGGGCTACCGCCGAGGGTCAGGTAGGAAGGCTGGTTCTCAACCCGCGTGCTTGTAGGCCAGCAGGTGTACCCCGGAGTAACGACGGGGTATACGGGTACTACACCGGAGTACCAACGGGGGTACCGTTACTGCTCCGGAGTACCGACGGGGGTATACGGGTACTACCTCGGAGCACCGGGCGGGGTTACTGGTACTACACCAGAGCGTCGGGAAGGGACACCAGGCCTACCCTAGAGCTTCAGATAAGGATACCGGGCCTACCCTGGAGGGTCAAGATGGGAGGCTGAGATCTAACACCGCGCGCCCGTTGGAACAACAGTTAGAACTCCGGCGCATCACAAAGGGTTCTGCCACTGGCCCATAGTACTCTTGTGGGAACATGTTCTAACCCGGAACATCGCCTATGGACACCGGGCCTAACGCGAAGGGTCAAGTAGGAAGGGTGGGTCTAAACCCGTGCGCCCGTAGGGACAGCAGGTGTACCCCGGAGTACCGACAGGGGTATACGTGTACTACACCGGAGTACCAACGGGGGTACCGGTAGTACCCTGGAGTACCGACGGGGGTATATGGGTACTACCCTGGAGCACCAGGCGGGGTTAAGGGTACTACACCAGAGCGTCGGGAAGGGACGCCAGGCCTACCCCGGAGCATCAGGTCGGGATACCGGGCCTAACCTGCAGGGTCAGGATGGGAGGCTGAGATCTAACACCGTGTTCCTGTTGGGACAACAGTTAGAACTCCGGCGCATCACAAAGGGTTCTGTCACGGGCCCATAGTACTGTTGTGGGAACGGGTTCTATCACGGAACGTCGCCTATGGACACCGGGCCTACCGCCGAGGGTCAGGTAGGACGGCTGGTTCTCAACCCGCGTGCTTGTAGGCACAGCAGGTGTACCCCGGAGTACCAACGGTGGTATACGGGTACTACCTCGAAGTACCGGGCGGGGGTACCGGTACTACCCCGGAGTACTGACGGGGGAACCCTGGCATTACGCTGGAGCACCGGGCGTGGTTACCGGTACTACACCAGAGCGTCGGGAAGGGAAGCCAGGCCTACCCTGGAGCATCAGGTCGGGATACCGTGCCTACCCTGGAGGGTCAGGATGGGGGGCCGGGATCTAACACCGCGTGCCTGTTGGGACAACAGTTAGAACTCCGGCGCATCACAAAGGGTTCTGCCACGGGCCCATAGTACTGCTGTGGGAACGGGTTCTATCCCTGAACATCGCCTATGGACACCGGGGCTACCGCCGAGGGTCAGGTAGGAAGGGTGGTTCTCAACCCGCGTGCTTGTAGGCCAGCAGGTGTACCCCGGAGTAACGACGGGGTATACGGGTACTACACCGGAGTATCAACGGGGGTACCGTTACTGCTCCGGAGTACCGACGGGGGTATACGGGTACTACCTCGGAGCACCCGGCGGGGTTACTGGTACTACACCAGAGCGTCGGGAAGGGACACCAGGCCTACCCTAGAGCTTCAGATAAGGATACCGGGCCTACCCTGGAGGGTCAAGATGGGAGGCTGAGATCTAACACAGCGCGCCCGTTGGAACAACAGTTAGAACTCCGGCGCATCACAAAGGGTTCTGCCACTGGCCCATAGTACTGTTGTGGGAACATGTTCTAACCCGGAACATCGCCTATGGACACCGGGCCTAACGCGAAGGGTCAAGTAGGAAGGGTGGGTCTAAACCCGTGCACCCGTAGGGACAGCAGGTGTACCCCGGAGTACCGACAGGGTTATACGTGTACTAAACCGGAGTACCAACGGGGGCACCGGTAGTACCCTGGAGTACCGACGGGGGTATATGGGTACTACCCTGGAGCACCGGGCGGGGTTACCGGTACTACACCAGAACGTCGGGAAGGGACGCCAGGCCTACCCCGGAGCATCAGGTCGGGATACCGTGCCTACCCTGGAGGGTCAGGATGGGGGGCCGGGATCTAACACCGCGTGCCTGTTGGGACAACAGTTAGAACTCCGGCGCATCACAAAGGGTTCTGCCACGGGCCCATAGTACTGCTGTGGGAACGGGTTCTATCCCGGAACATCGCCTATGGACACCGGGGCTACCGCCGACGGTCAGGTAGGAAGGCTGGTTCTCAACCCGCGTGCTTGTAGGCCAGCAGGTGTACCCCGGAGTAACGACGGGGTATACGGGTACTACACCGGAGTACCAACGGGGGTACCGTTACTGCTCCGGAGTACCGACGGGGGTATACGGGTACTACCTCGGAGCACCGGGCGGGGGTACCGGTACTACCCCGGAGTACTGACGGGGGAACCCTAGCATTACGCTGGAGCACCGGGCGTGGTTACCGGTACTACACCAGAGCGTCGGGAAGGGACACCAGGCCTACCCTAGAGCTTCAGATAAGGATACCGGGCCTACCCTGGAGGGTCAGGATGGGGGGCCGGGATCTAACACCGTGTGCCTGTTGGGACAACAGTTAGAACTCCGGCGCATCACAAAGGGTTCTGCCACTGGCCCATAGTACTGTTGTGGGAACATGTTCTAACCCGGAACATCGCCTATGGACACCGGGCCTAACGCGAAGGGTCAAGTAGGAAGGGTGGGTCTAAACCCGTGCGCCCGTAGGGACAGCAGGTGTACCCCGGAGTACCGACAGGGGTATACGTGTACTACACCGGAGTACCAACGGGGGTACCGGTAGTACCCTGGAGTACCGACGGGGGTATATGGGTACTACCCTGGAGCACCGGGCGGGGTTACGGGTACTACACCAGAGCGTCGGGAAGGGACGCCAGGCCTACCCCGGAGCATCAGGTCGGGATACCGGGCCTACCCTGGAGGGTCAGGATGGGGGGCTGAGATCTAACACCGTGTGCCTGTTGGGACAACAGTTAGAACTCCGGCGCATCACAAAGGGTTCTGTCACGGGCCCATAGTACTGTTGTGGGAACGGGTTCTATCCCGGAACGTCGCCTATGGACACCGGGCCTACCGCCGAGGGTCAGGTAGGACGGCTGGTTCTCAACCCGCGTGCTTGTAGGCACAGCAGGTGTACCCCGGAGTACCAACGGTGGTATACGGGTACTACCTCGAAGCACCGGGCGGGGGTACCGGTACTACCCCGGAGTACTGACGGGGGAACCCTGGCATTACGCTGGAGCACCGGGCGGGGTTACGGGTACTACACCAGAACGTCGGGAAGGGACGCCAGGCCTATCCCGGAGCATCAGGTCGGGATACCGTGCCTACCCTGGAGGGTCAGGATGGGGGGCCGGGATCTAACACCGCGTGCCTGTTGGGACAACAGTTAGAACTCCGGCGCATCACAAAGGGTTCTGCCACGGGCCCATAGTACTGTTGTGGGAACGGGTTCTATCCCGGAACATCGCCTATGGACACCGGGCCTACCGCCGAGGGTCAGGTAGGAAGGCTGGTTCTCAACCCGCGTGCTTGTAGGCCAGCAGGTGTACCCCGGAGTACCGACGGGGGTATACGGGTACTACACCGGAGTACCAACGGGGGTACCGTTACTGCTCCGGAGTACCGACGGGGGTATACGGGTACTACCTCGGAGCACCGGGCGGGGTTACTGGTACTACACCAGAGCGTCGGGAAGGGACACCAGGCCTACCCTAGAGCTTCAGATAAGGATACCGGGCCTACCCTGGAGGGTCAAGATGGGAGGCTGAGATCTAACACCGCACGCCCGTTGGAACAACAGTTAGAACTCCGGCGCATCACAAAGGGTTCTGCCACTGGCCCATAGTACTGTTGTGGGAACATGTTCTAACCCGGAACATCGCCTATGGACACCGGGCCTAACGCGAAGGGTCAAGTAGGAAGGGTGGGTCTAAACCCGTGCGCCCGTAGGGACAGCAGGTGTACCCCGGAGTACCGACAGGGGTATACGTGTACTACACCGGAGTACCAACGGGGGTACCGGTAGTACCCTGGAGTACCGACGGGGGTATATGGGTACTACCCTGGAGCACCGGGCGGGGTTACGGGTACTACACCAGAGCGTCGGGAAGGGACGCCAGGCCTACCCCGGAGCATCAGGTCGGGATACCGGGCCTACCCTGGAGGGTCAGGATGGGGGGCTGAGATCTAACACCGTGTTCCTGTTGGGACAACAGTTAGAACTCCGGCGCATCACAAAGGGTTCTGTCACGGGCCCATAGTACTGTTGTGGGAACGGGTTCTATCCCGGAACGTCGCCTATGGACACCGGGCCTACCGCCGAGGGTCAGGTAGGACGGCTGGTTCTCAACCCGCGTGCTTGTAGGCACAGCAGGTGTACCCCGGAGTACCAACGGTGGTATACGGGTACTACCTCGAAGCACCGGGCGGGGGTACCGGTACTACCCCGGAGTACTGACGGGGGAACCCTGGCATTACGCTGGAGCACCGGGCGTGGTTACCGGTACTACACCAGAGCGTCGGGAAGGGAAGCCAGGCCTACCCTGGAGCATCAGGTCGGGATACCGTGCCTACCCTGGAGGGTCAGGATGGGGGGCCGGGATCTAACACCGCGTGCCTGTTGGGACAACAGTTAGAACTCCGGCGCATCACAAAGGGTTCTGCCACGGGCCCATAGTACTGCTGTGGGAACGGGTTCTATCCCTGAACATCGCCTATGGACACCGGGGCTACCGCCGAGGGTCAGGTAGGAAGGCTGGTTCTCAACCCGCGTGCTTGTAGGCCAGCAGGTGTACCCCGGAGTAACGACGGGGTATACGGGTACTACACCGGAGTACCAACGGGGGTACCGTTACTGCTCCGGAGTACCGACGGGGGTATACGGGTACTACCTCGGAGCACCGGGCGGGGTTACTGGTACTACACCAGAGCGTCGGGAAGGGACACCAGGCCTACCCTAGAGCTTCAGATAAGGATACCGGGCCTACCCTGGAGGGTCAAGATGGGAGGCTGAGATCTAACACAGCGCGCCCATTGGAACAACAGTTAGAACTCCGGCGCATCACAAAGGGTTCTGCCACTGGCCCATAGTACTGTTGTGGGAACATGTTCTAACCCGGAACATCGCCTATGGACACCGGGCCTAACGCGAAGGGTCAAGTAGGAAGGGTGGGTCTAAACCCGTGCGCCCGTAGGGACAGCAGGTGTACCCCGGAGTACCGACAGGGGTATACGTGTACTACACCGGAGTACCAACGGGGGTACCGGTAGTACCCTGGAGTACCGACGGGGGTATATGGGTACTACCCTGGAGCACCAGGCGGGGTTAAGGGTACTACACCAGAGCGTCGGGAAGGGACGCCAGGCCTACCCCGGAGCATCAGGTCGGGATACCGGGCCTAACCTGCAGGGTCAGGATGGGAGGCTGAGATCTAACACCGTGTTCCTGTTGGGACAACAGTTAGAACTCCGGCGCATCACAAAGGGTTCTGTCACGGGCCCATAGTACTGTTGTGGGAACGGGTTCTATCACGGAACGTCGCCTATGGACACCGGGCCTACCGCCGAGGGTCAGGTAGGACGGCTGGTTCTCAACCCGCGTGCTTGTAGGCACAGCAGGTGTACCCCGGAGTACCAACGGTGGTATACGGGTACTACCTCGAAGTACCGGGCGGGGGTACCGGTACTACCCCGGAGTACTGACGGGGGAACCCTGGCATTACGCTGGAGCACCGGGCGTGGTTACCGGTACTACACCAGAGCGTCGGGAAGGGAAGCCAGGCCTACCCTGGAGCATCAGGTCGGGATACCGTGCCTACCCTGGAGGGTCAGGATGGGGGGCCGGGATCTAACACCGCGTGCCTGTTGGGACAACAGTTAGAACTCCGGCGCATCACAAAGGGTTCTGCCACGGGCCCATAGTACTGCTGTGGGAACGGGTTCTATCCCTGAACATCGCCTATGGACACCGGGGCTACCGCCGAGGGTCAGGTAGGAAGGGTGGTTCTCAACCCGCGTGCTTGTAGGCCAGCAGGTGTACCCCGGAGTAACGACGGGGTATACGGGTACTACACCGGAGTATCAACGGGGGTACCGTTACTGCTCCGGAGTACCGACGGGGGTATACGGGTACTACCTCGGAGCACCCGGCGGGGTTACTGGTACTACACCAGAGCGTCGGGAAGGGACACCAGGCCTACCCTAGAGCTTCAGATAAGGATACCGGGCCTACCCTGGAGGGTCAAGATGGGAGGCTGAGATCTAACACAGCGCGCCCGTTGGAACAACAGTTAGAACTCCGGCGCATCACAAAGGGTTCTGCCACTGGCCCATAGTACTGTTGTGGGAACATGTTCTAACCCGGAACATCGCCTATGGACACCGGGCCTAACGCGAAGGGTCAAGTAGGAAGGGTGGGTCTAAACCCGTGCACCCGTAGGGACAGCAGGTGTACCCCGGAGTACCGACAGGGTTATACGTGTACTAAACCGGAGTACCAACGGGGGCACCGGTAGTACCCTGGAGTACCGACGGGGGTATATGGGTACTACCCTGGAGCACCGGGCGGGGTTACCGGTACTACACCAGAACGTCGGGAAGGGACGCCAGGCCTACCCCGGAGCATCAGGTCGGGATACCGTGCCTACCCTGGAGGGTCAGGATGGGGGGCCGGGATCTAACACCGCGTGCCTGTTGGGACAACAGTTAGAACTCCGGCGCATCACAAAGGGTTCTGCCACGGGCCCATAGTACTGCTGTGGGAACGGGTTCTATCCCGGAACATCGCCTATGGACACCGGGGCTACCGCCGAGGGTCAGGTAGGAAGGCTGGTTCTCAACCCGCGTGCTTGTAGGCCAGCAGGTGTACCCCGGAGTAACGACGGGGTATACGGGTACTACACCGGAGTACCAACGGGGGTACCGTTACTGCTCCGGAGTACCGACGGGGGTATACGGGTACTACCTCGGAGCACCGGGCGGGGTTACTGGTACTACACCAGAGCGTCGGGAAGGGACACCAGGCCTACCCTAGAGCTTCAGATAAGGATACCGGGCCTACCCTGGAGGGTCAAGATGGGAGGCTGAGATCTAACACCGCGCGCCCGTTGGAACAACAGTTAGAACTCCGGCGCATCACAAAGGGTTCTGCCACTGGCCCATAGTACTCTTGTGGGAACATGTTCTAACCCGGAACATCGCCTATGGACACCGGGCCTAACGCGAAGGGTCAAGTAGGAAGGGTGGGTCTAAACCCGTGCGCCCGTAGGGACAGCAGGTGTACCCCGGAGTACCGACAGGGGTATACGTGTACTACACCGGAGTACCAACGGGGGTACCGGTAGTACCCTGGAGTACCGACGGGGGTATATGGGTACTACCCTGGAGCACCAGGCGGGGTTAAGGGTACTACACCAGAGCGTCGGGAAGGGACGCCAGGCCTACCCCGGAGCATCAGGTCGGGATACCGTGCCTAACCTGCAGGGTCAGGATGGGAGGCTGAGATCTAACACCGTGTTCCTGTTGGGACAACAGTTAGAACTCCGGCGCATCACAAAGGGTTCTGTCACGGGCCCATAGTACTGTTGTGGGAACGGGTTCTATCCCGGAACGTCGCCTATGGACACCGGGCCTACCGCCGAGGGTCAGGTAGGACGGCTGGTTCTCAACCCGCGTGCTTGTAGGCACAGCAGGTGTACCCCGGAGTACCAACGGTGGTATACGGGTACTACCTCGAAGTACCGGGCGGGGGTACCGGTACTACCCCGGAGTACTGACGGGGGAACCCTGGCATTACGCTGGAGCACCGGGCGTGGTTACCGGTACTACACCAGAGCGTCGGGAAGGGAAGCCAGGCCTACCCTGGAGCATCAGGTCGGGATACCGTGCCTACCCTGGAGGGTCAGGATGGGGGGCCGGGATCTAACACCGCGTGCCTGTTGGGACAACAGTTAGAACTCCGGCGCATCACAAAGGGTTCTGCCACGGGCCCATAGTACTGCTGTGAGAACGGGTTCTATCCCTGAACATCGCCTATGGACACCGGGGCTACCGCCGAGGGTCAGGTAGGAAGGGTGGTTCTCAACCCGCGTGCTTGTAGGCCAGCAGGTGTACCCCGGAGTAACGACGGGGTATACGGGTACTACACCGGAGTATCAACGGGGGTACCGTTACTGCTCCGGAGTACCGACGGGGGTATACGGGTACTACCTCGGAGCACCCGGCGGGGTTACTGGTACTACACCAGAGCATCGGGAAGGGACACCAGGCCTACCCTAGAGCTTCAGATAAGGATACCGGGCCTACCCTGGAGGGTCAAGATGGGAGGCTGAGATCTAACACAGCGCGCCCGTTGGAACAACAGTTAGAACTCCGGCGCATCACAAAGGGTTCTGCCACTGGCCCATAGTACTGTTGTGGGAACATGTTCTAACCCGGAACATCGCCTATGGACACCGGGCCTAACGCGAAGGGTCAAGTAGGAAGGGTGGGTCTAAACCCGTGCGCCCGTAGGGACAGCAGGTGTACCCCGGAGTACCGACAGGGTTATACGTGTACTAAACCGGAGTACCAACGGGGGTACCGGTAGTACCCTGGAGTACCGACGGGGGTATATGGGTACTACCCTGGAGCACCGGGCGGGGTTACCGGTACTACACCAGAACGTCGGGAAGGGACGCCAGGCCTACCCCGGAGCATCAGGTCGGGATACCGTGCCTACCCTGGAGGGTCAGGATGGGGGGCCGGGATCTAACACCGCGTGCCTGTTGGGACAACAGTTAGAACTCCGGCGCATCACAAAGGGTTCTGCCACGGGCCCATAGTACTGCTGTGGGAACGGGTTCTATCCCGGAACATCGCCTATGGACACCGGGCCTACCGCCGAGGGTCAGGTAGGAAGGCTGGTTCTCAACCCGCGTGCTTGTAGGCCAGCAGGTGTACCCCGGAGTAACGACGGGGTATACGGGTACTACACCGGAGTACCAACGGGGGTACCGTTACTGCTCCGGAGTACCGACGGGGGTATACGGGTACTACCTCGGAGCACCGGGCGGGGTTACTGGTACTACACCAGAGCGTCGGGAAGGGACACCAGGCCTACCCTAGAGCTTCAGATAAGGATACCGGGCCTACCCTGGAGGGTCAAGATGGGAGGCTGAGATCTAACACCGCGCGCCCGTTGGAACAACAGTTAGAACTCCGGCGCATCACAAAGGGTTCTGCCACTGGCCCATAGTACTGTTGTGGGAACATGTTCTAACCCGGAACATCGCCTATGGACACCGGGCCTACCGCCGAGGGTCAAGTAGGAAGGGTGGGTCTAAACCCGTGCGCCCGTAGGGACAGCAGGTGTACCCCGGAGTACCGACAGGGGTATACGGGTACTACACCGGAGTACCAACGGGGGTACCGGTAGTACCCTGGAGTACCGACGGGGGTATATGGGTACTACCCTGGAGCACCGGGCGGGGTTACGGGTACTACACCAGAGCGTCGGGAAGGGACGCCAGGCCTACCCCGGAGCATCAGGTCGGGATACCGGGCCTACCCTGCAGGGTCAGGATGGGAGGCTGAGATCTAACACCGTGTTCCTGTTGGGACAACAGTTAGAACTCCGGCGCATCACAAAGGGTTCTGCCACGGGCCCATAGTACTGTTGTGGGAACGGGTTCTATCCCGGAACATCGCCTATGGACACCGGGGCTACCGCCGAGGGTCAGGTAGGAAGGCTGGTTCTCAACCCGCGTGCTTGTAGGCCAGCAGGTGTACCCCGGAGTACCGATGGGGGTATACGGGTACTACACCGGAGTACCAACGGGGGTACCGTTACTGCTCCGGAGTACCGACGGGGGTATACGGGTACTACCTCGGAGCACCGGGCGGGGTTACTGGTACTACACCAGAGCATCGGGAAGGGACACCAGGCCTACCCTAGAGCTTCAGATAAGGATACCGGGCCTACCCTGGAGGGTCAAGATGGGAGGCTGAGATCTAACACCGCGCGCCCGTTGGAACAACAGTTAGAACTCCGGTGCATCACAAAGGGTTCTGCCACTGGCCCATAGTACTGTTGTGGGAACATGTTCTAACCCGGAACATCGCCTATGGACACCGGGCCTAACGCGAAGGGTCAAGTAGGAAGGGTGGGTCTAAACCCGTGCGCCCGTAGGGACAGCAGGTGTACCCCGGAGTACCGACAGGGGTATACGTGTACTACACCGGAGTACCAACGGGGGTACCGGTACTACCCTGGAGTACCGACGGGGGTATATGGGTACTACCCTGGAGCACCGGGCGGGGTTACGGGTACTACACCAGAGCGTCGGGAAGGGACGCCAGGCCTACCCCGGAGCATCAGGTCGGGATACCGGGCCTACCCTGGAGGGTCAGGATGGGAGGCTGAGATCTAACACCGTGTGCCTGTTGGGACAACAGTTAGAACTCCGGCGCATCACAAAGGGTTCTGTCACGGGCCCATAGTACTGTTGTGTGAACGGGTTCTATCCCGGAACGTCGCCTATGGACACCGGGCCTACCGCCGAGGGTCAGGTAGGACGGCTGGTTCTCAACCCGCGTGCTTGTAGGCACAGCAGGTGTACCCCGGAGTACCAACAGTGGTATACGGGTACTACCTCGTAGCACCGGGCGGGGGTACCGGTACTACCCCGGAGTACTGACGGGGGAACCCTGGCATTACGCTGGAGTACCGGGCGTGGTTACCGGTACTACACCAGAGCGTCGGGAAGGGACGCCAGGCCTACCCCGGAGCATCAGGTCGGGATACCGGGCCTACCCTGGAGGGTCAGGATGGGGGGCCGGGATCTAACACCGCGTGCCTGTTGGGACAACAGTTAGAACTCCGGCGCATCACAAAGGGTTCTGCCACGGGCCCATAGTACTGGTGTGGGAACGGGTTCTATCACGGAACATCGCCTATGGACACCGGGGCTACCGCCGAGGGTCAGGTAGGAAGGCTGGTTCTCAACCCGCGTGCTTGTAGGCCAGCAGGTGTACCCCGGAGTACCGACGGGGGTATACGGGTACTAGACCGCAGCACCAACGGGGGTACCGTTACTGCTCCGGAGTACCGACGGGGGTATACGGGTACTACCTCGGAGCACCGGGCGGGGTTACTGGTACTACACCAGAGCGTCGGGAAGGGACACCAGGCCTACCCTAGAGCTTCAGATAAGGATACCGGGCCTACCCTGGAGGGTCAAGATGGGAGGCTGAGATCTAACACCGCGCGCCCGTTGGAACAACAGTTAGAACTCCGGCGCATCACAAAGGGTTCTGCCACTGGCCCATAGTACTCTTGTGGGAACATGTTCTAACCCGGAACATCGCCTATGGACACCGGGCCTAACGCGAAGGGTCAAATAGGAAGGGTGGGTCTAAACCCGTGCGCCCGTAGGGACAGCAGGTGTACCCCGGAGTACCGACAGGGGTATACGTGTACTACACCGGAGTACCAACGGGTGTACCGGTTGTACCCTGGAGTACCGACGGTGGTATATGGGTACTACCCTGGAGCACCGGGCGGGGTTACGGGTACTACACCAGAGCGTCGGGAAGGGACGCCAGGCCTACCCCGGAGCATCAGGTCGGGATACCGGGCCTACCCTGGAGGGTCAGGATGGGAGGCTGAGATCTAACACCGTGTTCCTGTTGGGACAACAGTTAGAACTCCGGCGCATCACAAAGGGTTCTGTCACGGGCCCATAGTACTGTTGTGGGAACGGGTTCTATCCCGGAACGTCGCCTATGGACACCGGGCCTACCGCCGAGGGTCAGGTAGGATGGCTGGTTCTCAACCCGCGTGCTTGTAGGCACAGCAGGTGTACCCCGGAGTACCAACAGTGGTATACGGGTACTACCTCGAAGCACCGGGCGGGGGTACCGGTACTACCCCGGAGTACTGACGGGGGAACCCTGGCATTACGCTGGAGTACCGGGCGTGGTTACCGGTACTACACCAGAGCGTCGGGAAGGGAAGCCAGGCCTACCATGGAGCATCAGGTCGGGATACCGGGCTCACCCTGGAGGGTCAGGATGGGGGGCCGGGATCTAACACCGCGTGCCTGTTGGGACAACAGTTAGAACTCCGGCGCATCACAAAGGGTTCTGCCACGGGCCCATAGTACTGGTGTGGGAACGGGTTCTATCACGGAACATCGCCTATGGACACCGGGGCTACCGCCGAGGGTCAGGTAGGAAGGCTGGTTCTCAACCCGCGTGCTTGTAGGCCAGCAGGTGTACCCCGGAGTACCGACGGGGGTATACGGGTACTAGACCGCAGCACCAACGGGGGTACCGTTACTGCTCCGGAGTACCGACGGGGGTATACGGGTACTACCTCGGAGCACCGGGCGGGGTTACTGGTACTACACCAGAGCGTCGGGAAGGGACAGCAGGCCTACCCTAGAGCTTCAGAGAAGGATACCGGGCCTACCCTGGAGGGTCAAGATGGGAGGCTGAGATCTAACACCGCGCGCCCGTTGGAACAACAGTTAGAACTCCGGCGCATCACAAAGGGTTCTGCCACTGGCCCATAGTACTCTTGTGGGAACATGTTCTAACCCGGAACATCGCCTATGGACACCGGGCCTAACGCGAAGGGTCAAGTAGGAAGGGTGGGTCTAAACCCGTGCGCCCGTAGGGACAGCAGGTGTACCCCGGAGTACCGACAGGGGTATACGGGTAATACACCGGAGTACCAACGGGGGTACCGGTAGTACCCTGGAGTACCGACGGGGGTATATGGGTACTACCCTGGAGCACCGGGCGGGGTTACGGGTACTACACCAGAGCGTCGGGAAGGGACGCCAGGCCTACCCCGGAGCATCAGGTCGGGATACCGGGCCTACCCTGGAGGGTCAGGATGGGGGGCCGGGATCTAACACCGCGTGCCTGTTGGGACAACAGTTAGAACTCCGGCGCATCACAAAGGGTTCTGCCACGGGCCCATAGTACTGGTGTGGGAACGGGTTCTATCCCGGTACGTCGCCTATGGACACCGGGCCTACCGCCGAGGGTCAGGTAGGAAGGCTGGTTCTCAACCCGCGTGCTTGTAGGCCAGCAGGTGTACCCCGGAGTAACGACGGGGTATACGGGTACTACACCGGAGTACCAACGGGGGTACCGTTACTGCTCCGGAGTACCGACGGGGGTATACGGGTACTACCTCGGAGCACCGGGCGGGGTTACTGGTACTACACCAGAGCGTCGGGAAGGGACACCAGGCCTACCCTAGAGCTTCAGATAAGGATACCGGGCCTACCCTGGAGGGTCAAGATGGGAGGCTGAGATCTAACACCGCGCGCCCGTTGGAACAACAGTTAGAACTCCGGCGCATCACAAAGGGTTCTGCCACTGGCCCATAGTACTCTTGTGGGAACGGGTTCTATCCCGGAACATCGCCTATGGACACCGGGCCTAACGCGAAGGGTCAAGTAGGAAGGGTGGGTCTAAGACCGTGCGCCCGTAGGGACAGCAGGTGTACCCCGGAGTACCGACAGGGGTATACGTGTACTACACCGGAGTACCAACGGGGGTACTGGTACTACCCTGGAGTACCGACGGGGGTATATGGGTACTACCCTGGAGCACCGGGCGGGGTTACGGGTACTACACCAGAGCGTCGGGAAGGGACGCCAGGCCTACCCCGGAGCATCAGGTCGGGATACCGGGCCTACCCTGGAGGGTCAGGATGGGAGGCTGAGATCTAACACCGTGTGCCTGTTGGGACAACAGTTAGAACTCCGGCGCATCACAAAGGGTTCTGTCACGGGCCCATAGTACTGTTGTGTGAACGGGTTCTATCCCGGAACGTCGCCTATGGACACCGGGCCTACCGCCGAGGGTCAGGTAGGACGGCTGGTTCTCAACCCGCGTGCTTGTAGGCACAGCAGGTGTACCCCGGAGTACCAACAGTGGTATACGGGTACTACCTCGTAGCACCGGGCGGGGGTACCGGTACTACCCCGGAGTACTGACGGGGGAACCCTGGCATTACGCTGGAGTACCGGGCGTGGTTACCGGTACTACACCAGAGCGTCGGGAAGGGACGCCAGGCCTACCCCGGAGCATCAGGTCGGGATACCGGGCCTACCCTGGAGGGTCAGGATGGGGGGCCGGGATCTAACACCGCGTGCCTGTTGGGACAACAGTTAGAACTCCGGCGCATCACAAAGGGTTCTGCCACGGGCCCATAGTACTGGTGTGGGAACGGGTTCTATCCCGGAACATCGCCTATGGACACCGGGGCTACCGCCGAGGGTCAGGTAGGAAGGCTGGTTCTCAACCCGCGTGCTTGTAGGCCAGCAGGTGTACCCCGGAGTACCGACGGGGGTATACGGGTACTAGACCGCAGCACCAACGGGGGTACCGTTACTGCTCCGGAGTACCGACGGGGGTATACGGGTACTACCTCGGAGCACCGGGCGGGGTTACTGGTACTACACCAGAGCGTCGGGAAGGGACACCAGGCCTACCCTAGAGCTTCAGATAAGGATACCGGGCCTACCCTGGAGGGTCAAGATGGGAGGCTGAGATCTAACACCGCGCGCCCGTTGGAACAACAGTTAGAACTCCGGCGCATCACAAAGGGTTCTGCCACTGGCCCATAGTACTCTTGTGGGAACATGTTCTAACCCGGAACATCGCCTATGGACACCGGGCCTAACGCGAAGGGTCAAATAGGAAGGGTGGGTCTAAACCCGTGCGCCCGTAGGGACAGCAGGTGTACCCCGGAGTACCGACAGGGGTATACGTGTACTACACCGGAGTACCAACGGGTGTACCGGTTGTACCCTGGAGTACCGACGGGGGTATATGGGTACTACCCTGGAGCACCGGGCGGGGTTACGGGTACTACACCAGAGCGTCGGGAAGGGACGCCAGGCCTACCCCGGAGCATCAGGTCGGGATACCGGGCCTACCCTGGAGGGTCAGGATGGGAGGCTGAGATCTAACACCGTGTTCCTGTTGGGACAACAGTTAGAACTCCGGCGCATCACAAAGGGTTCTGTCACGGGCCCATAGTACTGTTGTGTGAACGGGTTCTATCCCGGAACGTCGCCTATGGACACCGGGCCTACCGCCGAGGGTCAGGTAGGATGGCTGGTTCTCAACCCGCGTGCTTGTAGGCACAGCAGGTGTACCCCGGAGTACCAACAGTGGTATACGGGTACTACCTCGAAGCACCGGGCGGGGGTACCGGTACTACCCCGGAGTACTGACGGGGGAACCCTGGCATTACGCTGGAGTACCGGGCGTGGTTACCGGTACTACACCAGAGCGTCGGGAAGGGAAGCCAGGCCTACCATGGAGCATCAGGTCGGGATACCGGGCTCACCCTGGAGGGTCAGGATGGGGGGCCGGGATCTAACACCGCGTGCCTGTTGGGACAACAGTTAGAACTCCGGCGCATCACAAAGGGTTCTGCCACGGGCCCATAGTACTGGTGTGGGAACGGGTTCTATCACGGAACATCGCCTATGGACACCGGGGCTACCGCCGAGGGTCAGGTAGGAAGGCTGGTTCTCAACCCGCGTGCTTGTAGGCCAGCAGGTGTACCCCGGAGTACCGACGGGGGTATACGGGTACTAGACCGCAGCACCAACGGGGGTACCGTTACTGCTCCGGAGTACCGACGGGGGTATACGGGTACTACCTCGGAGCACCGGGCGGGGTTACTGGTACTACACCAGAGCGTCGGGAAGGGACAGCAGGCCTACCCTAGAGCTTCAGAGAAGGATACCGGGCCTACCCTGGAGGGTCAAGATGGGAGGCTGAGATCTAACACCGCGCGCCCGTTGGAACAACAGTTAGAACTCCGGCGCATCACAAAGGGTTCTGCCACTGGCCCATAGTACTCTTGTGGGAACATGTTCTAACCCGGAACATCGCCTATGGACACCGGGCCTAACGCGAAGGGTCAAGTAGGAAGGGTGGGTCTAAACCCGTGCGCCCGTAGGGACAGCAGGTGTACCCCGGAGTACCGACAGGGGTATACGGGTAATACACCGGAGTACCAAGGGGGGTACCGGTAGTACCCTGGAGTACCGACGGGGGTATATGGGTACTACCCTGGAGCACCGGGCGGGGTTACGGGTACTACACCAGAGCGTCGGGAAGGGACGCCAGGCCTACCCCGGAGCATCAGGTCGGGATACCGGGCCTACCCTGGAGGGTCAGGATGGGGGGCCGGGATCTAACACCGCGTGCCTGTTGGGACAACAGTTAGAACTCCGGCGCATCACAAAGGGTTCTGCCACGGGCCCATAGTACTGGTGTGGGAACGGGTTCTATCCCGGTACGTCGCCTATGGACACCGGGCCTACCGCCGAGGGTCAGGTAGGAAGGCTGGTTCTCAACCCGCGTGCTTGTAGGCCAGCAGGTGTACCCCGGAGTAACGACGGGGTATACGGGTACTACACCGGAGTACCAACGGGGGTACCGTTACTGCTCCGGAGTACCGACGGGGGTATACGGGTACTACCTCGGAGCACCGGGCGGGGTTACTGGTACTACACCAGAGCGTCGGGAAGGGACACCAGGCCTACCCTAGAGCTTCAGATAAGGATACCGGGCCTACCCTGGAGGGTCAAGATGGGAGGCTGAGATCTAACACCGCGCGCCCGTTGGAACAACAGTTAGAACTCCGGCGCATCACAAAGGGTTCTGCCACTGGCCCATAGTACTCTTGTGGGAACATGTTCTAACCCGGAACATCGCCTATGGACACCGGGCCTAACGCGAAGGGTCAAGTAGGAAGGGTGGGTCTAAACCCGTGCGCCCGTAGGGACAGCAGGTGTACCCCGGAGTACCGACAGGGGTATACGTGTACTACACCGGAGTACCAAGGGGGGTACCGGTAGTACCCTGGAGTACCGACGGGGGTATATGGGTACTACCCTGGAGCACCGGGCGGGGTTACGGGTACTACACCAGAGCGTCGGGAAGGGACGCCAGGCCTACCCCGGAGCATCAGGTCGGGATACCGGGCCTACCCTGGAGGGTCAGGATGGGGGGCCGGGATCTAACACCGCGTGCCTGTTGGGACAACAGTTAGAACTCCGGCGCATCACAAAGGGTTCTGCCACGGGCCCATAGTACTGGTGTGGGAACGGGTTCTATCCCGGTACGTCTCCTATGGACACCGGGGCTACCGCCGAGGGTCAGGTAGGAAGGCTGGTTCTCAACCCGCGTGCTTGTAGGCCAGCAGGTGTACCCCGGAGTACCGACGGGGGTATACGGGTACTACACCGGAGTACCAACGGGGGTACCGTTACTGCTCCGGAGTACCGACGGGGGTATACGGGTACTACCTCGGAGCACCGGGCGGGGTTACTGGTACTACACCAGAGCGTCGGGAAGGGACACCAGGCCTACCCTAGAGCTTCAGATAAGGATACCGGGCCTACCCTGGAGGGTCAAGATGGGAGGCTGAGATCTAACACCGCACGCCCGTTGGAACAACAGTTAGAACTCCGGCGCATCACAAAGGGTTCTGCCACTGACCCATAGTACTCTTGTGGGAACATGTTCTAACCCGGAACATCGCCTATGGACACCGGGCCTAACGCGAAGGGTCAAGTAGGAAGGGTGGGTCTAAACCCGCGCGCCCGTAGGGACAGCAGGTGTACCCCGGAGTACCGACAGGGGTATACGTGTACTACACCGGAGTACCAACGGGTGTACCGGTTGTACCCTGGAGTACCGACGGGGGTATATGGGTACTACCCTGGAGCACCGGGCGGGGTTACGGGTACTACACCAGAGCGTCGGGAAGGGACGCCAGGCCTACCCCGGAGCATCAGGTCGGGATACCGGGCCTACCCTGGAGGGTCAGGATGGGAGGCTGAGATCTAACACCGTGTTCCTGTTGGGACAACAGTTAGAACTCCGGCGCATCGCAAAGGGTTCTGTCACGGGCCCATAGTACTGTTGTGTGAACGGGTTCTATCCCGGAACGTCGCCTATGGACACCGGGCCTACCGCCGAGGGTCAGGTAGGATGGCTGGTTCTCAACCCGCGTGCTTGTAGGCACAGCAGGTGTACCCCGGAGTACCAACAGTGGTATACGGGTACTACCTCGAAGCACCGGGCGGGGGTACCGGTACTACCCCGGAGTACTGACGGGGGAACCCTGGCATTACGCTGGAGTACCGGGCGTGGTTACCGGTACTACACCAGAGCGTCGGGAAGGGAAGCCAGGCCTACCATGGAGCATCAGGTCGGGATACCGGGCTCACCCTGGAGGGTCAGGATGGGGGGCCGGGATCTAACACCGCGTGCCTGTTGGGACAACAGTTAGAACTCCGGCGCATCACAAAGGGTTCTGCCACGGGCCCATAGTACTGGTGTGGGAACGGGTTCTATCACGGAACATCGCCTATGGACACCGGGGCTACCGCCGAGGGTCAGGTAGGAAGGCTGGTTCTCAACCCGCGTGCTTGTAGGCCAGCAGGTGTACCCCGGAGTACCGACGGGGGTATACGGGTACTAGACCGCAGCACCAACGGGGGTACCGTTACTGCTCCGGAGTACCGACGGGGGTATACGGGTACTACCTCGGAGCACCGGGCGGGGTTACTGGTACTACACCAGAGCGTCGGGAAGGGACAGCAGGCCTACCCTAGAGCTTCAGAGAAGGATACCGGGCCTACCCTGGAGGGTCAAGATGGGAGGCTGAGATCTAACACCGCGCGCCCGTTGGAACAACAGTTAGAACTCCGGCGCATCACAAAGGGTTCTGCCACTGGCCCATAGTACTCTTGTGGGAACATGTTCTAACCCGGAACATCGCCTATGGACACCGGGCCTAACGCGAAGGGTCAAGTAGGAAGGGTGGGTCTAAACCCGTGCGCCCGTAGGGACAGCAGGTGTACCCCGGAGTACCGACAGGGGTATACGGGTAATACACCGGAGTACCAAGGGGGGTACCGGTAGTACCCTGGAGTACCGACGGGGGTATATGGGTACTACCCTGGAGCACCGGGCGGGGTTACGGGTACTACACCAGAGCGTCGGGAAGGGACGCCAGGCCTACCCCGGAGCATCAGGTCGGGATACCGGGCCTACCCTGGAGGGTCAGGATGGGGGGCCGGGATCTAACACCGCGTGCCTGTTGGGACAACAGTTAGAACTCCGGCGCATCACAAAGGGTTCTGCCACGGGCCCATAGTACTGGTGTGGGAACGGGTTCTATCCCGGTACGTCGCCTATGGACACCGGGCCTACCGCCGAGGGTCAGGTAGGAAGGCTGGTTCTCAACCCGCGTGCTTGTAGGCCAGCAGGTGTACCCCGGAGTAACGACGGGGTATACGGGTACTACACCGGAGTACCAACGGGGGTACCGTTACTGCTCCGGAGTACCGACGGGGGTATACGGGTACTACCTCGGAGCACCGGGCGGGGTTACTGGTACTACACCAGAGCGTCGGGAAGGGACACCAGGCCTACCCTAGAGCTTCAGATAAGGATACCGGGCCTACCCTGGAGGGTCAAGATGGGAGGCTGAGATCTAACACCGCGCGCCCGTTGGAACAACAGTTAGAACTCCGGCGCATCACAAAGGGTTCTGCCACTGGCCCATAGTACTCTTGTGGGAACATGTTCTAACCCGGAACATCGCCTATGGACACCGGGCCTAACGCGAAGGGTCAAGTAGGAAGGGTGGGTCTAAACCCGTGCGCCCGTAGGGACAGCAGGTGTACCCCGGAGTACCGACAGGGGTATACGTGTACTACACCGGAGTACCAAGGGGGGTACCGGTAGTACCCTGGAGTACCGACGGGGGTATATGGGTACTACCCTGGAGCACCGGGCGGGGTTACGGGTACTACACCAGAGCGTCGGGAAGGGACGCCAGGCCTACCCCGGAGCATCAGGTCGGGATACCGGGCCTACCCTGGAGGGTCAGGATGGGGGGCCGGGATCTAACACCGCGTGCCTGTTGGGACAACAGTTAGAACTCCGGCGCATCACAAAGGGTTCTGCCACGGGCCCATAGTACTGGTGTGGGAACGGGTTCTATCCCGGTACGTCTCCTATGGACACCGGGGCTACCGCCGAGGGTCAGGTAGGAAGGCTGGTTCTCAACCCGCGTGCTTGTAGGCCAGCAGGTGTACCCCGGAGTACCGACGGGGGTATACGGGTACTACACCGGAGTACCAACGGGGGTACCGTTACTGCTCCGGAGTACCGACGGGGGTATACGGGTACTACCTCGGAGCACCGGGCGGGGTTACTGGTACTACACCAGAGCGTCGGGAAGGGACACCAGGCCTACCCTAGAGCTTCAGATAAGGATACCGGGCCTACCCTGGAGGGTCAAGATGGGAGGCTGAGATCTAACACCGCACGCCCGTTGGAACAACAGTTAGAACTCCGGCGCATCACAAAGGGTTCTGCCACTGACCCATAGTACTCTTGTGGGAACATGTTCTAACCCGGAACATCGCCTATGGACACCGGGCCTAACGCGAAGGGTCAAGTAGGAAGGGTGGGTCTAAACCCGCGCGCCCGTAGGGACAGCAGGTGTACCCCGGAGTACCGACAGGGGTATACGTGTACTACACCGGAGTACCAACGGGGGTACCGGTAGTACCCTGGAGTACCGACGGGGGTATATGGGTACTACCCTGGAGCACCGGGCGGGGTTACGGGTACTACGCCAGAGCGTCGGGAAGGGACGCCAGGCCTACCCCGGAGCATCAGGTCGGGATACCGGGCCTACCCTGGAGGGTCAGGATGGGGGGCCGGGATCTAACACCGCGTGCCTGTTGGGACAACAGTTAGAACTCCGGCGCATCACAAAGGGTTCTGCCACGGGCCCATAGTACTGGTGTGGGAACGGGTTCTATCCCGGTACGTCGCCTATGGACACCGGGCCTACCGCCGAGGGTCAGGTAGGAAGGCTGGTTCTCAACCCGCGTGCTTGTAGGCAAAGCAGGTGTACCCCGGAGTACCAACAGTGGTATACGGGTACTACCTCGAAGCACCGGGCGGGGGTTTCGGTACTACCCCGGAGTACTGACGGGGGAACCCTGGCATTATGCTGGAGCACCGGGCGTGGTTACCGGTACTACACCAGAGCGTCGGGAAGGGAAGCCAGGCCTACCCTGGAGCATCAGGTCGGGATACCGGGCTCACCCTGGAGGGTCAGGATGGGGGGCCGGGATCTAACACCGCGTGCCTGTTGGGACAACAGTTAGAACTCCGGCGCATCACAAAGGGTTCTGCCACGGGCCCATAGTACTGGTGTGGGAACGGGTTCTATCCCGGAACATCGCCTATGGACACCGGGGCTACCGCCGAGGGTCAGGTAGGAAGGCTGGTTCTCAACCCGCGTGCTTGTAGGCCAGCAGGTGTACCCCGGAGTACCGACGGGGGTATACGGGTACTACACCGGAGTACCAACGGGGGTACCGTTACTGCTCCGGAGTACCGACGGGGGTATACGGGTACTACCTCGGAGCACCGGGCGGGGTTACTGGTACTACACCAGAGCGTCGGGAAGGGACACCAGGCCTACCCTAGAGCTTCAGATAAGGATACCGGGCCTACCCTGGAGGGTCAAGATGGGAGGCTGAGATCTAACACCGCGCGCCCGTTGGAACAACAGTTAGAACTCCGGCGCATCACAAAGGGTTCTGCCACTGGCCCATAGTACTCTTGTGGGAACATGTTCTAACCCGGAACATCGCCTATGGACACCGGGCCTAACGCGAAGGGTCAAGTAGGAAGGGTGGGTCTAAACCCGTGCGCCCGTAGGGACAGCAGGTGTACCCCGGAGTACCGACAGGGGTATACGTGTACTACACCGGAGTACCAACGGGGGTACCGGTAGTACCCTGGAGTACCGACGGGGGTATATGGGTACTACCCTGGAGCACCGGGCGGGGTTACGGGTACTACACCAGAGCGTCGGGAAGGGACGCCAGGCCTACCCCGGAGCATCAGGTCGGGATACCGGGCCTACCCTGGAGGGTCAGGATGGGGGGCCGGGATCTAACACCGCGTGCCTGTTGGGACAACAGTTAGAACTCCGGCGCATCACAAAGGGTTCTGCCACGGGCCCATAGTACTGGTGTGGGAACGGGTTCTATCCCGGTACGTCGCCTATGGACACCGGGCCTACCGCCGAGGGTCAGGTAGGAAGGCTGGTTCTCAACCCGCGTGCTTGTAGGCCAGCAGGTGTACCCCGGAGTACCGACGGGGGTATACGGGTACTACACCGGAGTACCAACGGGGGTACCGGTAGTACCCTGGAGTACCGACGGGGGTATACGGGTACTACCTCGGAGCACCGGGCGGGGGTACCGGTACTACCCCGGAGTACTGACGGGGGAACCCTGGCATTACGACGGAGTACCGGGCGTGGTTACCGGTACTACACCAGAGCGTCGGGAAGGGAAGCCAGGCCTACCCCGGAGCATCAGGTCGGGATACCGGGCTCACCCTGGAGGGTCAGGATGGGGGGCCGGGATCTAACACCGCGTGCCTGTTGGGACAACAGTTAGAACTCCGGTGCATCACAAAGGGTTCTGCCACGGGCCCATAGTACTGGTGTGGGAACGGGTTCTATCACGGAACATCGCCTATGGACACCGGGGCTACCGCCGAGGGTCAGGTAGGAAGGCTGGTTCTCAACCCGCGTGCTTGTAGGCCAGCAGGTGTACCCCGGAGTACCGACGGGGGTATACGGGTACTAGACCGCAGCACCAACGGGGGTACCGTTACTGCTCCGGAGTACCGACGGGGGTATACGGGTACTACCTCGGAGCACCGGGCGGGGTTACTGGTACTACACCAGAGCGTCGGGAAGGGACACCAGGCCTACCCTAGAGCTTCAGATAAGGATACCGGGCCTACCCTGGAGGGTCAAGATGGGAGGCTGAGATCTAACACCGCGCGCCCGTTGGAACAACAGTTAGAACTCCGGCGCATCACAAAGGGTTCTGCCACTGGCCCATAGTACTCTTGTGGGAACATGTTCTAACCCGGAACATCGCCTATGGACACCGGGCCTAACGCGAAGGGTCAAGTAGGAAGGGTGGGTCTAAACCCGTGCGCCCGTAGGGACAGCAGGTGTACCCCGGAGTACCGACAGGGGTATACGGGTACTACACCGGAGTACCAACGGGGGTACCGGTAGTACCCTGGAGTACCGACGGGGGTATATGGGTACTACCCTGGAGCACCGGGCGGGGTTACGGGTACTACACCAGAGCGTCGGGAAGGGACGCCAGGCCTACCCCGGAGCATCAGGTCGGGATACCGGGCCTACCCTGGAGGGTCAGGATGGGGGGCCGGGATCTAACACCGCGTGCCTGTTGGGACAACAGTTAGAACTCCGGCGCATCACAAAGGGTTCTGCCACGGGCCCATAGTACTGGTGTGGGAACGGGTTCTATCCCGGAACGTCGCCTATGGACACCGGGCCTACCGCCGAGGGTCAGGTAGGAAGGCTGGTTCTCAACCCGCGTGCTTGTAGGCCAGCAGGTGTACCCCGGAGTACCGACGGGGGTATACGGGTACTACACCGGAGTACCAACGGGGGTACCGTTACTGCTCCGGAGTACCGACGGGGGTATACGGGTACTACCTCGGAGCACCGGGCGGGGGTACCGGTACTACCCCGGAGTACTGACGGGGGAACCCTGGCATTACGACGGAGTACCGAGCGTGGTTACCGGTACTACACCAGAGCGTCGGGAAGGGAAGCCAGGCCTACCCTGGAGCATCAGGTCGGGATACCGGGCCTACCCTGGAGGGTCAGGATGGGGGGCCGGGATCTAACACCGCGTGCCTGTTGGGACAACAGTTAGAACTCCGGCGCATCACAAAGGGTTCTGCCACGGGCCCATAGTACTGGTGTGGGAACGGGTTCTATCACGGAACATCGCCTATGGACACCGGGGCTACCGCCGAGGGTCAGGTAGGAAGGCTGGTTCTCAACCCGCGTGCTTGTAGGCCAGCAGGTGTACCCCGGAGTACCGACGGGGGTATACGGGTACTACACCGGAGTACCAACGGGGGTACCGTTACTGCTCCGGAGTACCGACGGGGGTATACGGGTACTACCTCGGAGCACCGGGCGGGGTTACTGGTACTACACCAGAGCGTCGGGAAGGGACACCAGGCCTACCCTAGAGCTTCAGATAAGGATACCGGGCCTACCCTGGAGGGTCAAGATGGGAGGCTGAGATCTAACACCGCACGCCCGTTGGAACAACAGTTAGAACTCCGGCGCATCACAAAGGGTTCTGCCACTGACCCATAGTACTCTTGTGGGAACATGTTCTAACCCGGAACATCGCCTATGGACACCGGGCCTAACGCGAAGGGTCAAGTAGGAAGGGTGGGTCTAAACCCGCGCGCCCGTAGGGACAGCAGGTGTACCCCGGAGTACCGACAGGGGTATACGGGTACTACACCGGAGTACCAACGGGGGTACCGGTAGTACCCTGGAGTACCTACGGGGGTATACGGGTACTACCTCGGAGCACCGGGCGGGGTTACGGGTACTACACCAGAGCGTCGGGAAGGGACGCCAGGCCTACCCCGGAGCATCAGGTCGGGATACCGGGCCTACCCTGGAGGGTCAGGATGGGAGGCTGAGATCTAACACCGTGTGCCTGTTGGGACAACAGTTAGAACTCCGGCGCATCACAAAGGGTTCTGCCACGGGCCCATAGTACTGTTGTGTGAACGGGTTCTATCCCGGAACGTCGCCTATGGACACCGGGCCTACCGCCGAGGGTCAGGTAGGACGGCTGGTTCTCAACCCGCGTGCTTGTAGGCAAAGCAGGTGTACCCCGGAGTACCAACAGTGGTATACGGGTACTACCTCGAAGCACCGGGCGGGGGTTTCGGTACTACCCCGGAGTACTGACGGGGGAACCCTGGCATTATGCTGGAGCACCGGGCGTGGTTACCGGTACTACACCAGAGCGTCGGGAAGGGAAGCCAGGCCTACCCTGGAGCATCAGGTCGGGATACCGGGCTCACCCTGGAGGGTCAGGATGGGGGGCCGGGATCTAACACCGCGTGCCTGTTGGGACAACAGTTAGAACTCCGGCGCATCACAAAGGGTTCTGCCACGGGCCCATAGTACTGGTGTGGGAACGGGTTCTATCCCGGAACATCGCCTATGGACACCGGGGCTACCGCCGAGGGTCAGGTAGGAAGGCTGGTTCTCAACCCGCGTGCTTGTAGGCCAGCAGGTGTACCCCGGAGTACCGACGGGGGTATACGGGTACTACACCGGAGTACCAACGGGGGTACCGTTACTGCTCCGGAGTACCGACGGGGGTATACGGGTACTACCTCGGAGCACCGGGCGGGGTTACTGGTACTACACCAGAGCGTCGGGAAGGGACACCAGGCCTACCCTAGAGCTTCAGATAAGGATACCGGGCCTACCCTGGAGGGTCAAGATGGGAGGCTGAGATCTAACACCGCGCGCCCGTTGGAACAACAGTTAGAACTCCGGCGCATCACAAAGGGTTCTGCCACTGGCCCATAGTACTCTTGTGGGAACATGTTCTAACCCGGAACATCGCCTATGGACACCGGGCCTAACGCGAAGGGTCAAGTAGGAAGGGTGGGTCTAAACCCGTGCGCCCGTAGGGACAGCAGGTGTACCCCGGAGTACCGACAGGGGTATACGGGTAATACACCGGAGTACCAACGGGGGTACCGGTAGTACCCTGGAGTACCGACGGGGGTATATGGGTACTACCCTGGAGCACCGGGCGGGGTTACGGGTACTACACCAGAGCGTCGGGAAGGGACGCCAGGCCTACCCCGGAGCATCAGGTCGGGATACCGGGCCTACCCTGGAGGGTCAGGATGGGGGGCCGGGATCTAACACCGCGTGCCTGTTGGGACAACAGTTAGAACTCCGGCGCATCACAAAGGGTTCTGCCACGGGCCCATAGTACTGGTGTGGGAACGGGTTCTATCCCGGTACGTCGCCTATGGACACCGGGCCTACCGCCGAGGGTCAGGTAGGAAGGCTGGTTCTCAACCCGCGTGCTTGTAGGCCAGCAGGTGTACCCCGGAGTACCGACGGGGGTATACGGGTACTACACCGGAGTACCAACGGGGGTACCGGTAGTACCCTGGAGTACCGACGGGGGTATACGGGTACTACCTCGGAGCACCGGGCGGGGGTACCGGTACTACCCCGGAGTACTGACGGGGGAACCCTGGCATTACGACGGAGTACCGGGCGTGGTTACCGGTACTACACCAGAGCGTCGGGAAGGGAAGCCAGGCCTACCCCGGAGCATCAGGTCGGGATACCGGGCTCACCCTGGAGGGTCAGGATGGGGGGCCGGGATCTAACACCGCGTGCCTGTTGGGACAACAGTTAGAACTCCGGTGCATCACAAAGGGTTCTGCCACGGGCCCATAGTACTGGTGTGGGAACGGGTTCTATCATGGAACATCGCCTATGGACACCGGGGCTACCGCCGAGGGTCAGGTAGGAAGGCTGGTTCTCAACCCGCGTGCTTGTAGGCCAGCAGGTGTACCCCGGAGTACCGACGGGGGTATACGGGTACTAGACCGCAGCACCAACGGGGGTACCGTTACTGCTCCGGAGTACCGACGGGGGTATACGGGTACTACCTCGGAGCACCGGGCGGGGTTACTGGTACTACACCAGAGCGTCGGGAAGGGACACCAGGCCTACCCTAGAGCTTCAGATAAGGATACCGGGCCTACCCTGGAGGGTCAAGATGGGAGGCTGAGATCTAACACCGCGCGCCCGTTGGAACAACAGTTAGAACTCCGGCGCATCACAAAGGGTTCTGCCACTGGCCCATAGTACTCTTGTGGGAACATGTTCTAACCCGGAACATCGCCTATGGACACCGGGCCTAACGCGAAGGGTCAAGTAGGAAGGGTGGGTCTAAACCCGTGCGCCCGTAGGGACAGCAGGTGTACCCCGGAGTACCGACAGGGGTATACGGGTACTACACCGGAGTACCAACGGGGGTACCGGTAGTACCCTGGAGTACCGACGGGGGTATATGGGTACTACCCTGGAGCACCGGGCGGGGTTACGGGTACTACACCAGAGCGTCGGGAAGGGACGCCAGGCCTACCCCGGAGCATCAGGTCGGGATACCGGGCCTACCCTGGAGGGTCAGGATGGGGGGCCGGGATCTAACACCGCGTGCCTGTTGGGACAACAGTTAGAACTCCGGCGCATCACAAAGGGTTCTGCCACGGGCCCATAGTACTGGTGTGGGAACGGGTTCTATCCCGGAACGTCGCCTATGGACACCGGGCCTACCGCCGAGGGTCAGGTAGGAAGGCTGGTTCTCAACCCGCGTGCTTGTAGGCCAGCAGGTGTACCCCGGAGTACCGACGGGGGTATACGGGTACTACACCGGAGTACCAACGGGGGTACCGTTACTGCTCCGGAGTACCGACGGGGGTATACGGGTACTACCTCGGAGCACCGGGCGGGGGTACCGGTACTACCCCGGAGTACTGACGGGGGAACCCTGGCATTACGACGGAGTACCGAGCGTGGTTACCGGTACTACACCAGAGCGTCGGGAAGGGAAGCCAGGCCTACCCTGGAGCATCAGGTCGGGATACCGGGCCTACCCTGGAGGGTCAGGATGGGGGGCCGGGATCTAACACCGCGTGCCTGTTGGGACAACAGTTAGAACTCCGGCGCATCACAAAGGGTTCTGCCACGGGCCCATAGTACTGGTGTGGGAACGGGTTCTATCACGGAACATCGCCTATGGACACCGGGGCTACCGCCGAGGGTCAGGTAGGAAGGCTGGTTCTCAACCCGCGTGCTTGTAGGCCAGCAGGTGTACCCCGGAGTACCGACGGGGGTATACGGGTACTACACCGGAGTACCAACGGGGGTACCGTTACTGCTCCGGAGTACCGACGGGGGTATACGGGTACTACCTCGGAGCACCGGGCGGGGTTACTGGTACTACACCAGAGCGTCGGGAAGGGACACCAGGCCTACCCTAGAGCTTCAGATAAGGATACCGGGCCTACCCTGGAGGGTCAAGATGGGAGGCTGAGATCTAACACCGCACGCCCGTTGGAACAACAGTTAGAACTCCGGCGCATCACAAAGGGTTCTGCCACTGACCCATAGTACTCTTGTGGGAACATGTTCTAACCCGGAACATCGCCTATGGACACCGGGCCTAACGCGAAGGGTCAAGTAGGAAGGGTGGGTCTAAACCCGCGCGCCCGTAGGGACAGCAGGTGTACCCCGGAGTACCGACAGGGGTATACGGGTACTACACCGGAGTACCAACGGGGGTACCGGTAGTACCCTGGAGTACCTACGGGGGTATACGGGTACTACCTCGGAGCACCGGGCGGGGTTACGGGTACTACACCAGAGCGTCGGGAAGGGACGCCAGGCCTACCCCGGAGCATCAGGTCGGGATACCGGGCCTACCCTGGAGGGTCAGGATGGGAGGCTGAGATCTAACACCGTGTGCCTGTTGGGACAACAGTTAGAACTCCGGCGCATCACAAAGGGTTCTGCCACGGGCCCATAGTACTGTTGTGTGAACGGGTTCTATCCCGGAACGTCGCCTATGGACACCGGGCCTACCGCCGAGGGTCAGGTAGGACGGCTGGTTCTCAACCCGCGTGCTTGTAGGCAAAGCAGGTGTACCCCGGAGTACCAACAGTGGTATACGGGTACTACCTCGAAGCACCGGGCGGGGGTTTCGGTACTACCCCGGAGTACTGACGGGGGAACCCTGGCATTATGCTGGAGTACCGGGCGTGGTTACCGGTACTACACCAGAGCGTCGGGAAGGGAAGCCAGGCCTACCCTGGAGCATCAGGTCGGGATACCGGGCTCACCCTGGAGGGTCAGGATGGGGGGCCGGGATCTAACACCGCGTGCCTGTTGGGACAACAGTTAGAACTCCAGCGCATCACAAAGGGTTCTGCCACGGGCCCATAGTACTGGTGTGGGAACGGGTTCTATCCCGGAACGTCGCCTATGGACACCGGGCCTACCGCCGAGGGTCAGGTAGGATGGCTGGTTCTCAACCCGCGTGCTTGTAGGCACAGCAGGTGTACCCCGGAGTACTAACGGTGGTATACGGGTACTACCTTGAAGTACCGGGCGGGGGTACCGGTACTACCCCGGAGTACTGACGGGGGAACCCTGGCATTACGCTGGAGCACCGGGCGTGGTTACCGGTACTACACCAGAGCGTCGGGAAGGGAAGCCAGGCCTACCCTGGAGCATCAGGTCGGGATACCGGGCCTACCCTGGAGGGTCAGGATGGGGGGCCGGGATCTAACAACGTGTGCCTGTTGGGACAACAGTTAGAACTCCGGCGCATCACAAAGGGTTCTGTCACGGGCCCATAGTACTGCTGTGGGAACGGGTTCTATCCCGGAACGTCGCCTATGGACACCGGGGCTACCGCCGAGGGTCAGGTAGGACGGCTGGTTCTCAACCCGCGTGCTTGTAGGCCAGCAGGTGTACCCCGGAGTACCGACGGGGGTATACGGGTACTACACCGGAGTACCAACGGGGGTACCGTTACTGCTCCGGAGTACCGACGGGGGTATACGGGTACTACCTCGGAGCACCGGGCGGGGTTACTGGTACTACACCAGAGCGTCGGGAAGGGACACCAGGCCTACCCTAGAGCTTCAGATAAGGATACCGGGCCTACCCTGGAGGGTCAAGATGGGAGGCTGAGATCTAACACCGCGCGCCCGTTGGAACAACAGTTAGAACTCCGGCGCATCACAAAGGGTTCTGCCACTGGCCCATAGTACTCTTGTGGGAACATGTTCTAACCCGGAACATCGCCTATGGACACCGGGCCTAACGCGAAGGGTCAAGTAGGAAGGGTGGGTCTAAACCCGTGCGCCCGTAGGGACAGCAGGTGTACCCCGGAGTACCGACAGGGGTATACGTGTACTACACCGGAGTACCAACGGGGGTACCGGTAGTACCCTGGAGTACCGACGGGGGTATATGGGTACTACCCTGGAGCACCGGGCGGGGTTACGGGTACTACACCAGAGCGTCGGGAAGGGACGCCAGGCCTACCCCGGAGCATCAGGTCGGGATACCGGGCCTACCCTGGAGGGTCAGGATGGGGGGCCGGGATCTAACACCGCGTGCCTGTTGGGACAACAGTTAGAACTCCGGCGCATCACAAAGGGTTCTGCCACGGGCCCATAGTACTGCTGTGGGAACGGGTTCTATCCCGGAACATCGCCTATGGACACCGGGGCTACCGCCGAGGGTCAGGTAGGAAGGCTGGTTCTCAACCCGCGTGCTTGTAGGCCAGCAGGTGTACCCCGGAGTACCGACGGGGGTATACGGGTACTACACCGGAGTACCAACGGGGGTACCGTTACTGCTCCGGAGTACCGACGGGGGTATACGGGTACTACCTCGGAGCACCGGGCGGGGGTACCGGTACTACCCCGGAGTACTGACGGGGGAACCCTGGCATTACGACGGAGTACCGAGCGTGGTTACCGGTACTACACCAGAGCGTCGGGAAGGGAAGCCAGGCCTACCCTGGAGCATCAGGTCGGGATACCGGGCCTACCCTGGAGGGTCAGGATGGGGGGCCGGGATCTAACACCGCGTGCCTGTTGGGACAACAGTTAGAACTCCGGTGCATCACAAAGGGTTCTGCCACGGGCCCATAGTACTGGTGTGGGAACGGGTTCTATCACGGAACATCGCCTATGGACACCGGGGCTACCGCCGAGGGTCAGGTAGGAAGGCTGGTTCTCAACCCGCGTGCTTGTAGGCCAGCAGGTGTACCCCGGAGTACCGACGGGGGTATACAGGTACTACACCGGAGTACCAACGGGGGTACCGTTACTGCTCCGGAGTACCGACGGGGGTATACGGGTACTACCTCGGAGCACCGGGCGGGGTTACTGGTACTACACCAGAGAGTCGGGAAGGGACACCAGGCCTACCCTAGAGCTTCAGATAAGGATACCGGGCCTACCCTGGAGGGTCAAGATGGGAGGCTGAGATCTAACACCGCACGCCCGTTGAAACAACAGTTAGAACTCCGGCGCATCACAAAGGGTTCTGCCACTGACCCATAGTACTCTTGTGGGAACATGTTCTAACCCGGAACATCGCCTATGGACACCGGGCCTAACGCGAAGGGTCAAGTAGGAAGGGTGGGTCTAAACCCGCGCGCCCGTAGGGACAGCAGGTGTACCCCGGAGTACCGACAGGGGTATACGTGTACTACACCGGAGTACCAACGGGGGTACCGGTAGTACCCTGGAGTACCGACGGGGGTATATGGGTACTACCCTGGAGCACCGGGCGGGGTTACGGGTACTACACCAGAGCGTCGGGAAGGGACGCCAGGCCTACCCCGGAGCATCAGGTCGGGATACCGGGCCTACCCTGGAGGGTCAGGATGGGGGGCCGGGATCTAACACCGCGTGCCTGTTGGGACAACAGTTAGAACTCCGGCGCATCACAAAGGGTTCTGCCACGGGCCCATAGTACTGGTGTGGGAACGGGTTCTATCCCGGAACGTCGCCTATGGACACCGGGCCTACCGCCGAGGGTCAAGTAGGAAGGCTGGTTCTCAACCCGCGTGCTTGTAGGCCAGCAGGTGTACCCCGGAGTACCGACGGGGGTATACGGGTACTACACCGGAGTACCAACGGGGGTACCGGTAGTACCCTGGAGTACCGACGGGGGTATACGGGTACTACCTCGGAGCACCGGGCGGGGTTACGGGTACTACACCAGAGCGTCGGGAAGGGACGCCAGGCCTACCCCGGAGCATCAGGTCGGGATACCGGGCCTACCCTGGAGGGTCAGGATGGGAGGCTGAGATCTAACACCGTGTGCCTGTTGGGACAACAGTTAGAACTCCGGCGCATCACAAAGGGTTCTGCCACGGGCCCATAGTACTGTTGTGTGAACGGGTTCTATCCCGGAACGTCGCCTATGGACACCGGGCCTACCGCCGAGGGTCAGGTAGGACGGCTGGTTCTCAACCCGCGTGCTTGTAGGCAAAGCAGGTGTACCCCGGAGTACCAACAGTGGTATACGGGTACTACCTCGAAGCACCGGGCGGGGGTTTCGGTACTACCCCGGAGTACTGACGGGGGAACCCTGGCATTATGCTGGAGTACCGGGCGTGGTTACCGGTACTACACCAGAGCGTCGGGAAGGGAAGCCAGGCCTACCCTGGAGCATCAGGTCGGGATACCGGGCTCACCCTGGAGGGTCAGGATGGGGGGCCGGGATCTAACACCGCGTGCCTGTTGGGACAACAGTTAGAACTCCGGCGCATCACAAAGGGTTCTGCCACGGGCCCATAGTACTGGTGTGGGAACGGGTTCTATCCCGGAACATCGCCTATGGACACCGGGGCTACCGCCGAGGGTCAGGTAGGAAGGCTGGTTCTCAACCCGCGTGCTTGTAGGCCAGCAGGTGTACCCCGGAGTACCGACGGGGGTATACGGGTACTACACCGGAGTACCAACGGGGGTACCGTTACTGCTCCGGAGTACCGACGGGGGTATACGGGTACTACCTCGGAGCACCGGGCGGGGTTACTGGTACTACACCAGAGCGTCGGGAAGGGACACCAGGCCTACCCTAGAGCTTCAGATAAGGATACCGGGCCTACCCTGGAGGGTCAAGATGGGAGGCTGAGATCTAACACCGCACGCCCGTTGGAACAACAGTTAGAACTCCGGCGCATCACAAAGGGTTCTGCCACTGACCCATAGTACTCTTGTGGGAACATGTTCTAACCCGGAACATCGCCTATGGACACCGGGCCTAACGCGAAGGGTCAAGTAGGAAGGGTGGGTCTAAACCCGCGCGCCCGTAGGGACAGCAGGTGTACCCCGGAGTACCGACAGGGGTATACGGGTACTACACCGGAGTACCAACGGGGGTACCGGTAGTACCCTGGAGTACCTACGGGGGTATACGGGTACTACCTCGGAGCACCGGGCGGGGTTACGGGTACTACACCAGAGCGTCGGGAAGGGACGCCAGGCCTACCCCGGAGCATCAGGTCGGGATACCGGGCCTACCCTGGAGGGTCAGGATGGGAGGCTGAGATCTAACACCGTGTGCCTGTTGGGACAACAGTTAGAACTCCGGCGCATCACAAAGGGTTCTGCCACGGGCCCATAGTACTGTTGTGTGAACGGGTTCTATCCCGGAACGTCGCCTATGGACACCGGGCCTACCGCCGAGGGTCAGGTAGGACGGCTGGTTCTCAACCCGCGTGCTTGTAGGCAAAGCAGGTGTACCCCGGAGTACCAACAGTGGTATACGGGTACTACCTCGAAGCACCGGGCGGGGGTTTCGGTACTACCCCGGAGTACTGACGGGGGAACCCTGGCATTATGCTGGAGTACCGGGCGTGGTTACCGGTACTACACCAGAGCGTCGGGAAGGGAAGCCAGGCCTACCCTGGAGCATCAGGTCGGGATACCGGGCTCACCCTGGAGGGTCAGGATGGGGGGCCGGGATCTAACACCGCGTGCCTGTTGGGACAACAGTTAGAACTCCAGCGCATCACAAAGGGTTCTGCCACGGGCCCATAGTACTGGTGTGGGAACGGGTTCTATCCCGGAACGTCGCCTATGGACACCGGGCCTACCGCCGAGGGTCAGGTAGGATGGCTGGTTCTCAACCCGCGTGCTTGTAGGCACAGCAGGTGTACCCCGGAGTACTAACGGTGGTATACGGGTACTACCTTGAAGTACCGGGCGGGGGTACCGGTACTACCCCGGAGTACTGACGGGGGAACCCTGGCATTACGCTGGAGCACCGGGCGTGGTTACCGGTACTACACCAGAGCGTCGGGAAGGGAAGCCAGGCCTACCCTGGAGCATCAGGTCGGGATACCGGGCCTACCCTGGAGGGTCAGGATGGGGGGCCGGGATCTAACAACGTGTGCCTGTTGGGACAACAGTTAGAACTCCGGCGCATCACAAAGGGTTCTGTCACGGGCCCATAGTACTGCTGTGGGAACGGGTTCTATCCCGGAACGTCGCCTATGGACACCGGGGCTACCGCCGAGGGTCAGGTAGGACGGCTGGTTCTCAACCCGCGTGCTTGTAGGCCAGCAGGTGTACCCCGGAGTACCGACGGGGGTATACGGGTACTACACCGGAGTACCAACGGGGGTACCGTTACTGCTCCGGAGTACCGACGGGGGTATACGGGTACTACCTCGGAGCACCGGGCGGGGTTACTGGTACTACACCAGAGCGTCGGGAAGGGACACCAGGCCTACCCTAGAGCTTCAGATAAGGATACCGGGCCTACCCTGGAGGGTCAAGATGGGAGGCTGAGATCTAACACCGCGCGCCCGTTGGAACAACAGTTAGAACTCCGGCGCATCACAAAGGGTTCTGCCACTGGCCCATAGTACTCTTGTGGGAACATGTTCTAACCCGGAACATCGCCTATGGACACCGGGCCTAACGCGAAGGGTCAAGTAGGAAGGGTGGGTCTAAACCCGTGCGCCCGTAGGGACAGCAGGTGTACCCCGGAGTACCGACAGGGGTATACGTGTACTACACCGGAGTACCAACGGGGGTACCGGTAGTACCCTGGAGTACCGACGGGGGTATATGGGTACTACCCTGGAGCACCGGGCGGGGTTACGGGTACTACACCAGAGCGTCGGGAAGGGACGCCAGGCCTACCCCGGAGCATCAGGTCGGGATACCGGGCCTACCCTGGAGGGTCAGGATGGGGGGCCGGGATCTAACACCGCGTGCCTGTTGGGACAACAGTTAGAACTCCGGCGCATCACAAAGGGTTCTGCCACGGGCCCATAGTACTGCTGTGGGAACGGGTTCTATCCCGGAACATCGCCTATGGACACCGGGGCTACCGCCGAGGGTCAGGTAGGAAGGCTGGTTCTCAACCCGCGTGCTTGTAGGCCAGCAGGTGTACCCCGGAGTACCGACGGGGGTATACGGGTACTACACCGGAGTACCAACGGGGGTACCGTTACTGCTCCGGAGTACCGACGGGGGTATACGGGTACTACCTCGGAGCACCGGGCGGGGGTACCGGTACTACCCCGGAGTACTGACGGGGGAACCCTGGCATTACGACGGAGTACCGAGCGTGGTTACCGGTACTACACCAGAGCGTCGGGAAGGGAAGCCAGGCCTACCCTGGAGCATCAGGTCGGGATACCGGGCCTACCCTGGAGGGTCAGGATGGGGGGCCGGGATCTAACACCGCGTGCCTGTTGGGACAACAGTTAGAACTCCGGTGCATCACAAAGGGTTCTGCCACGGGCCCATAGTACTGGTGTGGGAACGGGTTCTATCACGGAACATCGCCTATGGACACCGGGGCTACCGCCGAGGGTCAGGTAGGAAGGCTGGTTCTCAACCCGTGTGCTTGTAGGCCAGCAGGTGTACCCCGGAGTACCGACGGGGGTATACAGGTACTACACCGGAGTACCAACGGGGGTACCGTTACTGCTCCGGAGTACCGACGGGGGTATACGGGTACTACCTCGGAGCACCGGGCGGGGTTACTGGTACTACACCAGAGAGTCGGGAAGGGACACCAGGCCTACCCTAGAGCTTCAGATAAGGATACCGGGCCTACCCTGGAGGGTCAAGATGGGAGGCTGAGATCTAACACCGCACGCCCGTTGAAACAACAGTTAGAACTCCGGCGCATCACAAAGGGTTCTGCCACTGACCCATAGTACTCTTGTGGGAACATGTTCTAACCCGGAACATCGCCTATGGACACCGGGCCTAACGCGAAGGGTCAAGTAGGAAGGGTGGGTCTAAACCCGCGCGCCCGTAGGGACAGCAGGTGTACCCCGGAGTACCGACAGGGGTATACGTGTACTACACCGGAGTACCAACGGGGGTACCGGTAGTACCCTGGAGTACCGACGGGGGTATATGGGTACTACCCTGGAGCACCGGGCGGGGTTACGGGTACTACACCAGAGCGTCGGGAAGGGACGCCAGGCCTACCCCGGAGCATCAGGTCGGGATACCGGGCCTACCCTGGAGGGTCAGGATGGGGGGCCGGGATCTAACACCGCGTGCCTGTTGGGACAACAGTTAGAACTCCGGCGCATCACAAAGGGTTCTGCCACGGGCCCATAGTACTGGTGTGGGAACGGGTTCTATCCCGGAACGTCGCCTATGGACACCGGGCCTACCGCCGAGGGTCAAGTAGGAAGGCTGGTTCTCAACCCGCGTGCTTGTAGGCCAGCAGGTGTACCCCGGAGTACCGACGGGGGTATACGGGTACTACACCGGAGTACCAACGGGGGTACCGGTAGTACCCTGGAGTACCGACGGGGGTATACGGGTACTACCTCGGAGCACCGGGCGGGGTTACGGGTACTACACCAGAGCGTCGGGAAGGGACGCCAGGCCTACCCCGGAGCATCAGGTCGGGATACCGGGCCTACCCTGGAGGGTCAGGATGGGAGGCTGAGATCTAACACCGTGTGCCTGTTGGGACAACAGTTAGAACTCCGGCGCATCACAAAGGGTTCTGCCACGGGCCCATAGTACTGTTGTGTGAACGGGTTCTATCCCGGAACGTCGCCTATGGACACCGGGCCTACCGCCGAGGGTCAGGTAGGACGGCTGGTTCTCAACCCGCGTGCTTGTAGGCAAAGCAGGTGTACCCCGGAGTACCAACAGTGGTATACGGGTACTACCTCGAAGCACCGGGCGGGGGTTTCGGTACTACCCCGGAGTACTGACGGGGGAACCCTGGCATTATGCTGGAGTACCGGGCGTGGTTACCGGTACTACACCAGAGCGTCGGGAAGGGAAGCCAGGCCTACCCTGGAGCATCAGGTCGGGATACCGGGCTCACCCTGGAGGGTCAGGATGGGGGGCCGGGATCTAACACCGCGTGCCTGTTGGGACAACAGTTAGAACTCCGGCGCATCACAAAGGGTTCTGCCACGGGCCCATAGTACTGGTGTGGGAACGGGTTCTATCCCGGAACATCGCCTATGGACACCGGGGCTACCGCCGAGGGTCAGGTAGGAAGGCTGGTTCTCAACCCGCGTGCTTGTAGGCCAGCAGGTGTACCCCGGAGTACCGACGGGGGTATACGGGTACTACACCGGAGTACCAACGGGGGTACCGTTACTGCTCCGGAGTACCGACGGGGGTATACGGGTACTACCTCGGAGCACCGGGCGGGGTTACTGGTACTACACCAGAGCGTCGGGAAGGGACACCAGGCCTACCCTAGAGCTTCAGATAAGGATACCGGGCCTACCCTGGAGGGTCAAGATGGGAGGCTGAGATCTAACACCGCGCGCCCGTTGGAACAACAGTTAGAACTCCGGCGCATCACAAAGGGTTCTGCCACTGGCCCATAGTACTCTTGTGGGAACATGTTCTAACCCGGAACATCGCCTATGGACACCGGGCCTAACGCGAAGGGTCAAGTAGGAAGGGTGGGTCTAAACCCGTGCGCCCGTAGGGACAGCAGGTGTACCCCGGAGTACCGACAGGGGTATACGGGTACTACACCGGAGTACCAACGGGGGTACCGGTAGTACCCTGGAGTACCGACGGGGGTATATGGGTACTACCCTGGAGCACCGGGCGGGGTTACGGGTACTACACCAGAGCGTCGGGAAGGGACGCCAGGCCTACCCCGGAGCATCAGGTCGGGATACCGGGCCTACCCTGGAGGGTCAGGATGGGGGGCCGGGATCTAACACCGCGTGCCTGTTGGGACAACAGTTAGAACTCCGGCGCATCACAAAGGGTTCTGCCACGGGCCCATAGTACTGGTGTGGGAACGGGTTCTATCCCGGTACGTCGCCTATGGACACCGGGCCTACCGCCGAGGGTCAGGTAGGAAGGCTGGTTCTCAACCCGCGTGCTTGTAGGCCAGCAGGTGTACCCCGGAGTACCGACGGGGGTATACGGGTACTACACCGGAGTACCAACGGGGGTACCGTTACTGCTCCGGAGTACCGACGGGGGTATACGGGTACTACCTCGGAGCACCGGGCGGGGGTACCGGTACTACCCAGGAGTACTGACGGGGGAACCCTGGCATTACGACGGAGTACCGAGCGTGGTTACCGGTACTACACCAGAGCGTCGGGAAGGGAAGCCAGGCCTACCCCGGAGCATCAGGTCGGGATACCGGGCTCACCCTGGAGGGTCAGGATGGGGGGCCGGGATCTAACACCGCGTGCCTGTTGGGACAACAGTTAGAACTCCGGTGCATCACAAAGGGTTCTGCCACGGGCCCATAGTACTGGTGTGGGAACGGGTTCTATCACGGAACATCGCCTATGGACACCGGGGCTACTGCCGAGGGTCAGGTAGGAAGGCTGGTTCTCAACCCGCGTGCTTGTAGGCCAGCAGGTGTACCCCGGAGTACCGACGGGGGTATACGGGTACTACACCGGAGTACCAACGGGGGTACCGTTACTGCTCCGGAGTACCGACGGGGGTATACGGGTACTACCTCGGAGCACCGGGCGGGGTTACTGGTACTACACCAGAGCGTCGGGAAGGGACACCAGGCCTACCCTAGAGCTTCAGATAAGGATACCGGGCCTACCCTGGAGGGTCAAGATGGGAGGCTGAGATCTAACACCGCGCGCCCGTTGGAACAACAGTTAGAACTCCGGCGCATCACAAAGGGTTCTGCCACTGGCCCATAGTACTGTTGTGGGAACATGTTCTAACCCGGAACATCGCCTATGGACACCGGGCCTAACGCGAAGGGTCAAGTAGGAAGGGTGGGTCTAAACCCGTGCGCCCGTAGGGACAGCAGGTGTACCCCGGAGTACCGACAGGGGTATACGGGTACTACACCGGAGTACCAACGGGGGTACCGGTAGTACCCTGGAGTACCGACGGGGGTATATGGGTACTACCCTGGAGCACCGGGCGGGGTTACGGGTACTACACCAGAGCGTCGGGAAGGGACGCCAGGCCTACCCCGGAGCATCAGGTCGGGATACCGGGCCTACCCTGGAGGGTCAGGATGGGGGGCCGGGATCTAACACCGCGTGCCTGTTGGGACAACAGTTAGAACTCCGGCGCATCACAAAGGGTTCTGCCACGGGCCCATAGTACTGGTGTGGGAACGGGTTCTATCCCGGTACGTCGCCTATGGACACCGGGCCTACCGCCGAGGGTCAGGTAGGAAGGCTGGTTCTCAACCCGCGTGCTTGTAGGCCAGCAGGTGTACCCCGGAGTACCGACGGGGGTATACGGGTACTACACCGGAGTACCAACGGGGGTACCGTTACTGCTCCGGAGTACCGACGGGGGTATACGGGTACTACCTCGGAGCACCGGGCGGGGGTACCGGTACTACCCCGGAGTACTGACGGGGGAACCCTGGCATTACGACGGAGTACCGAGCGTGGTTACCGGTACTACACCAGAGCGTCGGGAAGGGAAGCCAGGCCTACCCTGGAGCATCAGGTCGGGATACCGGGCCTACCCTGGAGGGTCAGGATGGGGGGCCGGGATCTAACACCGCGTGCCTGTTGGGACAACAGTTAGAACTCCGGTGCATCACAAAGGGTTCTGCCACGGGCCCATAGTACTGGTGTGGGAACGGGTTCTATCACGGAACATCGCCTATGGACACCGGGGCTACCGCCGAGGGTCAGGTAGGAAGGCTGGTTCTCAACCCGCGTGCTTGTAGGCCAGCAGGTGTACCCCGGAGTACCGACGGGGGTATACGGGTACTACACCGGAGTACCAACGGGGGTACCGTTACTGCTCCGGAGTACCGACGGGGGTATACGGGTACTACCTCGGAGCACCGGGCGGGGTTACTGGTACTACACCAGAGCGTCGGGAAGGGACACCAGGCCTACCCTAGAGCTTCAGATAAGGATACCGGGCCTACCCTGGAGGGTCAAGATGGGAGGCTGAGATCTAACACCGCGCGCCCGTTGGAACAACAGTTAGAACTCCGGCGCATCACAAAGGGTTCTGCCACTGACCCATAGTACTCTTGTGGGAACATGTTCTAACCCGGAACATCGCCTATGGACACCGGGCCTAACGCGAAGGGTCAAGTAGGAAGGGTGGGTCTAAACCCGCGCGCCCGTAGGGACAGCAGGTGTACCCCGGAGTACCGACAGGGGTATACGTGTACTACACCGGAGTACCAAGGGGGGTACCGGTAGTACCCTGGAGTACCGACGGGGGTATATGGGTACTACCCTGGAGCACCGGGCGGGGTTACGGGTACTACACCAGAGCGTCGGGAAGGGACGCCAGGCCTACCCCGGAGCATCAGGTCGGGATACCGGGCCTACCCTGGAGGGTCAGGATGGGGGGCCGGGATCTAACACCGCGTGCCTGTTGGGACAACAGTTAGAACTCCGGCGCATCACAAAGGGTTCTGCCACGGGCCCATAGTACTGGTGTGGGAACGGGTTCTATCCCGGTACGTCGCCTATGGAAACCGGGCCTACCGCCGAGGGAAGGTAGGAAGGCTGGTTCTCAACCCGCGTGCTTGTAGGCCAGCAGGTGTACCCCGGAGTACCGACGGGGGTATACGGGTACTACACCGGAGTACCAACGGGGGTACCGTTACTGCTCCGGAGTACCGACGGGGGTATACGGGTACTACCTCGGAGCACCGGGCGGGGGTACCGGTACTACCCCGGAGTACTGACGGGGGAACCCTGGCATTACGACGGAGTACCGAGCGTGGTTACCGGTACTACACCAGAGCATCGGGAAGGGAAGCCAGGCCTACCCTGGAGCATCAGGTCGGGATACCGGGCCTACCCTGGAGGGTCAGGATGGGGGGCCGGGATCTAACAACGTGTGCCTGTTGGGACAACAGTTAGAACTCCGGCGCATCACAAAGGGTTCTGTCACGGGCCCATAGTACTGGTGTGGGAACGGGTTCTATCCCGGAACGTCGCCTATGGACACCGGGGCTACCGCCGAGGGTCAGGTAGGAAGGCTGGTTCTCAACCCGCGTGCTTGTAGGCCAGCAGGTGTACCCCGGAGTACCGACGGGGGTATACGGGTACTACCTCGGAGCACCGGGCGGGGTTACTGGTACTACACCAGAGCGTCGGGAAGGGACACCAGGCCTACCCTAGAGCTTCAGATAAGGATACCGGGCCTACCCTGGAGGGTCAAGATGGGAGGCTGAGATCTAACACCGCGCGCCCGTTGGAACAACAGTTAGAACTCCGGCGCATCACAAAGGGTTCTGCCACTGGCCCATAGTACTCTTGTGGGAACATGTTCTAACCCGGAACATCGCCTATGGACACCGGGCCTAACGCGAAGGGTCAAGTAGGAAGGGTGGGTCTAAACCCGTGCGCCCGTAGGGACAGCAGGTGTACCCCGGAGTACCGACAGGGGTATACGGGTACTACACCGGAGTACCAACGGGGGTACCGGTAGTACCCTGGAGTACCGACGGGGGTATATGGGTACTACCCTGGAGCACCGGGCGGGGTTACGGGTACTACACCAGAGCGTCGGGAAGGGACGCCAGGCCTACCCCGGAGCATCAGGTCGGGATACCGGGCCTACCCTGGAGGGTCAGGATGGGGGGCCGGGATCTAACACCGCGTGCCTGTTGGGACAACAGTTAGAACTCCGGCGCATCACAAAGGGTTCTGCCACGGGCCCATAGTACTGGTGTGGGAACGGGTTCTATCCCGGAACATCGCCTATGGACACCGGGCCTACTGCCGAGGGTCAGGTAGGAAGGCTGGTTCTCAACCCGCGTGCTTGTAGGCCAGCAGGTGTACCCCGGAGTACCGACGGGGGTATACGGGTACTACACCGGAGTACCAACGGGGGTACCGTTACTGCTCCGGAGTACCGACGGGGGTATACGGGTACTACCTCGGAGCACCGGGCGGGGTTACTGGTACTACACCAGAGCGTCGGGAAGGGACGCCAGGCCTACCCTAGAGCTTCAGATAAGGATACCGGGCCTACCCTGGAGGGTCAAGATGGGAGGCTGAGATCTAACACCGCGCGCCCGTTGGAACAACAGTTAGAACTCCGGCGCATCACAAAGGGTTCTGCCACTGGCCCATAGTACTCTTGTGGGAACATGTTCTAACCCGGAACATCGCCTATGGACACCGGGCCTAACGCGAAGGGTCAAGTAGGAAGGGTGGGTCTAAACCCGTGCGCCCGTAGGGACAGCAGGTGTACCCCGGAGTACCGACAGGGGTATACGGGTACTACACCGGAGTACCAACGGGGGTACCGGTAGTACCCTGGAGTACCGACGGGGGTATATGGGTACTACCCTGGAGCACCGGGCGGGGTTACGGGTACTACACCAGAGCGTCGGGAAGGGACGCCAGGCCTACCCCGGAGCATCAGGTCGGGATACCGGGCCTACCCTGGAGGGTCAGGATGGGGGGCCGGGATCTAACACCGCGTGCCTGTTGGGACAACAGTTAGAACTCCGGCGCATCACAAAGGGTTCTGCCACGGGCCCATAGTACTGCTGTGGGAACGGGTTCTATCCCGGTACGTCGCCTATGGACACCGGGCCTACCGCCGAGGGTCAGGTAGGAAGGCTGGTTCTCAACCCGCGTGCTTGTAGGCCAGCAGGTGTACCCCGGAGTACCGACGGGGGTATACGGGTACTAGACCGCAGCACCAACGGGGGTACCGTTACTGCTCCGGAGTACCGACGGGGGTATACGGGTACTACCTCGGAGCACCGGGCGGGGTTACTGGTACTACACCAGAGCGTCGGGAAGGGACACCAGGCCTACCCTAGAGCTTCAGATAAGGATACCGGGCCTACCCTGGAGGGTCAAGATGGGAGGCTGAGATCTAACACCGCGCGCCCGTTGGAACAACAGTTAGAACTCCGGCGCATCACAAAGGGTTCTGCCACTGGCCCATAGTACTGTTGTGGGAACATGTTCTAACCCGGAACATCGCCTATGGACACCGGGCCTAACGCGAAGGGTCAAGTAGGAAGGGTGGGTCTAAACCCGTGCGCCCGTAGGGACAGCAGGTGTACCCCGGAGTACCGACAGGGGTATACGGGTACTACACCGGAGTACCAACGGGGGTACCGGTAGTACCCTGGAGTACCGACGGGGGTATATGGGTACTACCCTGGAGCACCGGGCGGGGTTACGGGTACTACACCAGAGCGTCGGGAAGGGAAGCCAGGCCTACCCTGGAGCATCAGGTCGGGATACCGGGGCTACCCTGGAGGGTCAGGATGGGGGGCCGGGATCTAACAACGTGTGCCTGTTGGGACAACAGTTAGAACTCCGGCGCATCACAAAGGGTTCTGTCACGGGCCCATAGTACTGGTGTGGGAACGGGTTCTATCCCGGAACGTCGCCTATGGACACCGGGGCTACCGCCGAGGGTCAGGTAGGAAGGCTGGTTCTCAACCCGCGTGCTTGTAGGCCAGCAGGTGTACCCCGGAGTACCGACGGGGGTATACGGGTACTACCTCGGAGCACCGGGCGGGGTTACTGGTACTACACCAGAGCGTCGGGAAGGGACACCAGGCCTACCCTAGAGCTTCAGATAAGGATACCGGGCCTACCCTGGAGGGTCAAGATGGGAGGCTGAGATCTAACACCGCGCGCCCGTTGGAACAACAGTTAGAACTCCGGCGCATCACAAAGGGTTCTGCCACTGGCCCATAGTACTCTTGTGGGAACATGTTCTAACCCGGAACATCGCCTATGGACACCGGGCCTAACGCGAAGGGTCAAGTAGGAAGGGTGGGTCTAAACCCGTGCGCCCGTAGGGACAGCAGGTGTACCCCGGAGTACCGACAGGGGTATACGGGTACTACACCGGAGTACCAACGGGGGTACCGGTAGTACCCTGGAGTACCGACGGGGGTATATGGGTACTACCCTGGAGCACCGGGCGGGGTTACGGGTACTACACCAGAGCGTCGGGAAGGGACGCCAGGCCTACCCCGGAGCATCAGGTCGGGATACCGGGCCTACCCTGGAGGGTCAGGATGGGGGGCCGGGATCTAACACCGCGTGCCTGTTGGGACAACAGTTAGAACTCCGGCGCATCACAAAGGGTTCTGCCACGGGCCCATAGTACTGGTGTGGGAACGGGTTCTATCCCGGAACATCGCCTATGGACACCGGGCCTACTGCCGAGGGTCAGGTAGGAAGGCTGGTTCTCAACCCGCGTGCTTGTAGGCCAGCAGGTGTACCCCGGAGTACCGACGGGGGTATACGGGTACTACACCGGAGTACCAACGGGGGTACCGTTACTGCTCCGGAGTACCGACGGGGGTATACGGGTACTACCTCGGAGCACCGGGCGGGGTTACTGGTACTACACCAGAGCGTCGGGAAGGGACGCCAGGCCTACCCTAGAGCTTCAGATAAGGATACCGGGCCTACCCTGGAGGGTCAAGATGGGAGGCTGAGATCTAACACCGCGCGCCCGTTGGAACAACAGTTAGAACTCCGGCGCATCACAAAGGGTTCTGCCACTGGCCCATAGTACTCTTGTGGGAACATGTTCTAACCCGGAACATCGCCTATGGACACCGGGCCTAACGCGAAGGGTCAAGTAGGAAGGGTGGGTCTAAACCCGTGCGCCCGTAGGGACAGCAGGTGTACCCCGGAGTACCGACAGGGGTATACGGGTACTACACCGGAGTACCAACGGGGGTACCGGTAGTACCCTGGAGTACCGACGGGGGTATATGGGTACTACCCTGGAGCACCGGGCGGGGTTACGGGTACTACACCAGAGCGTCGGGAAGGGACGCCAGGCCTACCCCGGAGCATCAGGTCGGGATACCGGGCCTACCCTGGAGGGTCAGGATGGGGGGCCGGGATCTAACACCGCGTGCCTGTTGGGACAACAGTTAGAACTCCGGCGCATCACAAAGGGTTCTGCCACGGGCCCATAGTACTGCTGTGGGAACGGGTTCTATCCCGGTACGTCGCCTATGGACACCGGGCCTACCGCCGAGGGTCAGGTAGGAAGGCTGGTTCTCAACCCGCGTGCTTGTAGGCCAGCAGGTGTACCCCGGAGTACCGACGGGGGTATACGGGTACTAGACCGCAGCACCAACGGGGGTACCGTTACTGCTCCGGAGTACCGACGGGGGTATACGGGTACTACCTCGGAGCACCGGGCGGGGTTACTGGTACTACACCAGAGCGTCGGGAAGGGACACCAGGCCTACCCTAGAGCTTCAGATAAGGATACCGGGCCTACCCTGGAGGGTCAAGATGGGAGGCTGAGATCTAACACCGCGCGCCCGTTGGAACAACAGTTAGAACTCCGGCGCATCACAAAGGGTTCTGCCACTGGCCCATAGTACTGTTGTGGGAACATGTTCTAACCCGGAACATCGCCTATGGACACCGGGCCTAACGCGAAGGGTCAAGTAGGAAGGGTGGGTCTAAACCCGTGCGCCCGTAGGGACAGCAGGTGTACCCCGGAGTACCGACAGGGGTATACGGGTACTACACCGGAGTACCAACGGGGGTACCGGTAGTACCCTGGAGTACCGACGGGGGTATATGGGTACTACCCTGGAGCACCGGGCGGGGTTACGGGTACTACACCAGAGCGTCGGGAAGGGACGCCAGGCCTACCCCGGAGCATCAGGTCGGGATACCGGGCCTACCCTGGAGGGTCAGGATGGGGGGCCGGGATCTAACACCGCGTGCCTGTTGGGACAACAGTTAGAACTCCGGCGCATCACAAAGGGTTCTGCCACGGGCCCATAGTACTGGTGTGGGAACGGGTTCTATCCCGGTACGTCGCCTATGGACACCGGGCCTACCGCCGAGGGTCAGGTAGGAAGGCTGGTTCTCAACCCGCGTGCTTGTAGGCCAGCAGGTGTACCCCGGAGTACCGACGGGGGTATACGGGTACTACACCGGAGTACCAACGGGGGTACCGTTACTGCTCCGGAGTACCGACGGGGGTATACGGGTACTACCTCGGAGCACCGGGCGGGGTTACTGGTACTACACCAGAGCGTCGGGAAGGGACACCAGGCCTACCCTAGAGCTTCAGATAAGGATACCGGGCCTACCCTGGAGGGTCAAGATGGGAGGCTGAGATCTAACACCGCACGCCCGTTGGAACAACAGTTAGAACTCCGGCGCATCACAAAGGGTTCTGCCACTGACCCATAGTACTCTTGTGGGAACATGTTCTAACCCGGAACATCGCCTATGGACACCGGGCCTAACGCGAAGGGTCAAGTAGGAAGGGTGGGTCTAAACCCGCGCGCCCGTAGGGACAGCAGGTGTACCCCGGAGTACCGACAGGGGTATACGTGTACTACACCGCAGTACCAACGGGGGTACCGGTAGTACCCTGGAGTACCGACGGGGGTATATGGGTACTACCCTGGAGCACCGGGCGGGGTTACGGGTACTACACCAGAGCGTCGGGAAGGGACGCCAGGCCTACCCCGGAGCATCAGGTCGGGATACCGGGCCTACCCTGCAGGGTCAGGATGGGAGGCTGAGATCTAACACCGCGTGCCTGTTGGGACAACAGTTAGAACTCCGGCGCATCACAAAGGGTTCTGCCACGGGCCCATAGTACTGCTGTGGGAACGGGTTCTATCCCGGAACGTCGCCTATGGACACCGGGGCTACCGCCGAGGGTCAGGTAGGACGGCTGGTTCTCAACCCGCGTGCTTGAAGGCAAAGCAGGTGTACCCCGGAGTACCAACAGTGGTATACGGGTACTACCTCGAAGCACCGGGCGGGGGTTTCGGTACTACCCCGGAGTACTGACGGGGGAACCCTGGCATTATGCTGGAGTACCGGGCGTGGTTACCGGTACTACACCGGAGCGTCGGCAAGGGAAGCCAGGCCTACCCTGGAGCATCAGGTCGGGATACCGGGCTCACCCTGGAGGGTCAGGATGGGGGGCCGGGATCTAACACCGCGTGCCTGTTGGGACAACAGTTAGCACTCCGGCGCATCACAAAGGGTTCTGCCACGGGCCCATAGTACTGGTGTGGGAACGGGTTCTATCCCGGAACATCGCCTATGGACACCGGGGCTACCGCCGAGGGTCAGGTAGGAAGGCTGGTTCTCAACCCGCGTGCTTGTAGGCCAGCAGGTGTACCCCGGAGTACCGACGGGGGTATACGGGTACTACACCGGAGTACCAACGGGGGTACCGTTACTGCTCCGGAGTACCGACGGGGGTATACGGGTACTACCTCGGAGCACCGGGCGGGGTTACTGGTACTACACCAGAGCGTCGGGAAGGGACACCAGGCCTACCCTAGAGCTTCAGATAAGGATACCGGGCCTACCCTGGAGGGTCAAGATGGGAGGCTGAGATCTAACACCGCGCGCCCGTTGGAACAACAGTTAGAACTCCGGCGCATCACAAAGGGTTCTGCCACTGGCCCATAGTACTCTTGTGGGAACATGTTCTAACCCGGAACATCGCCTATGGACACCGGGCCTAACGCGAAGGGTCAAGTAGGAAGGGTGGGTCTAAACCCGTGCGCCCGTAGGGACAGCAGGTGTACCCCGGAGTACCGACAGGGGTATACGTGTACTACACCGGAGTACCAACGGGGGTACCGGTACTACCCTGGAGTACCGACGGGGGTATATGGGTACTACCCTGGAGCACCGGGCGGGGTTACGGGTACTACACCAGAGCGTCGGGAAGGGACGCCAGGCCTACCCCGGAGCATCAGGTCGGGATACCGGGCCTACCCTGGAGGGTCAGGATGGGGGGCCGGGATCTAACACCGCGTGCCTGTTGGGACAACAGTTAGAACTCCAGCGCATCACAAAGGGTTCTGCCACGGGCCCATAGTACTGGTGTGGGAACGGGTTCTATCCCGGTACGTCGCCTATGGACACCGGGCCTACCGCCGAGGGTCAGGTAGGAAGGCTGGTTCTCAACCCGCGTGCTTGTAGGCCAGCAGGTGTACCCCGGAGTACCGACGGGGGTATACGGGTACTAGACCGCAGCACCAACGGGGGTACCGTTACTGATCCGGAGTACCGACGGGGGTATACGGGTACTACCTCGGAGCACCGGGCGGGGTTACTGGTACTACACCAGAGCGTCGGGAAGGGACACCAGGCCTACCCTAGAGCTTCAGATAAGGATACCGGGCCTACCCTGGAGGGTCAAGATGGGAGGCTGAGATCTAACACCGCGCGCCCGTTGGAACAACAGTTAGAACTCCGGCGCATCACAAAGGGTTCTGCCACTGGCCCATAGTACTCTTGTGGGAACATGTTCTAACCCGGAACATCGCCTATGGACACCGGGCCTAACGCGAAGGGTCAAGTAGGAAGGGTGGGTCTAAACCCGTGCGCCCGTAGGGACAGCAGGTGTACCCCGGAGTACCGACAGGGGTATACGGGTACTACACCGGAGTACCAACGGGGGTACCGGTAGTACCCTGGAGTACCGACGGGGGTATATGGGTACTACCCTGGAGCACCGGGCGGGGTTACGGGTACTACACCAGAGCGTCGGGAAGGGACGCCAGGCCTACCCCGGAGCATCAGGTCGGGATACCGGGCCTACCCTGGAGGGTCAGGATGGGGGGCCGGGATCTAACACCGCGTGCCTGTTGGGACAACAGTTAGAACTCCGGCGCATCACAAAGGGTTCTGCCACGGGCCCATAGTACTGGTGTGGGAACGGGTTCTATCCCGGTACGTCGCCTATGGACACCGGGGCTACCGCCGAGGGTCAGGTAGGAAGGCTGGTTCTCAACCCGCGTGCTTGTAGGCCAGCAGGTGTACCCCGGAGTACCGACGGGGGTATACGGGTACTACACCGGAGTACCAACGGGGGTACCGTTACTGCTCCGGAGTACCGACGGGGGTATACGGGTACTACCTCGGAGCACCGGGCGGGGTTACTGGTACTACACCAGAGCGTCGGGAAGGGACACCAGGCCTACCCTAGAGCTTCAGATAAGGATACCGGGCCTACCCTGGAGGGTCAAGATGGGAGGCTGAGATCTAACACCGCACGCCCGTTGGAACAACAGTTAGAACTCCGGCGCATCACAAAGGGTTCTGCCACTGACCCATAGTACTCTTGTGGGAACATGTTCTAACCCGGAACATCGCCTATGGACACCGGGCCTAACGCGAAGGGTCAAGTAGGAAGGGTGGGTCTAAACCCGCGCGCCCGTAGGGACAGCAGGTGTACCCCGGAGTACCGACAGGGGTATACGTGTACTACACCGCAGTACCAACGGGGGTACCGGTAGTACCCTGGAGTACCGACGGGGGTATATGGGTACTACCCTGGAGCACCGGGCGGGGTTACGGGTACTACACCAGAGCGTCGGGAAGGGACGCCAGGCCTACCCCGGAGCATCAGGTCGGGATACCGGGCCTACCCTGGAGGGTCAGGATGGGAGGCTGAGATCTAACACCGTGTGCCTGTTGGGACAACAGTTAGAACTCCGGCGCATCACAAAGGGTTCTGCCACGGGCCCATAGTACTGCTGTGAGAACGGGTTCTATCCCGGAACGTCGCCTATGGACACCGGGCCTACCGCCGAGGGTCAGGTAGGACAGCTGGTTCTCAACCCGCGTGCTTGTAGGCAAAGCAGGTGTACCCCGGAGTACCAACAGTGGTATACGGGTACTACCTCGAAGCACCGGGCGGGGGTTTCGGTACTACCCCGGAGTACTGACGGGGGAACCCTGGCATTATGCTGGAGTACCGGGCGTGGTTACCGGTACTACACCAGAGCGTCGGGAAGGGAAGCCAGGCCTACCCTGGAGCATCAGGTCGGGATACCGGGCTCACCCTGGAGGGTCAGGATGGGGGGCCGGGATCTAACACCGCGTGCCTGTTGGGACAACAGTTAGAACTCCGGCGCATCACAAAGGGTTCTGCCACGGGCCCATAGTACTGGTGTGGGAACGGGTTCTATCCCGGAACATCGCCTATGGACACCGGGGCTACCGCCGAGGGTCAGGTAGGAAGGCTGGTTCTCAACCCGCGTGCTTGTAGGCCAGCAGGTGTACCCCGGAGTACCGACGGGGGTATACGGGTACTACACCGGAGTACCAACGGGGGTACCGTTACTGCTCCGGAGTACCGACGGGGGTATACGGGTACTACCTCGGAGCACCGGGCGGGGTTACTGGTACTACACCAGAGCGTCGGGAAGGGACACCAGGCCTACCCTAGAGCTTCAGATAAGGATACCGGGCCTACCCTGGAGGGTCAAGATGGGAGGCTGAGATCTAACACCGCGCGCCCGTTGGAACAACAGTTAGAACTCCGGCGCATCACAAAGGGTTCTGCCACTGGCCCATAGTACTCTTGTGGGAACATGTTCTAACCCGGAACATCGCCTATGGACACCGGGCCTAACGCGAAGGGTCAAGTAGGAAGGGTGGGTCTAAACCCGTGCGCCCGTAGGGACAGCAGGTGTACCCCGGAGTACCGACAGGGGTATACGTGTACTACACCGGAGTACCAACGGGGGTACCGGTACTACCCTGGATTACCGACGGGGGTATATGGGTACTACCCTGGAGCACCGGGCGGGGTTACGGGTACTACACCAGAGGGTCGGGAAGGGACGCCAGGCCTACCCCGGAGCATCAGGTCGGGATACCGGGCCTACCCTGGAGGGTCAGGATGGGGGGCCGGGATCTAACACCGCGTGCCTGTTGGGACAACAGTTAGAACTCCAGCGTATCACAAAGGGTTCTGCCACGGGCCCATAGTACTGCTGTGGGAACGGGTTCTATCCCGGTACGTCGCCTATGGACACCGGGCCTACCGCCGAGGGTCAGGTAGGAAGGCTGGTTCTCAACCCGCGTGCTTGTAGGCCAGCAGGTGTACCCCGGAGTACCGACGGGGGTATACGGGTACTAGACCGCAGCACCAACGGGGGTACCGTTACTGCTCCGGAGTACCGACGGGGGTATACGGGTACTACCTCGGAGCACCGGGCGGGGTTACTGGTACTACACCAGAGCGTCGGGAAGGGACACCAGGCCTACCCTAGAGCTTCAGATAAGGATACCGGGCCTACCCTGGAGGGTCAAGATGGGAGGCTGAGATCTAACACCGCGCGCCCGTTGGAACAACAGTTAGAACTCCGGTGCATCACAAAGGGTTCTGCCACTGGCCCATAGTACTCTTGTGGGAACATGTTCTAACCCGGAACATCGCCTATGGACACCGGGCCTAACGCGAAGGGTCAAGTAGGAAGGGTGGGTCTAAACCCGCGCGCCCGTAGGGACAGCAGGTGTACCCCGGAGTACCGACAGGGGTATACGTGTACTACACCGGAGTACCAACGGGGGTACCGGTAGTACCCTGGAGTACCGATGGGGGTATATGGGTACTACCCTGGAGCACCGGGCGGGGTTACGGGTACTACACCAGAGCGTGGGGAAGGGACGCCAGGCCTACCCCGGAGCATCAGGTCGGGATACCGGGCCTACCCTGGAGGGTCAGGATGGGGGGCCGGGATCTAACACCGCGTGCCTGTTGGGACAACAGTTAGAACTCCAGCGCATCACAAAGGGTTCTGCCACGGGCCCATAGTACTGGTGTGGGAACGGGTTCTATCCCGGTACGTCGCCTATGGACACCGGGCCTACCGCCGAGGGTCAGGTAGGAAGGCTGGTTCTCAACCCGCGTGCTTGTAGGCCAGCAGGTGTACCCCGGAGTACCGACGGTGGTATACGGGTACTAGACCGCAGCACCAACGGGGGTACCGTTACTGCTCCGGAGTACCGACGGGGGTATACGGGTACTACCTCGGAGCACCGGGCGGGGTTACTGGTACTACACCAGAGCGTCGGGAAGGGACACCAGGCCTACCCTAGAGCTTCAGATAAGGATACCGGGCCTACCCTGGAGGGTCAAGATGGGAGGCTGAGATCTAACACCATGCGCCCGTTGGAACAACAGTTAGAACTCCGGCGCATCACAAAGGGTTCTGCCACTGGCCCATAGTACTCTTGTGGGAACATGTTCTAACCCGGAACATCGCCTATGGACACCGGGCCTAACGCGAAGGGTCAAGTAGGAAGGGTGGGTCTAAACCCGCGCGCCCGTAGGGACAGCAGGTGTACCCCGGAGTACCGACAGGGGTATACGTGTACTACACCGGAGTACCAACGGGGGTACCGGTACTACCCTGGAGTACCGACGGGGGTATATGGGTACTACCCTGGAGCACCGGGCGGGGTTACGGGTACTACACCAGAGCGTCGGGAAGGGACGCCAGGCCTACCCCGGAGCATCAGGTCGGGATACCGGGCCTACCCTGGAGGGTCAGGATGGGGGGCCGGGATCTAACACCGCGTGCCTGTTGGGACAACAGTTAGAACTCCAGCGCATCACAAAGGGTTCTGCCACGGGCCCATAGTACTGCTGTGGGAACGGGTTCTATCTCGGTACGTCGCCTATGGACACCGGGCCTACCGCCGAGGGTCAGGTAGGAAGGCTGGTTCTCAACCCGCGTGCTTGTAGGCCAGCAGGTGTACCCCGGAGTACCGACGGGGGTATACGGGTACTAGACCGCAGCACCAACGGGGGTACCGTTACTGCTCCGGAGTACCGACGGGGGTATACGGGTACTACCTCGGAGCACCGGGCGGGGTTACTGGTACTACACCAGAGCGTCGGGAAGGGACACCAGGCCTACCCTAGAGCTTCAGATAAGGATACCGGGCCTACCCTGGAGGGTCAAGATGGGAGGCTGAGATCTAACACCGCGCGCCCGTTGGAACAACAGTTAGAACTCCGGCGCATCACAAAGGGTTCTGCCACTGGCCCATAGTACTCTTGTGGGAACATGTTCTAACCCGGAACATCGCCTATGGACACCGGGCCTAACGCGAAGGGTCAAGTAGGAAGGGTGGGTCTAAACCCGCGCGCCCGTAGGGACAGCAGGTGTACCCCGGAGTACCGACAGGGGTATACGTGTACTAGACCGCAGTACCAACGGGGGTACCGGTAGTACCCTGGAGTACCGACGGGGGTATATGGGTACTACCCTGGAGCACCGGGCGGGGTTACGGGTACTACACCAGAGCGTCGGGAAGGGACGCCAGGCCTACCCCGGAGCATCAGGTCGGGATACCGGGCCTACCCTGGAGGGTCAGGATGGGGGGCCGGGATCTAACACCGCGTGCCTGTTGGGACAACAGTTAGAACTCCGGCGCATCACAAAGGGTTCTGCCACGGGCCCATAGTACTGGTGTGGGAACGGGTTCTATCCCGGTACGTCGCCTATGGACACCGGGCCTACCGCCGAGGGTCAGGTAGGAAGGCTAGTTCTCAACCCGCGTGCTTGTAGGCCAGCAGGTGTACCCCGGAGTACCGACGGGGGTATACGGGTACTACACCGGAGTACCAACGGGGGTACCGTTACTGCTCCGGAGTACCGACGGGGGTATACGGGTACTACCTCGGAGCACCGGGCGGGGTTACTGGTACTACACCAGAGCGTCGGGAAGGGACACCAGGCCTACCCTAGAGCTTCAGATAAGGATACCGGGCCTACCCTGGAGGGTCAAGATGGGAGGCTGAGATCTAACACCGCGCGCCCGTTGGAACAACAGTTAGAACTCCGGCGCATCACAAAGGGTTCTGCCACTGGCCCATAGTACTCTTGTGGGAACGGGTTCTATCCCGGAACATCGCCTATGGACACCGGGCCTAACGCGAAGGGTCAAGTAGGAAGGGTGGGTCTAAACCCGTGCGCCCGTAGGGACAGCAGGTGTACCCCGGAGTACCGACAGGGGTATACGTGTACTACACCGGAGTACCAACGGGGGTACCGGTAGTACCCTGGAGTACCGACGGGGGTATATGGGTACTACCCTGGAGCACCGGGCGGGGTTACGGGTACTACACCAGAGCGTCGGGAAGGGACGCCAGGCCTACCCCGGAGCATCAGGTCGGGATACCGTGCCTACCCTGGAGGGTCAGGATGGGGGGCCGGGATCTAACACCGCGTGCCTGTTGGGACAACAGTTAGAACTCCAGCGCATCACAAAGGGTTCTGCCACGGGCCCATAGTACTGGTGTGGGAACGGGTTCTATCCCGGTACGTCGCCTATGGACACCGGGCCTACCGCCGAGGGTCAGGTAGGAAGGCTGGTTCTCAACCCGCGTGCTTGTAGGCCAGCAGGTGTACCCCGGAGTACCGACGGGGGTATACGGGTACTAGACCGCAGCACCAACGGGGGTACCGTTACTGCTCCGGAGTACCGACGGGGGTATACGGGTACTACCTCGGAGCACCGGGCGGGGTTACTGGTACTACACCAGAGCGTCGGGAAGGGACACCAGGCCTACCCTAGAGCTTCAGATAAGGATACCGGGCCTACCCTGGAGGGTCAAGATGGGAGGCTGAGATCTAACACCGCGCGCCCGTTGGAACAACAGTTAGAACTCCGGCGCATCACAAAGGGTTCTGCCACTGACCCATAGTACTCTTGTGGGAACATGTTCTAACCCGGAACATCGCCTATGGACACCGGGCCTAACGCGAAGGGTCAAGTAGGAAGGGTGGGTCTAAACCCGTGCGCCCGTAGGGACAGCAGGTGTACCCCGGAGTACCGACAGGGGTATACGGGTACTAGACCGCAGTACCAACGGGGGTACCGGTAGTACCCTGGAGTACCGACGGGGGTATATGGGTACTACCCTGGAGCACCGGGCGGGGTTACGGGTACTACACCAGAGCGTCGGGAAGGGACGCCAGGCCTACCCCGGAGCATCAGGTCGGGATACCGGGCCTACCCTGGAGGGTCAGGATGGGGGGCCGGGATCTAACACCGCGTGCCTGTTGGGACAACAGTTAGAACTCCGGCGCATCACAAAGGGTTCTGCCACGGGCCCATAGTACTGCTGTGGGAACGGGTTCTATCCCGGTACGTCGCCTATGGACACCGGGCCTACCGCCGAGGGTCAGGTAGGAAGGCTGGTTCTCAACCCGCGTGCTTGTAGGCCAGCAGGTGTACCCCGGAGTACCGACGGGGGTATACGGGTACTACACCGGAGTACCAACGGGGGTACCGTTACTGCTCCGGAGTACCGACGGGGGTATACGGGTACTACCTCGGAGCACCGGGCGGGGTTACTGGTACTACACCAGAGCGTCGGGAAGGGACACCAGGCCTACCCTAGAGCTTCAGATAAGGATACCGGGCCTACCCTGGAGGGTCAAGATGGGAGGCTGAGATCTAACACCGCGCGCCCGTTGGAACAACAGTTAGAACTCCGGCGCATCACAAAGGGTTCTGCCACTGGCCCATAGTACTCTTGTGGGAACATGTTCTAACCCGGAACATCGCCTATGGACACCGGGCCTAACGCGAAGGGTCAAGTAGGAAGGGTGGGTCTAAACCCGTGCGCCCGTAGGGACAGCAGGTGTACCCCGGAGTACCGACAGGGGTATACGTGTACTACACCGGAGTACCAACGGGGGTACCGGTACTACCCTGGAGTACCGACGGGGGTATATGGGTACTACCCTGGAGCACCGGGCGGGGTTACGGGTACTACACCAGAGCGTCGGGAAGGGACGCCAGGCCTACCCCGGAGCATCAGGTCGGGATACCGGGCCTACCCTGGAGGGTCAGGATGGGGGGCCGGGATCTAACACCGCGTGCCTGTTGGGACAACAGTTAGAACTCCAGCGCATCACAAAGGGTTCTGCCACGGGCCCATAGTACTGCTGTGGGAACGGGTTCTATCCCGGTACGTCGCCTATGGACACCGGGCCTACCGCCGAGGGTCAGGTAGGAAGGCTGGTTCTCAACCCGCGTGCTTGTAGGCCAGCAGGTGTACCCCGGAGTACCGACGGGGGTATACGGGTACTAGACCGCAGCACCAACGGGGGTACCGTTACTGCTCCGGAGTACCGACGGGGGTATACGGGTACTACCTCGGAGCACCGGGCGGGGTTACTGGTACTACACCAGAGCGTCGGGAAGGGACACCAGGCCTACCCTAGAGCTTCAGATAAGGATACCGGGCCTACCCTGGAGGGTCAAGATGGGAGGCTGAGATCTAACACCGCGCGCCCGTTGGAACAACAGTTAGAACTCCGGCGCATCACAAAGGGTTCTGCCACTGGCCCATAGTACTCTTGTGGGAACATGTTCTAACCCGGAACATCGCCTATGGACACCGGGCCTAACGCGAAGGGTCAAGTAGGAAGGGTGGGTCTAAACCCGTGCGCCCGTAGGGACAGCAGGTGTACCCCGGAGTACCGACAGGGGTATACGGGTACTAGACCGCAGTACCAACGGGGGTACCGGTAGTACCCTGGAGTACCGACGGGGGTATATGGGTACTACCCTGGAGCACCGGGCGGGGTTACGGGTACTACACCAGAGCGTCGGGAAGGGACGCCAGGCCTACACCGGAGCATCAGGTCGGGATACCGGGCCTACCCTGGAGGGTCAGGATGGGGGGCCGGGATCTAACACCGCGTGCCTGATGGGACAACAGTTAGAACTCCAGCGCATCACAAAGGGTTCTGCCACGGGCCCATAGTACTGCTGTGGGAACGGGTTCTATCCCGGTACGTCGCCTATGGACACCGGGCCTACCGCCGAGGGTCAGGTAGGAAGGCTGGTTCTCAACCCGCGTGCTTGTAGGCCAGCAGGTGTACCCCGGAGTACCGACGGGGGTATACGGGTACTAGACCGCAGCACCAACGGGGGTACCGTTACTGATCCCGAGTACCGACGGGGGTATACGGGTACTACCTCGGAGCACCGGGCGGGGTTACTGGTACTACACCAGAGCGTCGGGAAGGGACACCAGGCCTACCCTAGAGCTTCAGATAAGGATACCGGGCCTACCCTGGAGGGTCAAGATGGGAGGCTGAGATCTAACACCGCGCGCCCGTTGGAACAACAGTTAGAACTCCGGCGCATCACAAAGGGTTCTGCCACTGACCCATAGTACTCTTGTGGGAACATGTTCTAACCCGGAACATCGCCTATGGACACCGGGCCTAACGCGAAGGGTCAAGTAGGAAGGGTGGGTCTAAACCCGCGCGCCCGTAGGGACAGCAGGTGTACCCCGGAGTACCGACAGGGGTATACGTGTACTACACCGGAGTACCAACGGGGGTACCGGTAGTACCCTGGAGTACCGACGGGGGTATATGGGTACTACCCTGGAGCACCGGGCGGGGTTACGGGTACTACACCAGAGCGTCGGGAAGGGACGCCAGGCCTACACCGGAGCATCAGGTCGGGATACCGGGCCTACCCTGGAGGGTCAGGATGGGGGGCCGGGATCTAACACCGCGTGCCTGTTGGGACAACAGTTAGAACTCCGGCGCATCACAAAGGGTTCTGCCACGGGCCCATAGTACTGCTGTGGGAACGGGTTCTATCCCGGTACGTCGCCTATGGACACCGGGCCTACCGCCGAGGGTCAGGTAGGAAGGCTGGTTCTCAACCCGCGTGCTTGTAGGCCAGCAGGTGTACCCCGGAGTACCGACGGGGGTATACGGGTACTAGACCGCAGCACCAACGGGGGTACCGTTACTGATCCGGAGTACCGACGGGGGTATACGGGTACTACCTCGGAGCACCGGGCGGGGTTACTGGTACTACACCAGAGCGTCGGGAAGGGACACCAGGCCTACCCTAGAGCTTCAGATAAGGATACCGGGCCTACCCTGGAGGGTCAAGATGGGAGGCTGAGATCTAACACCGCGCGCCCGTTGGAACAACAGTTAGAACTCCGGCGCATCACAAAGGGTTCTGCCACTGGCCCATAGTACTCTTGTGGGAACGGGTTCTAACCCGGAACATCGCCTATGGACACCGGGCCTAACGCGAAGGGTCAAGTAGGAAGGGTGGGTCTAAACCCGTGCGCCCGTAGGGACAGCAGGTGTACCCCGGAGTACCGACAGGGGTATACGGGTACTAGACCGCAGTACCAACGGGGGTACCGGTAGTACCCTGGAGTACCGACGGGGGTATATGGGTACTACCCTGGAGCACCGGGCGGGGTTACGGGTACTACACCAGAGCGTCGGGAAGGGACGCCAGGCCTACACCGGAGCATCAGGTCGGGATACCGGGCCTACCCTGGAGGGTCAGGATGGGGGGCCGGGATCTAACACCGCGTGCCTGATGGGACAACAGTTAGAACTCCGGCGCATCACAAAGGGTTCTGCCACGGGCCCATAGTACTGCTGTGGGAACGGGTTCTATCCCGGTACGTCGCCTATGGACACCGGGCCTACCGCCGAGGGTCAGGTAGGAAGGCTGGTTCTCAACCCGCGTGCTTGTAGGCCAGCAGGTGTACCCCGGAGTACCGACGGGGGTATACGGGTACTAGACCGCAGCACCAACGGGGGTACCGTTACTGCTCCGGAGTACCGACGGGGGTATACGGGTACTACCTCGGAGCACCGGGCGGGGTTACTGGTACTACACCAGAGCGTCGGGAAGGGACACCAGGCCTACCCTAGAGCTTCAGATAAGGATACCGGGCCTACCCTGGAGGGTCAAGATGGGAGGCTGAGATCTAACACCGCGCGCCCGTTGGAACAACAGTTAGAACTCCGGCGCATCACAAAGGGTTCTGCCACTGACCCATAGTACTCTTGTGGGAACATGTTCTAACCCGGAACATCGCCTATGGACACCGGGCCTAACGCGAAGGGTCAAGTAGGAAGGGTGGGTCTAAACCCGTGCGCCCGTAGGGACAGCAGGTGTACCCCGGAGTACCGACAGGGGTATACGTGTACTACACCGGAGTACCAATGGGGGTACCGGTAGTACCCTGGAGTACCGACGGGGGTATATGGGTACTACCCTGGAGCACCGGGCGGGGTTACGGGTACTACACCAGAGCGTCGGGAAGGGACGCCAGGCCTACCCCGGAGCATCAGGTCGGGATACCGGGCCTACCCTGGAGGGTCAGGATGGGGGGCCGGGATCTAACACCGCGTGCCTGTTGGGACAACAGTTAGAACTCCAGCGCATCACAAAGGGTTCTGCCACGGGCCCATAGTACTGCTGTGGGAACGGGTTCTATCCCGGTACGTCGCCTATGGACACCGGGCCTACCGCCGAGGGTCAGGTAGGAAGGCTGGTTCTCAACCCGCGTGCTTGTAGGCCAGCAGGTGTACCCCGGAGTACCGACGGGGGTATACGGGTACTACACCGGAGTACCAACGGGGGTACCGTTACTGCTCCGGAGTACCGACGGGGGTATACGGGTACTACCTCGGAGCACCGGGCGGGGTTACTGGTACTACACCAGAGCGTCGGGAAGGGACACCAGGCCTACCCTAGAGCTTCAGATAAGGATACCGGGCATACCCTGGAGGGTCAAGATGGGAGGCTGAGATCTAACACCGCGCGCCCGTTGGAACAACAGTTAGAACTCCGGTGCATCACAAAGGGTTCTGCCACTGGCCCATAGTACTGTTGTGGGAACATGTTCTAACCCGGAACATCGCCTATGGACACCGGGCCTAACGCGAAGGGTCAAGTAGGAAGGGTGGGTCTAAACCCGCGCGCCCGTAGGGACAGCAGGTGTACCCCGGAGTACCGACAGGGGTATACGTGTACTAGACCGCAGTACCAACGGGGGTACCGGTAGTACCCTGGAGTACCGACGGGGGTATATGGGTACTACCCTGGAGCACCGGGCGGGGTTACGGGTACTACACCAGAGCGTCGGGAAGGGACGCCAGGCCTACCCCGGAGCATCAGGTCGGGATACCGGGCCTACCCTGGACGGTCAGGATGGGGGGCCGGGATCTAACACCGCGTGCCTGTTGGGACAACAGTTAGAACTCCGGCGCATCACAAAGGGTTCTGTCACGGGCCCATAGTACTGTTGTGGGAACGGGTTCTATCCCGGAACGTCGCCTATGGACACCGGGCCTACCGCCGAGGGTCAGGTAGGACGGCTGGTTCTCAACCCGCGTGCTTGTAGGCACAGCAGGTGTACCCCGGAGTACCAACGGTGGTATACGGGTACTACCTCGAAGCACCGGGCGGGGGTACCGGTACTACCCCGGAGTACTGACGGGGGAACCCTGGCATTACGCTGGAGCACCGGGCGTGGTTACCGGTACTACACCAGAGCGTCGGGAAGGGAAGCCAGGCCCACCCCGGAGCATCAGGTCGGGATACCGGGCTCACCCTGGAGGGTCAGGATGGGGGGCCGGGATCTAACACCGCGTGCCTGTTGGGACAACAGTTAGAACTCCGGCGCATCACAAAGGGTTCTGCCACGGGCCCATAGTACTGTTGTGGGAACGGGTTCTATCCCGGAACGTCGCCTATGGACACCGGGGCTACCGCCGAGGGTCAGGTAGGAAGGCTGGTTCTCAACCCGCGTGCTTGTAGGCCAGCAGGTGTACCCCGGAGTACCGACGGGGGTATACGGGTACTAGACCGCAGCACCAACGGGGGTACCGTTACTGCTCCGGAGTACCGACGGGGGTATACGGGTACTACCTCGGAGCACCGGGCGTGGTTACCGGTACTACACCAGAGCGTCGGGAAGGGACGCCAGGCCTACCCCGGAGCATCAGGTCGGGATACCGGGCCTACCCTGGAGGGTCAGGATGGGGGGCCGGGATCTAACACCGCGTGCCTGTTGGGACAACAGTTAGAACTCCGGCGCATCACAAAGGGTTCTGCCACGGGCCCATAGTACTGTTGTGGGAACGGGTTCTATCCCGGAACGTCGCCTATGGACACCGGGCCTACCGCCGAGGGTCAGGTAGGACGGCTGGTTCTCAACCCGCGTGCTTGTAGGCACAGCAGGTGTACCCCGGAGTACCAACGGTGGTATACGGGTACTACCTCGAAGCACCGGGCGGGGGTACCGGTACTACCCCGGAGTACTGACGGGGGAACCCTGGCATTACGCTGGAGCACCGGGCGTGGTTACCGGTACTACACCAGAGCGTCGGGAAGGGAAGCCAGGCCTACCCCGGAGCATCAGGTCGGGATACCGGGCCTACCCTGGAGGATCAGGATGGGGGGCCGGGATCTAACACCGCGTGCCTGTTGGGACAACAGTTAGAACTCCGGTGCATCACAAAGGGTTCTGCCACGGGCCCATAGTACTGGTGTGGGAACGGGTTCTATCCCGGAACATCGCCTATGGACACCGGGCCTACCGCCGAGGGTCAGGTAGGAAGGCTGGTTCTCAACCCGCGTGCTTGTAGGCCAGCAGGTGTACCCCGGAGTACCGACGGGGGTATACGGTTACTACACCGGAGTACCAACGGGGGTACCGTTACTGCTCCGGAGTACCGACGGGGGTATACGGGTACTACCTCGGAGCACCGGGCGGGGTTACTGGTACTACACCAGAGCGTCGGGAAGGGACACCAGGCCTACCCTAGAGCTTCAGATAAGGATACCGGGCCTACCCTGGAGGGTCAAGATGGGAGGCTGAGATCTAACACCGCGCGCCCGTTGGAACAACAGTTAGAACTCCGGTGCATCACAAAGGGTTCTGCCACTGGCCCATAGTACTCTTGTGGGAACATGTTCTAACCCGGAACATCGCCTATGGACACCGGGCCTAACGCGAAGGGTCAAGTAGGAAGGGTGGGTCTAAACCCGCGCGCCCGTAGGGACAGCAGGTGTACCCCGGAGTACTGACAGGGGTATACGTGTACTACACCGGAGTACCAACGGGGGTACCGGTAGTACCCTGGAGTACCGATGGGGGTATATGGGTACTACCCTGGAGCACCGGGCGGGGTTACGGGTACTACACCAGAGCGTCGGGAAGGGACGCCAGGCCTACCCCGGAGCATCAGGTCGGGATACCGGGCCTACCCTGGAGGGTCAGGATGGGGGGCCGGGATCTAACACCGCGTGCCTGTTGGGACAACAGTTAGAACCCCAGCGCATCACAAAGGGTTCTGCCACGGGCCCATAGTACTGCTGTGGGAACGGGTTCTATCCCGGTATGTCGCCTATGGACACCGGGCCTACCGCCGAGGGTCAGGTAGGAAGGCTGGTTCTCAACCCGCGTGCTTGTAGGCCAGCAGGTGTACCCCGGAGTACCGACGGGGGTATACGGGTACTAGACCGCAGCACCAACGGGGGTACCGTTACTGATCCCGAGTACCGACGGGGGTATACGGGTACTACCTCGGAGCACCGGGCGGGGTTACTGGTACTACACCAGAGCGTCGGGAAGGGACACCAGGCCTACCCTAGATCTTCAGATAAGGATACCGGGCCTACCCTGGAGGGTCAAGATGGGAGGCTGAGATCTAACACCGCGCGCCCGTTGGAACAACAGTTAGAACTCCGGCGCATCACAAAGGGTTCTGCCACTGGCCCATAGTACTCTTGTGGGAACATGTTCTAACCCGGAACATCGCCTATGGACACCGGGCCTAACGCGAAGGGTCAAGTAGGAAGGGTGGGTCTAAACCCGCGCGCCCGTAGGGACAGCAGGTGTACCCCGGAGTACCGACAGGGGTATACGGGTACTAGACCGCAGTACCAACGGGGGTACCGGTAGTACCCTGGAGTACCGACGGGGGTATATGGGTACTACCCTGGAGCACCGGGCGGGGTTACGGGTACTACACCAGAGCGTCGGGAAGGGACGCCAGGCCTACACCGGAGCATCAGGTCGGGATACCGGGCCTACCCTGGAGGGTCAGGATGGGGGGCCGGGATCTAACACCGCGTGCCTGTTGGGACAACAGTTAGAACTCCGGCGCATCACAAAGGGTTCTGCCACGGGCCCATAGTACTGTTGTGGGAACGGGTTCTATCCCGGAACGTCGCCTATGGACACCGGGCCTACCGCCGAGGGTCAGGTAGGACGGCTGGTTCTCAACCCGCGTGCTTGTAGGCACAGCAGGTGTACCCCGGAGTACCAACGGTGGTATACAGGTACTACCTCGAAGTACCGGGCGGGGGTACCGGTACTACCCTGGAGTACTGACGGGGGAACCCTGGCATTACGACGGAGTACCGAGCGTGGTTACCGGTACTACACCAGAGCGTCGGGAAGGGAAGCCAGGCCTATCCCGGAGCATCAGGTCGGTATACCGTGCCTACCCTGGAGGGTCAGGATGGGAGGCTGAGATCTAACACCGTGTGCCTGTTGGGACAACAGTTAGAACTCCGGCGCATCACAAAGGGTTCTGCCACGGGCCCATAGTACTGTTGTGGGAACGGGTTCTATCCCGGAACGTCGCCTATGGACACCGGGCCTACCGCCGAGGGTCAGGTAGGACGGCTGGTTCTCAACCCGCGTGCTTGTAGGCACAGCAGGTGTACCCCGGAGTACCAACGGTGGTATACGGGTACTACCTCGAAGCACCGGGCGGGGGTACCGGTACTACCCCGGAGTACTGACGGGGGAACCGTGGCATTACGATGGAGTACCGAGCGTGGTTACCGGTACTACACCAGAGCGTCGGGAAGGAAACCAGGCCTACCCTGCAGCATCAGGTCGGGATACCGTGCCTACCCTGGAGGGTCAGGATGGGGGGCCGGGATCTAACACCGCGTGCCTGTTGGGACAACAGTTAGAACTCCGGTGCATCACAAAGGGTTCTGCCACGGGCCCATAGTACTGTTGTGGGAACGGGTTCTATCCCGGAACGTCGCCTATGGACACCGGGCCTACCGCCGAGGGTCAGGTAGGCCGGCTGGTTCTCAACCCGTGCGCCCGTAGGCACAGCAGGTGTACCCCGGAGTACCAACGGTGGTATACGGGTACTACCTCGAAGCACCGGGCGGGGGTACCGGTACTACCCCGGAGTACTGACGGGGGAACCCTGGCATTACGACGGAGTACCGAGCGTGGTTACCGGTACTACACCAGAGCGTCGGGAAGGGAAGCCAGGCCTACCCTGGAGCATCAGGTCGGGATACCGTGCCTACCCTGGAGGGTCAGGATGGGGGGCCGGGATCTAACACCGCGTGCCTGTTGGGACAACAGTTAGAACTCCGGCGCATCACAAAGGGTTCTGCCACGGGCCCATAGTACTGCTGTGGGAACGGGTTCTATCCCGGTACGTCGCCTATGGACACCGGGCCTACCGCCGAGGGTCAGGTAGGAAGGCTGGTTCTCAACCCGCGTGCTTGTAGGCCAGCAGGTGTACCCCGGAGTACCGACGGGGGTATACGGGTACTACCTCGGAGCACCGGGCGGGGTTACTGGTACTACACCAGAGCGTCAGGAAGGGACACCAGGCCTACCCTAGAGCTTCAGATAAGGATACCGGGCCTACCCTGGAGGGTCAAGATGGGAGGCTGAGATCTAACACCGCGCGCCCGTTGGAACAACAGTTAGAACTCCGGCGCATCACAAAGGGTTCTGCCACTGGCCCATAGTACTGTTGTGGGAACATGTTCTAACCCGGAACATCGCCTATGGACACCGGGCCTAACGCGAAGGGTCAAGTAGGAAGGGTGGGTCTAAACCCATGCGCCCGTAGGGACAGCAGGTGTACCCCGGAGTACCGACAGGGGTATACGTGTACTACACCGGAGTACCAACGGGGGTACCGGTAGTACCCTGGAGTACCGACGGGGGTATATGGGTACTACCCTGGAGCACCGGGCGGGGTTACGGGTACTACACCAGAGCGTCGGGAAGGGACGCCAGGCCTACCCCGGAGCATCAGGTCGGGATACCGGGCCTACCCTGGAGGGTCAGGATGGGGGGCCGGGATCTAACACCGTGTGCCTGTTGGGACAACAGTTAGAACTCCGGCGCATCACAAAGGGTTCTGCCACGGGCCCATAGTACTGCTGTGGGAACGGGTTCTATCCCGGAACGTCGCCTATGGACACCGGGCCTACCGCCGAGGGTCAGGTAGGACGGCTGGTTCTCAACCCGCGTGCTTGTAGGCACAGCAGGTGTACCCCGGAGTACCAACGGTGGTATACGGGTACTACCTCGAAGTACCGGGCGGGGGTACCGGTACTACCCTGGAGTACTGACGGGGGAACCCTGGCATTACGATGGAGCACCGGCGTGGTTACCGGTACTACACCAGAGCATCGGGAAGGGAAGCCAGGCCTAACCTGGAGCATCAGGTCGGGATACCGTGCCTACCCTGGAGGGTCAGGATGGGGGGGCCGGGATCTAACACCGCGTGCCTGTTGGGACAACAGTTAGAACTCCGGCGCATCACAAAGGGTTCTGCCACTGGCCCATAGTACTCTTGTGGGAACATGTTCTAACCCGGAACATCGCCTATGGACACCGGGCCTACCGCCGAGGGTCAAGTAGGAAGGGTGGGTCTAAACCCGTGCGCCCGTATGGACAGCAGGTGTACCCCGGAGTACCGACAGGGGTATACGTGTACTACACCGGAGTACCAACGGGGGTACCGGTACTACCCTGGAGTATCAACAGGGATATATGGGTACTACTCTGGAGCACCGGGCGGGGTTACGGGTACTACACCAGAGCGTCGGGAAGGGACGCCAGGCCTACCCCGGAGCATCAGGTCGGGATACCGGGCCTACCCTGGAGGGTCAGGATGGGGGGCCGGGATCTAACACCGCGTGCCTGTTGGGACAACAGTTAGAACTCCGGCGCATCACAAAGGGTTCTGCCACGGGCCCATAGTACTGGTGTGGGAACGGGTTCTATCCCGGTATGTCGCCTATGGACACCGGGCCTACCGCCGAGGGTCAGGTAGGAAGGCTGGTTCTCAACCCGCATGCTTGTAGGCCAGCAGGTGTACCCCGGAGTACCGACGGGGGTATACGGGTACTACACCGGAGTACCAACGGGGGTACCGTTACTGCTCCGGAGTACCGACGGGGGTATACGGGTACTACCTCGGAGCACCGGGCGGGGTTACTGGTACTACACCAGAGCGTCGGGAAGGGACACCAGGCCTACCCTAGAGCTTCAGATAAGGATACCGGGCCTACCCTGGAGGGTCAAGATGGGAGGCTGAGATCTAACATCGCGCGCCCGTTGGAACAACAGTTAGAACTCCGGCGCATCACAAAGGGTTCTGCCACTGGCCCATAGTACTCTTGTGGGAACGGGTTCTATCCCGGAACATCGCCTATGGACACCGGGCCTAACGCGAAGGGTCAAGTAGGAAGGGTGGGTCTAAACCCGTGCGCCCGTAGGGACAGCAGGTGGACCCCGGAGTACCGACAGGGGTATACGGGTACTAGACCGCAGTACCAACGGGGGTACCGGTAGTACCCTGGAGTACCGACGGGGGTATATGGGTACTACCCTGGAGCACCGGGCGGGGTTACGGGTACTACACCAGAGCGTCGGGAAGGGACGCCAGGCCTACCCCGGAGCATCAGGTCGGTATACCGGGCCTACCCTGCAGGGTCAGGATGGGAGGCTGAGATCTAACACCGCGCGCCCGTTGGGACAACAGTTAGAACTCCGGCGCATCACAAAGGGTTCTGTCACGGGCCCATAGTACTGTTGTGGGAACGGGTTCTATCCCGGAACGTCGCCTATGGACACCGGGCCTACCGCCGAGGGTCAGGTAGGACGGCTGGTTCTCAACCCGCGTGCTTGTAGGCCAGCAGGTGTACCCCGGAGTAACGACGGGGTATACGGGTACTACACCGGAGTATCAACGGGGGTACCGTTACTGCTCCGGAGTACCGACGGGGGTATACGGGTACTACCTCGGAGCACCGGGCGGGGTTACTGGTACTACACCAGAGCGTCGGGAAGGGACACCAGGCCTACCCTAGAGCTTCAGATAAGGATACCGGGCCTACCCTGGAGGGTCAAGATGGGAGGCTGAGATCTAACACCGCGCGCCCGTTGGAACAACAGTTAGAACTCCGGCGCATCACAAAGGGTTCTGCCACTGACCCATAGTACTCTTGTGGGAACATGTTCTAACCCGGAACATCGCCTATGGACACCGGGCCTAACGCGAAGGGTCAAGTAGGAAGGGTGGGTCTAAACCCGTGCGCCCGTAGGGACAGCAGGTGTACCCCGGAGTACCGACAGGGGTATACGTGTACTACACCGGAGTACCAACGGGGGTACCGGTAGTACCCTGGAGTACCGACGGGGGTATATGGGTACTACCCTGGAGCACCGGGCGGGGTTACGGGTACTACACCAGAGCGTCGGGAAGGGACGCCAGGCCTACCCCGGAGCATCAGGTCGGGATACCGGGCCTACCCTGGAGGGTCAGGATGGGGGGCCGGGATCTAACACCGCGTGCCTGTTGGGACAACAGTTAGAACTCCGGCGCATCACAAAGGGTTCTGCCACGGGCCCATAGTACTGCTGTGGGAACGGGTTCTATCCCGGTACGTCGCCTATGGACACCGGGCCTACCGCCGAGGGTCAGGTAGGACGGCTGGTTCTCAACCCGCGTGCTTGTAGGCCAGCAGGTGTACCCCGGAGTACCGACGGGGGTATACGGGTACTACACCGGAGTACCAACGGGGGTACCGTTACTGCTCCGGAGTACCGACGGGGGTATACGGGTACTACCTCGGAGCACCGGGCGGGGTTACTGGTACTACACCAGAGCGTCGGGAAGGGACACCAGGCCTACCCTAGAGCTTCAGATAAGGATACCGGGCCTACCCTGGAGGGTCAAGATGGGAGGCTGAGATCTAACACCGCGCGCCCGTTGGAACAACAGTTAGAACTCCGGCGCATCACAAAGGGTTCTGCCACTGGCCCATAGTACTCTTGTGGGAACATGTTCTAACCCGGAACATCGCCTATGGACACCGGGCCTAACGCGAAGGGTCAAGTAGGAAGGGTGGGTCTAAACCCGCGCGCCCGTAGGGACAGCAGGTGTACCCCGGAGTACCGACAGGGGTATACGGGTACTACACCGGAGTACCAACGGGGGTACCGGTAGTACCCTGGAGTACCGACGGGGGTATATGGGTACTACCCTGGAGCACCGGGCGGGGTTACGGGTACTACACCAGAGCGTCGGGAAGGGACGCCAGGCCTACCCCGGAGCATCAGGTCGGGATACCGGGCCTACCCTGGAGGGTCAGGATGGGGGGCCGGGATCTAACACCGCGTGCCTGTTGGGACAACAGTTAGAACTCCAGCGCATCACAAAGGGTTCTGCCACGGGCCCATAGTACTGCTGTGGGAACGGGTTCTATCCCGGTACGTCGCCTATGGACACCGGGCCTACCGCCGAGGGTCAGGTAGGAAGGCTGGTTCTCAACCCGCGTGCTTGTAGGCCAGCAGGTGTACCCCGGAGTACCGACGGGGGTATACGGGTACTAGACCGCAGCACCAACGGGGGTACCGTTACTGCTCCGGAGTACCGACGGGGGTATACGGGTACTACCTCGGAGCACCGGGCGGGGTTACTGGTACTACACCAGAGCGTCGGGAAGGGACACCAGGCCTACCCTAGAGCTTCAGATAAGGATACCGGGCCTACCCTGGAGGGTCAAGATGGGAGGCTGAGATCTAACACCGCGCGCCCGTTGGAACAACAGTTAGAACTCCGGCGCATCACAAAGGGTTCTGCCACTGGCCCATAGTACTCTTGTGGGAACATGTTCTAACCCGGAACATCGCCTATGGACACCGGGCCTAACGCGAAGGGTCAAGTAGGAAGGGTGGGTCTAAACCCGTGCGCCCGTAGGGACAGCAGGTGTACCCCGGAGTACCGACAGGGGTATACGTGTACTAGACCGCAGTACCAACGGGGGTACCGGTAGTACCCTGGAGTACCGACGGGGGTATATGGGTACTACCCTGGAGCACCGGGCGGGGTTACGGGTACTACACCAGAGCGTCGGGAAGGGACGCCAGGCCTACCCCGGAGCATCAGGTCGGGATACCGGGCCTACCCTGGAGGGTCAGGATGGGGGGCCGGGATCTAACACCGCGTGCCTGATGGGACAACAGTTAGAACTCCAGCGCATCACAAAGGGTTCTGCCACGGGCCCATAGTACTGCTGTGGGAACGGGTTCTATCCCGGTACGTCGCCTATGGACACCGGGCCTACCGCCGAGGGTCAGGTAGGAAGGCTGGTTCTCAACCCGCGTGCTTGTAGGCCAGCAGGTGTACCCCGGAGTACCGACGGGGGTATACGGGTACTAGACCGCAGCACCAACGGGGGTACCGTTACTGCTCCGGAGTACCGACGGGGGTATACGGGTACTACCTCGGAGCACCGGGCGGGGTTACTGGTACTACACCAGAGCGTCGGGAAGGGACACCAGGCCTACCCTAGAGCTTCAGATAAGGATACCGGGCCTACCCTGGAGGGTCAAGATGGGAGGCTGAGATCTAACACCGCGCGCCCGTTGGAACAACAGTTAGAACTCCGGCGCATCACAAAGGGTTCTGCCACTGACCCATAGTACTCTTGTGGGAACATGTTCTAACCCGGAACATCGCCTATGGACACCGGGCCTAACGCGAAGGGTCAAGTAGGAAGGGTGGGTCTAAACCCGCGCGCCCGTAGGGACAGCAGGTGTACCCCGGAGTACCGACAGGGGTATACGTGTACTACACCGGAGTACCAACGGGGGTACCGGTAGTACCCTGGAGTACCGACGGGGGTATATGGGTACTACCCTGGAGCACCGGGCGGGGTTACGGGTACTACACCAGAGCGTCGGGAAGGGACGCCAGGCCTACACCGGAGCATCAGGTCGGGATACCGGGCCTACCCTGGAGGGTCAGGATGGGGGGCCGGGATCTAACACCGCGTGCCTGTTGGGACAACAGTTAGAACTCCGGCGCATCACAAAGGGTTCTGCCACGGGCCCATAGTACTGCTGTGGGAACGGGTTCTATCCCGGTACGTCGCCTATGGACACCGGGCCTACCGCCGAGGGTCAGGTAGGAAGGCTGGTTCTCAACCCGCGTGCTTGTAGGCCAGCAGGTGTACCCCGGAGTACCGACGGGGGTATACGGGTACTAGACCGCAGCACCAACGGGGGTACCGTTACTGCTCCGGAGTACCGACGGGGGTATACGGGTACTACCTCGGAGCACCGGGCGGGGTTACTGGTACTACACCAGAGCGTCGGGAAGGGACACCAGGCCTACCCTAGAGCTTCAGATAAGGATACCGGGCCTACCCTGGAGGGTCAAGATGGGAGGCTGAGATCTAACACCGCGCGCCCGTTGGAACAACAGTTAGAACTCCGGCGCATCACAAAGGGTTCTGCCACTGGCCCATAGTACTCTTGTGGGAACGGGTTCTAACCCGGAACATCGCCTATGGACACCGGGCCTAACGCGAAGGGTCAAGTAGGAAGGGTGGGTCTAAACCCGCGCGCCCGTAGGGACAGCAGGTGTACCCCGGAGTACCGACAGGGGTATACGGGTACTAGACCGCAGTACCAACGGGGGTACCGGTAGTACCCTGGAGTACCGACGGGGGTATATGGGTACTACCCTGGAGCACCGGGCGGGGTTACGGGTACTACACCAGAGCGTCGGGAAGGGACGCCAGGCCTACACCGGAGCATCAGGTCGGGATACCGGGCCTACCCTGGAGGGTCAGGATGGGGGGCCGGGATCTAACACCGCGTGCCTGATGGGACAACAGTTAGAACTCCGGCGCATCACAAAGGGTTCTGCCACGGGCCCATAGTACTGCTGTGGGAACGGGTTCTATCCCGGTACGTCGCCTATGGACACCGGGCCTACCGCCGAGGGTCAGGTAGGAAGGCTGGTTCTCAACCCGCGTGCTTGTAGGCCAGCAGGTGTACCCCGGAGTACCGACGGGGGTATACGGGTACTAGACCGCAGCACCAACGGGGGTACCGTTACTGCTCCGGAGTACCGACGGGGGTATACGGGTACTACCTCGGAGCACCGGGCGGGGTTACTGGTACTACACCAGAGCGTCGGGAAGGGACACCAGGCCTACCCTAGAGCTTCAGATAAGGATACCGGGCCTACCCTGGAGGGTCAAGATGGGAGGCTGAGATCTAACACCGCGCGCCCGTTGGAACAACAGTTAGAACTCCGGCGCATCACAAAGGGTTCTGCCACTGACCCATAGTACTCTTGTGGGAACATGTTCTAACCCGGAACATCGCCTATGGACACCGGGCCTAACGCGAAGGGTCAAGTAGGAAGGGTGGGTCTAAACCCGTGCGCCCGTAGGGACAGCAGGTGTACCCCGGAGTACCGACAGGGGTATACGTGTACTACACCGGAGTACCAACGGGGGTACCGGTAGTACCCTGGAGTACCGACGGGGGTATATGGGTACTACCCTGGAGCACCGGGCGGGGTTACGGGTACTACACCAGAGCGTCGGGAAGGGACGCCAGGCCTACCCCGGAGCATCAGGTCGGGATACCGGGCCTACCCTGGAGGGTCAGGATGGGGGGCCGGGATCTAACACCGCGTGCCTGTTGGGACAACAGTTAGAACTCCAGCGCATCACAAAGGGTTCTGCCACGGGCCCATAGTACTGCTGTGGGAACGGGTTCTATCCCGGTACGTCGCCTATGGACACCGGGCCTACCGCCGAGGGTCAGGTAGGAAGGCTGGTTCTCAACCCGCGTGCTTGTAGGCCAGCAGGTGTACCCCGGAGTACCGACGGGGGTATACGGGTACTACACCGGAGTACCAACGGGGGTACCGTTACTGCTCCGGAGTACCGACGGGGGTATACGGGTACTACCTCGGAGCACCGGGCGGGGTTACTGGTACTACACCAGAGCGTCGGGAAGGGACACCAGGCCTACCCTAGAGCTTCAGATAAGGATACCGGGCATACCCTGGAGGGTCAAGATGGGAGGCTGAGATCTAACACCGCGCGCCCGTTGGAACAACAGTTAGAACTCCGGTGCATCACAAAGGGTTCTGCCACTGGCCCATAGTACTGTTGTGGGAACATGTTCTAACCCGGAACATCGCCTATGGACACCGGGCCTAACGCGAAGGGTCAAGTAGGAAGGGTGGGTCTAAACCCGCGCGCCCGTAGGGACAGCAGGTGTACCCCGGAGTACCGACAGGGGTATACGGGTACTAGACCGCAGTACCAACGGGGGTACCGGTAGTACCCTGGAGTACTGACGGGGGTATATGGGTACTACCCTGGAGCACCGGGCGGGGTTACGGGTACTACACCAGAGCGTCGGGAAGGGACGCCAGGCCTACCCCGGAGCATCAGGTCGGGATACCGGGCCTACCCTGGACGGTCAGGATGGGGGGCCGGGATCTAACACCGCGTGCCTGTTGGGACAACAGTTAGAACTCCGGCGCATCACAAAGGGTTCTGCCACGGGCCCATAGTACTGTTGTGTGAACGGGTTCTATCCCGGAACGTCGCCTATGGACACCGGGCCTACCGCCGAGGGTCAGGTAGGACGGCTGGTTCTCAACCCGCGTGCTTGAAGGCACAGCAGGTGTACCCCGGAGTACCAACGGTGGTATACGGGTACTACCTCGAAGTACCGGGCGGGGGTACCGGTACTACCCCGGAGTACTGAGGGGGGAACTCTGGCATTACGACGGAGTACTGAGCGTGGTTACCGGTACTACACCAGAGCGTCGGGAAGGGAAGCCAGGCCTATCCCGGAGCATCAGGTCGGTATACCGGGCCTACCCTGGAGGGTCAGGATGGGGGGCTGAGATCTAACACCGTGTGCCTGTTGGGACAACAGTTAGAACTCCGGCGCATCACAAAGGGTTCTGTCACGGGCCCATAGTACTGTTGTGGGAACGGGTTCTATCCCGGAACGTCGCCTATGGACACCGGGCCTACCGCCGAGGGTCAGGTAGGACGGCTGGTTCTCAACCCGCGTGCTTGTAGGCACAGCAGGTGTACCCCGGAGTACCAACGGTGGTATACGGGTACTACCTCGAAGCACCGGGCGGGGGTACCGGTACTACCCCGGAGTACTGACGGGGGAACCCTGGCATTACGCTGGAGCACCGGGCGTGGTTACCGGTACTACACCAGAGCGTCGGGAAGGGAAGCCAGGCCCACCCCGGAGCATCAGGTCGGGATACCGGGCTCACCCTGGAGGGTCAGGATGGGGGGCCGGGATCTAACACCGCGTGCCTGTTGGGACAACAGTTAGAACTCCGGCGCATCACAAAGGGTTCTGCCACGGGCCCATAGTACTGTTGTGGGAACGGGTTCTATCCCGGAACGTCGCCTATGGACACCGGGGCTACCGCCGAGGGTCAGGTAGGAAGGCTGGTTCTCAACCCGCGTGCTTGTAGGCCAGCAGGTGTACCCCGGAGTACCGACGGGGGTATACGGGTACTAGACCGCAGCACCAACGGGGGTACCGTTACTGCTCCGGAGTACCGACGGGGGTATACGGGTACTACCTCGGAGCACCGGGCGTGGTTACCGGTACTACACCAGAGCGTCGGGAAGGGACGCCAGGCCTACCCCGGAGCATCAGGTCGGGATACCGGGCCTACCCTGGAGGGTCAGGATGGGGGGCCGGGATCTAACACCGCGTGCCTGTTGGGACAACAGTTAGAACTCCGGCGCATCACAAAGGGTTCTGCCACGGGCCCATAGTACTGTTGTGGGAACGGGTTCTATCCCGGAACGTCGCCTATGGACACCGGGCCTACCGCCGAGGGTCAGGTAGGACGGCTGGTTCTCAACCCGCGTGCTTGTAGGCACAGCAGGTGTACCCCGGAGTACCAACGGTGGTATACGGGTACTACCTCGAAGCACCGGGCGGGGGTACCGGTACTACCCCGGAGTACTGACGGGGGAACCCTGGCATTACGCTGGAGCACCGGGCGTGGTTACCGGTACTACACCAGAGCGTCGGGAAGGGAAGCCAGGCCTACCCCGGAGCATCAGGTCGGGATACCGGGCCTACCCTGGAGGATCAGGATGGGGGGCCGGGATCTAACACCGCGTGCCTGTTGGGACAACAGTTAGAACTCCGGCGCATCACAAAGGGTTCTGCCACGGGCCCATAGTACTGGTGTGGGAACGGGTTCTATCCCGGAACATCGCCTATGGACACCGGGCCTACCGCCGAGGGTCAGGTAGGAAGGCTGGTTCTCAACCCGCGTGCTTGTAGGCCAGCAGGTGTACCCCGGAGTACCGACGGGGGTATACGGTTACTACACCGGAGTACCAACGGGGGTACCGTTACTGCTCCGGAGTACCGACGGGGGTATACGGGTACTACCTCGGAGCACCGGGCGGGGTTACTGGTACTACACCAGAGCGTCGGGAAGGGACACCAGGCCTACCCTAGAGCTTCAGATAAGGATACCGGGCCTACCCTGGAGGGTCAAGATGGGAGGCTGAGATCTAACACCGCGCGCCCGTTGGAACAACAGTTAGAACTCCGGTGCATCACAAAGGGTTCTGCCACTGGCCCATAGTACTCTTGTGGGAACATGTTCTAACCCGGAACATCGCCTATGGACACCGGGCCTAACGCGAAGGGTCAAGTAGGAAGGGTGGGTCTAAACCCGCGCGCCCGTAGGGACAGCAGGTGTACCCCGGAGTACTGACAGGGGTATACGTGTACTACACCGGAGTACCAACGGGGGTACCGGTAGTACCCTGGAGTACCGACGGGGGTATATGGGTACTACCCTGGAGCACCGGGCGGGGTTACGGGTACTACACCAGAGCGTCGGGAAGGGACGCCAGGCCTACCCCGGAGCATCAGGTCGGGATACCGGGCCTACCCTGGAGGGTCAGGATGGGGGGCCGGGATCTAACACCGCGTGCCTGTTGGGACAACAGTTAGAACCCCAGCGCATCACAAAGGGTTCTGCCACGGGCCCATAGTACTGCTGTGGGAACGGGTTCTATCCCGGTATGTCGCCTATGGACACCGGGCCTACCGCCGAGGGTCAGGTAGGAAGGCTGGTTCTCAACCCGCGTGCTTGTAGGCCAGCAGGTGTACCCCGGAGTACCGACGGGGGTATACGGGTACTAGACCGCAGCACCAACGGGGGTACCGTTACTGATCCCGAGTACCGACGGGGGTATACGGGTACTACCTCGGAGCACCGGGCGGGGTTACTGGTACTACACCAGAGCGTCGGGAAGGGACACCAGGCCTACCCTAGATCTTCAGATAAGGATACCGGGCCTACCCTGGAGGGTCAAGATGGGAGGCTGAGATCTAACACCGCGCGCCCGTTGGAACAACAGTTAGAACTCCGGCGCATCACAAAGGGTTCTGCCACTGGCCCATAGTACTCTTGTGGGAACATGTTCTAACCCGGAACATCGCCTATGGACACCGGGCCTAACGCGAAGGGTCAAGTAGGAAGGGTGGGTCTAAACCCGTGCGCCCGTAGGGACAGCAGGTGTACCCCGGAGTACCGACAGGGGTATACGGGTACTAGACCGCAGTACCAACGGGGGTACCGGTAGTACCCTGGAGTACCGACGGGGGTATATGGGTACTACCCTGGAGCACCGGGCGGGGTTACGGGTACTACACCAGAGCGTCGGGAAGGGACGCCAGGCCTACACCGGAGCATCAGGTCGGGATACCGGGCCTACCCTGGAGGGTCAGGATGGGGGGCCGGGATCTAACACCGCGTGCCTGTTGGGACAACAGTTAGAACTCCGGCGCATCACAAAGGGTTCTGCCACGGGCCCATAGTACTGTTGTGGGAACGGGTTCTATCCCGGAACGTCGCCTATGGACACCGGGCCTACCGCCGAGGGTCAGGTAGGACGGCTGGTTCTCAACCCGCGTGCTTGTAGGCACAGCAGGTGTACCCCGGAGTACCAACGGTGGTATACAGGTACTACCTCGAAGTACCGGGCGGGGGTACCGGTACTACCCCGGAGTACTGACGGGGGAACCCTGGCATTACCCTGGAGCACCGGGCGGGGTTACGGGTACTACACCAGAGCGTCGGGAAGGGACGCCAGGCCTACCCCGGAGCATCAGGTCGGGATACCGGGCCTACCCTGGAGGGTCAGGATGGGGGGCCGGGATCTAACACCGTGTGCCTGTTGGGACAACAGTTAGAACTCCAGCGCATCACAAAGGGTTCTGCCACGGGCCCATAGTACTGCTGTGGGAACGGGTTCTATCCCGGTACGTCGCCTATGGACACCGGGCCTACCGCCGAGGGTCAGGTAGGAAGGCTGGTTCTCAACCCGCGTGCTTGTAGGCCAGCAGGTGTACCCCGGAGTACCGACGGGGGTATACGGGTACTACACCGGAGTACCAACGGGGGTACCGTTACTGCTCCGGAGTACCGACGGGGGTATACGGGTACTACCTCGGAGCACCGGGCGGGGTTACTGGTACTACACCAGAGCGTCGGGAAGGGACACCAGGCCTACCCTAGAGCTTCAGATAAGGATACCGGGCCTACCCTGGAGGGTCAAGATGGGAGGCTGAGATCTAACACCGCGCGCCCGTTGGAACAACAGTTAGAACTCCGGCGCATCACAAAGGGTTCTGCCACTGGCCCATAGTACTCTTGTGGGAACATGTTCTAACCCGGAACATCGCCTATGGACACCGGGCCTAACGCGAAGGGTCAAGTAGGAAGGGTGGGTCTAAACCCGTGCGCCCGTAGGGACAGCAGGTGTACCCCGGAGTACCGACAGGGGTATACGGGTACTACACCGGAGTACCAACGGGGGTACCGGTAGTACCCTGGAGTACTGACGGGGGTATATGGGTACTACCCTGGAGCACCGGGCGGGGTTACGGGTACTACACCAGAGCGTCGGGAAGGGACGCCAGGCCTACCCCGGAGCATCAGGTCGGGATACCGGGCCTACCCTGGAGGGTCAGGATGGGGGGCCGGGATCTAACACCGCGTGCCTGTTGGGACAACAGTTAGAACTCCGGCGCATCACAAAGGGTTCTGCCACGGGCCCATAGTACTGGTGTGGGAACGGGTTCTATCCCGGTACGTCGCCTATGGACACCGGGCCTACCGCCGAGGGTCAGGTAGGAAGGCTGGTTCTCAACCCGCGTGCTTGTAGGCCAGCAGGTGTACCCCGGAGTACCGACGGGGGTATACGGGTACTAGACCGCAGCACCAACGGGGGTACCGTTACTGCTCCGGAGTACCGACGGGGGTATACGGGTACTACCTCGGAGCACCGGGCGGGGTTACTGGTACTACACCAGAGCGTCGGGAAGGGACACCAGGCCTACCCTAGAGCTTCAGATAAGGATACCGGGCCTACCCTGGAGGGTCAAGATGGGAGGCTGAGATCTAACACCGCGCGCCCGTTGGAACAACAGTTAGAACTCCGGCGCATCACAAAGGGTTCTGCCACTGGCCCATAGTACTCTTGTGGGAACATGTTCTAACCCGGAACATCGCCTATGGACACCGGGCCTAACGCGAAGGGTCAAGTAGGAAGGGTGGGTCTAAACCCGCGCGCCCGTAGGGACAGCAGGTGTACCCCGGAGTACCGACAGGGGTATACGGGTACTAGACCGCAGTACCAACGGGGGTACCGGTAGTACCCTGGAGTACCGACGGGGGTATATGGGTACTACCCTGGAGCACCGGGCGGGGTTACGGGTACTACACCAGAGCGTCGGGAAGGGACGCCAGGCCTACCCCGGAGCATCAGGTCGGGATACCGGGCCTACCCTGGAGGGTCAGGATGGGGGGCCGGGATCTAACACCGCGTGCCTGTTGGGACAACAGTTAGAACTCCGGCGCATCACAAAGGGTTCTGCCACGGGCCCATAGTACTGTTGTGGGAACGGGTTCTATCCCGGAACGTCGCCTATGGACACCGGGCCTACCGCCGAGGGTCAGGTAGGACGGCTGGTTCTCAACCCGCGTGCTTGAAGGCACAGCAGGTGTACCCCGGAGTACCAACGGTGGTATACAGGTACTACCTCGAAGTACCGGGCGGGGGTACCGGTACTACCCCGGAGTACTGACGGGGGAACCCTGGCATTACGACGGAGTACCGAGCGTGGTTACCGGTACTACACCAGAGCGTCGGGAAGGGAAGCCAGGCCTATCCCGGAGCATCAGGTCGGTATACCGTGCCTACCCTGGAGGGTCAGGATGGGAGGCTGAGATCTAACACCGTGTGCCTGTTGGGACAACAGTTAGAACTCCGGCGCATCACAAAGGGTTCTGCCACGGGCCCATAGTACTGTTGTGGGAACGGGTTCTATCCCGGAACGTCGCCTATGGACACCGGGCCTACCGCCGAGGGTCAGGTAGGCCGGCTGGTTCTCAACCCGTGCGCCCGTAGGCACAGCAGGTGTACCCCGGAGTACCAACGGTGGTATACGGGTACTACCTCGAAGCACCGGGCGGGGGTACCGGTACTACCCCGGAGTACTGACGGGGGAACCCTGGCATTACGACGGAGTACCGAGCGTGGTTACCGGTACTACACCAGAGCGTCGGGAAGGGAAGCCAGGCCTACCCTGGAGCATCAGGTCGGGATACCGTGCCTACCCTGGAGGGTCAGGATGGGGGGCCGGGATCTAACACCGCGTGCCTGTTGGGACAACAGTTAGAACTCCGGCGCATCACAAAGGGTTCTGCCACGGGCCCATAGTACTGCTGTGGGAACGGGTTCTATCCCGGTACGTCGCCTATGGACACCGGGCCTACCGCCGAGGGTCAGGTAGGAAGGCTGGTTCTCAACCCGCGTGCTTGTAGGCCAGCAGGTGTACCCCGGAGTACCGACGGGGGTATACGGGTACTACCTCGGAGCACCGGGCGGGGTTACTGGTACTACACCAGAGCGTCAGGAAGGGACACCAGGCCTACCCTAGAGCTTCAGATAAGGATACCGGGCCTACCCTGGAGGGTCAAGATGGGAGGCTGAGATCTAACACCGCGCGCCCGTTGGAACAACAGTTAGAACTCCGGCGCATCACAAAGGGTTCTGCCACTGGCCCATAGTACTGTTGTGGGAACATGTTCTAACCCGGAACATCGCCTATGGACACCGGGCCTAACGCGAAGGGTCAAGTAGGAAGGGTGGGTCTAAACCCATGCGCCCGTAGGGACAGCAGGTGTACCCCGGAGTACCGACAGGGGTATACGTGTACTACACCGGAGTACCAACGGGGGTACCGGTACTACCCTGGAGTACCGACGGGGGTATATGGGTACTACCCTGGAGCACCGGGCGGGGTTACGGGTACTACACCAGAGCGTCGGGAAGGGACGCCAGGCCTACCCCGGAGCATCAGGTCGGGATACCGGGCCTACCCTGGAGGGTCAGGATGGGGGGCCGGGATCTAACACCGTGTGCCTGTTGGGACAACAGTTAGAACTCCGGCGCATCACAAAGGGTTCTGCCACGGGCCCATAGTACTGCTGTGGGAACGGGTTCTATCCCGGAACGTCGCCTATGGACACCGGGCCTACCGCCGAGGGTCAGGTAGGACGGCTGGTTCTCAACCCGCGTGCTTGTAGGCACAGCAGGTGTACCCCGGAGTACTAACGGTGGTATACGGGTACTACCTTGAAGTACCGGGCGGGGGTACCGGTACTACCCTGGAGTACTGACGGGGGAACCCTGGCATTACGATGGAGCACCGGCGTGGTTACCGGTACTACACCAGAGCATCGGGAAGGGAAGCCAGGCCTAACCTGGAGCATCAGGTCGGGATACCGTGCCTACCCTGGAGGGTCAGGATGGGGGGGCCGGGATCTAACACCGCGTGCCTGTTGGGACAACAGTTAGAACTCCGGCGCATCACAAAGGGTTCTGCCACTGGCCCATAGTACTCTTGTGGGAACATGTTCTAACCCGGAACATCGCCTATGGACACCGGGCCTACCGCCGAGGGTCAAGTAGGAAGGGTGGGTCTAAACCCGTGCGCCCGTATGGACAGCAGGTGTACCCCGGAGTACCGACAGGGGTATACGTGTACTACACCGGAGTACCAACGGGGGTACCGGTACTACCCTGGAGTACCAACAGGGATATATGGGTACTACTCTGGAGCACCGGGCGGGGTTACGGGTACTACACCAGAGCGTCGGGAAGGGACGCCAGGCCTACCCCGGAGCATCAGGTCGGGATACCGGGCCTACCCTGGAGGGTCAGGATGGGGGGCCGGGATCTAACACCGCGTGCCTGTTGGGACAACAGTTAGAACTCCGGCGCATCACAAAGGGTTCTGCCACGGGCCCATAGTACTGGTGTGGGAACGGGTTCTATCCCGGTACGTCGCCTATGGACACCGGGCCTACCGCCGAGGGTCAGGTAGGAAGGCTGGTTCTCAACCCGCATGCTTGTAGGCCAGCAGGTGTACCCCGGAGTACCGACGGGGGTATACGGGTACTACACCGGAGTACCAACGGGGGTACCGTTACTGCTCCGGAGTACCGACGGGGGTATACGGGTACTACCTCGGAGCACCGGGCGGGGTTACTGGTACTACACCAGAGCGTCGGGAAGGGACACCAGGCCTACCCTAGAGCTTCAGATAAGGATACCGGGCCTACCCTGGAGGGTCAAGATGGGAGGCTGAGATCTAACATCGCGCGCCCGTTGGAACAACAGTTAGAACTCCGGCGCATCACAAAGGGTTCTGCCACTGGCCCATAGTACTCTTGTGGGAACGGGTTCTATCCCGGAACATCGCCTATGGACACCGGGCCTAACGCGAAGGGTCAAGTAGGAAGGGTGGGTCTAAACCCGTGCGCCCGTAGGGACAGCAGGTGTGCCCCGGAGTACCGACAGGGGTATACCGGTACTACACCGGAGTACCAACGGGGGTACCGGTAGTACCCTGGAGTACCGACGGGGATATATGGGTACTACTCTGGAGCACCGGGCGGGGTTACGGGTACTACACCAGAGCGTCGGGAAGGGACGCCAGGCCTACCCCGGAGCATCAGGTCGGGATACCGGGCCTACCCTGGAGGGTCAGGATGGGGGGCCGGGATCTAACACCGCGTGCCTGTTGGGACAACAGTTAGAACTCCGGCGCATCACAAAGGTTTCTGTCACGGGCCCATAGTACTGTTGTGGGAACGGGTTCTATCCCGGAACGTCGCCTATGGACACCGGGCCTACCGCCGAGGGTCAGGTAGGACGGCTGGTTCTCAACCCGCGTGCTTGTAGGCACAGCAGGTGTACCCCGGAGTACCAACGGTGGTATACGGGTACTACCTCGAAGCACCGGGCGGGGGTACCGGTACTACCCCGGAGTACTGACGGGGGAACCCTGGCATTACGACGGAGTACCGAGCGTGGTTACCGGTACTACACCAGAGCGTCGGGAAGGGAAGCCAGGCCTACCCTGGAGCATCAGGTCGGGATACCGGGCCTACACTGGAGGGTCAGGATGGGGGGCCGGGATCTAACACCGCGTGCCTGTTGGGACAACAGTTAGAACTCCGGTGCATCACAAAGGGTTCTGCCACGGGCCCATAGTACTGGTGTGGGAACGGGTTCTATCACGGAACATCGCCTATGGACACCGGGGCTACCGCCGAGGGTCAGGTAGGAAGGCTGGTTCTCAACCCGCGTGCTTGTAGGCCAGCAGGTGTACCCCGGAGTACCGATGGGGGTATATGGGTACTACACCGGAGTACCAACGGGGGTACCGTTACTGCTCCGGAGTACCGACGGGGGTATACGGGTACTACCTTGGAGCACCGGGCGGGGTTACTGGTACTACACCAGAGCGTCGGGAAGGGACACCAGGCCTACCCTAGAGCTTCAGATAAGGATACCGGGCCTACCCTGGAGGGTCAAGATGGGAGGCTGAGATCTAACACCGCGCGCCCGTTGGAACAACAGTTAGAACTCCGGTGCATCACAAAGGGTTCTGCCACTGGCCCATAGTACTCTTGTGGAAACATGTTCTAACCCGGAACATCGCCTATGGACACCGGGCCTAACGCGAAGGGTCAAGTAGGAAGGGTGGGTCTAAACCCGTGCGCCCGTAGGGACAGCAGGTGTACCCCGGAGTACCGACAGGGGTATACGGGTAATACACTGGAGTACCAGCGGGGGTACCGGTAGTACCCTGGAGTACCGACGGGGGTATATGGGTACTACCCTGGAGCACCGGGCGGGGTTACGGGTACTACACCAGAGCGTCGGGAAGGGACGCCAGGCCTACCCCGGAGCATCAGGTCGGGATACCGGGCCTACCCTGGAGGGTCAGGATGGGAGGCTGAGATCTAACACCGTGTGCCTGTTGGGACAACAGTTAGAACTCCGGCGCATCACAAAGGGTTCTGTCACGGGCCCATAGTACTGTTGTGGGAACGGGTTCTATCCCGGAACGTCGCCTATGGACACCGGGCCTACCGCCGAGGGTCAGGTAGGACGGCTGGTTCTCAACCCGCGTGCTTGTAGGCCAGCAGGTGTACCCCGGAGTAACGACGGGGTATACGGGTACTACACCGGAGTATCAACGGGGGTACCGTTACTGCTCCGGAGTACCGACGGGGGTATACGGGTACTACCTCGGAGCACCGGGCGGGGTTACTGGTACTACACCAGAGCGTCGGGAAGGGACACCAGGCCTACCCTAGAGCTTCAGATAAGGATACCGGGCCTACCCTGGAGGGTCAAGATGGGAGGCTGAGATCTAACATCGCGCGCCCGTTGGAACAACAGTTAGAACTCCGGCGCATCACAAAGGGTTCTGCCACTGGCCCATAGTACTCTTGTGGGAACGGGTTCTATCCCGGAACATCGCCTATGGACACCGGGCCTAACGCGAAGGGTCAAGTAGGAAGGGTGGGTCTAAACCCGTGCGCCCGTAGGGACAGCAGGTGTGCCCCGGAGTACCGACAGGGGTATACCGGTACTACACCGGAGTACCAACGGGGGTACCGGTAGTACCCTGGAGTACCGACGGGGATATATGGGTACTACTCTGGAGCACCGGGCGGGGTTACGGGTACTACACCAGAGCGTCGGGAAGGGACGCCAGGCCTACCCCGGAGCATCAGGTCGGGATACCGGGCCTACCCTGGAGCGTCAGGATGGGAGGCTGAGATCTAACACCGTGTTCCTGTTGGGACAACAGTTAGAACTCCGGCGCATCACAAAGGGTTCTGTCACGGGCCCATAGTACTTTTGTGTGAACGGGTTCTATCCCGGAACGTCGCCTATGGACACCGGGCCTACCGCCGAGGGTCAGGTAGGACGGCTGGTTCTCAACCCGCGTGCTTGTAGGCACAGCAGGTGTACCCCGGAGTACCAACAGTGGTATACGGGTACTACCTCGAAGCACCGGGCGGGGGTATCGGTACTACCCCGGAGTACTGACGGGGGAACCCTGGCATTATGCTGGAGTACCGGGCGTGGTTACCAGTACTACACCAGAGCGTCGGGAAGGGAAGCCAGGCCTACCCCGGAGCATCAGGTCGGGATACCGGGCTCACCCTGGAGGGTCAGGATGGGGGGCCGGGATCTAACACCGCGTGCCTGTTGGGACAACAGTTAGAACTCCGGCGCATCACAAAGGGTTCTGCCACGGGCCCATAGTACTGGTGTGGGAACGGGTTCTATCCCGGAACATCGCCTATGGACACCGGGGCTACCGCCGAGGGTCAGGTAGGAAGGCTGGTTCTCAACCCGCGTGCTTGTAGGCCAGCAGGTGTACCCCGGAGTACCGACGGGGGTATACGGGTACTACACCGGAGTACCAACGGGGGTACCGTTACTGCTCCGGAGTACCGACGGGGGTATACGGGTACTACCTCGGAGCACCGGGCGGGGTTACTGGTACTACACCAGAGCGTCGGGAAGGGACACCAGGCCTACCCTAGAGCTTCAGATAAGGATACCGGGCCTACCCTGGAGGGTCAAGATGGGAGGCTGAGATCTAACACCGCGCGCCCGTTGGAACAACAGTTAGAACTCCGGCGCATCACAAAGGGTTCTGCCACTGGCCCATAGTACTCTTGTGGGAACATGTTCTAACCCGGAACATCGCCTATGGACACCGGGCCTAACGCGAAGGGTCAAGTAGGAAGGGTGGGTCTAAACCCGTGCACCCATAGGGACAGCAGGTGTACCCCGGAGTACCGACAGGGGTATACGGGTAATACACCAGAGTACCAACGGGGGTACCGGTACTACCCTGGAGTACTGACGGGGGTATATGGGTACTACCCTGGAGCACCGGGCGGGGTTACGGGTACTACACCAGAGCGTCGGGAAGGGACGCCAGGCCTACCCCGGAGCATCAGGTCGGGATACCGGGCCTACCCTGGAGGGTCAGGATGGGGGGCCGGGATCTAACACCGCGTGCCTGTTGGGACAACAGTTAGAACTCCGGCGCATCACAAAGGTTTCTGTCACGGGCCCATAGTACTGTTGTGGGAACGGGTTCTATCCCGGAACGTCGCCTATGGACACCGGGCCTACCGCCGAGGGTCAGGTAGGACGGCTGGTTCTCAACCCGCGTGCTTGTAGGCACAGCAGGTGTACCCCGGAGTACCAACGGTGGTATACGGGTACTACCTCGAAGCACCGGGCGGGGGTACCGGTACTACCCCGGAGTACTGACGGGGGAACCCTGGCATTACGCTGGAGCACCGGGCGTGGTTACCGGTACTACACCAGAGCGTCGGGAAGGGAAGCCAGGCCTACCCTGGAGCATCAGGTCGGGATACCGTGCCTACCCTGGAGGGTCAGGATGGGGGGCCGGGATCTAACACCGCTTGCCTGTTGGGACAACAGTTAGAACTCCGGCGCATCACAAAGGGTTCTGCCACGGGCCCATAGTACTGCTGTGGGAACGGGTTCTATCCCTGAACATCGCCTATGGACACCGGGGCTACCGCCGAGGGTCAGGTAGGAAGGCTGGTTCTCAACCCGCGTGCTTGTAGGCCAGCAGGTGTACCCCGGAGTAACGACGGGGTATACGGGTACTACACCGGAGTATCAACGGGGGTACCGTTACTGCTCCGGAGTACCGACGGGGGTATACGGGTACTACCTCGGAGCACCGGGCGGGGTTACTGGTACTACACCAGAGCGTCGGGAAGGGACACCAGGCCTACCCTAGAGCTTCAGATAAGGATACCGGGCCTACCCTGGAGGGTCAAGATGGGAGGCTGAGATCTAACACCGCGCGCCCGTTGGAACAACAGTTAGAACTCCGGTGCATCACAAAGGGTTCTGCCACTGGCCCATAGTACTCTTGTGGGAACATGTTCTAACCCGGAACATCGCCTATGGACACCGGGCCTAACGCGAAGGGTCAAGTAGGAAGGCTGGGTCTAAACCCGTGCGCCCGTAGGGACAGCAGGTGTACCCCGGAGTACCGACAGGGGTATACGGGTACTACACCGGAGTACCAACGGGGGTACCGGTAGTACCCTGGAGTACCGACGGGGGTATATGGGTACTACCCTGGAGCACCGGGCGGGGTTACGGGTACTACACCAGAGCGTCGGGAAGGGACGCCAGGCCTACCCCGGAGCATCAGGTCGGGATACCGGGCCTACCCTGGAGGGTCAGGATGGGGGGCCGGGATCTAACACCGCGTGCCTGTTGGGACAACAGTTAGAACTCCGGCGCATCACAAAGGGTTCTGCCACGGGCCCATAGTACTGGTGTGGGAACGGGTTCTATCCCGGTACGTCGCCTATGGACACCGGGCCTACCGCCGAGGGTCAGGTAGGAAGGCTGGTTCTCAACCCGCGTGCTTGTAGGCCAGCAGGTGTACCCCGGAGTAACGACGGGGGTATACGGGTACTAGACCGCAGCACCAACGGGGGTACCGTTACTGCTCCGGAGTACCGACGGGGGTATACGGGTACTACCTCGGAGCACCGGGCGGGGTTACTGGTACTACACCAGAGCGTCGGGAAGGGACACCAGGCCTACCCTAGAGCTTCAGATAAGGATACCGGGCCTACCCTGGAGGGTCAAGATGGGAGGCTGAGATCTAACACCGCGCGCCCGTTGGAACAACAGTTAGAACTCCGGCGCATCACAAAGGGTTCTGCCACTGGCCCATAGTACTCTTGTGGGAACGGGTTCTATCCCGGAACGTCGCCTATGGACACCGGGCCTACCGCCGAGGGTCAGGTAGGACGGCTGGTTCTCAACCCGCGTGCTTGTAGGCACAGCAGGTGTACCCCGGAGTACTAACGGTGGTATACGGGTACTACCTTGAAGTACCGGGCGGGGGTACCGGTACTACCCCGGAGTACTGACGGGGGAACCCTGGCATTACGCTGGAGCACCGGGCGTGGTTACCGGTACTACACCAGAGCATCGGGAAGGGAAGCCAGGCCTACCCTGGAGCATCAGGTCGGGATACCGGGCCTACCCTGGAGGGTCAGGATGGGGGGCCGGGATCTAACAACGTGTGCCTGTTGGGACAACAGTTAGAACTCCGGCGCATCACAAAGGGTTCTGCCACGGGCCCATAGTACTGTTGTGGGAACGGGTTCTATCCCGGAACGTCGCCTATGGACACCGGGCCTACCGCCGAGGGTCAGGTAGGACGGCTGGTTCTCAACCCGCGTGCTTGTAGGCACAGCAGGTGTACCCCGGAGTACCAACGGTGGTATACGGGTACTACCTCGAAGCACCGGGCGGGGGTACCGGTACTACCCCGGAGTACTGACGGGGGAACCCTGGCATTACGACGGAGTACCGAGCGTGGTTACCGGTACTACACCAGAGCGTCGGGAAGGGAAGCCAGGCCTACCCTGGAGCATCAGGTCGGGATACCGGGCCTACCCTGGAGGGTCAGGATGGGGGGCCGGGATCTAACACCGCGTGCCTGTTGGGACAACAGTTAGAACTCCGGTGCATCACAAAGGGTTCTGCCACGGGCCCATAGTACTGTTGTGGGAACGGGTTCTATCCCGGTACGTCACCTATGGACACCGGGCCTACCGCCGAGGGTCAGGTAGGACGGCTGGTTCTCAACCCGCGTGCTTGTAGGCACAGCAGGTGTACCCCGGAGTACCAACAGTGGTATACGGGTACTACCTCGAAGCACCGGGCGGGGGTATCGGTACTACCCCTGAGTACTGACGGGGGAACCCTGGCATTACGCTGGAGTACCGGGCGTGGTTACCGGTACTACACCAGAGCATCGGGAAGGGAAGCCAGGCCTACCCCGGAGCATCAGGTCAGGATACCGGGCTCACCCTGGAGGGTCAGGATGGGGGGCCGGGATCTAACACCGCGTGCCTGTTGGGACAACAGTTAGAACTCCGGTGCATCACAAAGGGTTCTGCCACGGGCCCATAGTACTGGTGTGGGAACGGGTTCTATCACGGAACATCGCCTATGGACACCGGGGCTACCGCCGAGGGTCAGGTAGGAAGGCTGGTTCTCAACCCGCGTGCTTGTAGGTCAGCAGGTGTACCCCGGAGTACCGATGGGGGTATATGGGTACTACACCGGAGTACCAACGGGGGTACCGTTACTGCTCCAGAGTACCGACGGGGGTATACGGGTACTACCTCGGAGCACCGGGCGGGGTTACTGGTACTACACCAGAGCGTCGGGAAGGGACACCAGGCCTACCCTAGAGCTTCAGATAAGGATACCGGGCCTACCCTGGAGGGTCAAGATGGGAGGCTGAGATCTAACACCGCGCGCCCGTTGGAACAACAGTTAGAACTCCGGCGCATCACAAAGGGTTTTGCCACTGGCCCATAGTACTCTTGTGGAAACATGTTCTAACCCGGAACATCGCCTATGGACACCGGGCCTAACGCGAAGGGTCAAGTAGGAAGGGTGGGTCTAAACCCGTGCGCCCGTAGGGACAGCAGGTGTACCCCGGAGTACCGACAGGGGTATACGGGTAATACACCGGAGTACCAGCGGGGGTACCGGTAGTACCCTGGAGTACCGACGGGGGTATATGGGTACTACCCTGGAGCACCGGGCGGGGTTACGGGTACTACACCAGAGCGTCGGGAAGGGACGCCAGGCCTACCCCGGAGCATCAGGTCGGGATACCGGGCCTACCCTGCAGGGTCAGGATGGGAGGCTGAGATCTAACACCGTGTGCCTGTTGGGACAACAGTTAGAACTCCGGCGCATCACAAAGGGTTCTGCCACGGGCCCATAGTACTGTTGTGGGAACGGGTTCTATCCCGGAACGTCGCCTATGGACACCGGGCCTACCGCCGAGGGTCAGGTAGGACGGCTGGTTCTCAACCCGCGTGCTTGTAGGCACAGCAGGTGTACCGTGGAGTACCAACGGTGGTATACGGGTACTACCTCGAAGCACCGGGCGGGGGTACCGGTACTACCCCGGAGTACTGACGGGGGAACCCTGGCATTACGACGGAGTACCGAGCGTGGTTACCGGTACTACACCAGAGCGTCGGGAAGGGAAGTCAGGCCTACCCTGGAGCATCAGGTTGGGATACCGTGCCTACCCTGGAGGGTCAGGATGGGGGGCCGGGATCTAACACCGCGTGCCTGTTGGGACAACAGTTAGAACTCCGGCGCATCACAAAGGGTTCTGCCACGGGCCCATAGTACTGGTGTGGGAACGGGTTCTATCCCAGTACGTCGCCTATGGACACCGGGCCTACCGCCGAGGGTCAGGTAGGAAGGCTGGTTCTCAACCCGCGTGCTTGTAGGCCAGCAGGTGTACCCCGGAGTAACGACGGGGGTATACGGGTACTAGACCGCAGCACCAACGGGGGTACCGTTACTGCTCCGGAGTACCGACGGGGGTATACGGGTACTACCTCGGAGCACCGGGCGGGGTTACTGGTACTACACCAGAGCGTCGGGAAGGGACACCAGGCCTACCCTAGAGCTTCAGATAAGGATACCGGGCCTACCCTGGAGGGTCAAGATGGGAGGCTGAGATCTAACACCGCGCGCCCGTTGGAACAACAGTTAGAACTCCGGCGCATCACAAAGGGTTCTGCCACTGGCCCATAGTACTCTTGTGGGAACGGGTTCTATCCCGGAACGTCGCCTATGGACACCGGGCCTACCGCCGAGGGTCAGGTAGGACGGCTGGTTCTCAACCCGCGTGCTTGTAGGCACAGCAGGTGTACCCCGGAGTACTAACGGTGGTATACGGGTACTACCTTGAAGTACCGGGCGGGGGTACCGGTACTACCCCGGAGTACTGACGGGGGAACCCTGGCATTACGCTGGAGCACCGGGCGTGGTTACCGGTACTACACCAGAGCATCGGGAAGGGAAGCCAGGCCTACCCTGGAGCATCAGGTCGGGATACCGGGCCTACCCTGGAGGGTCAGGATGGGGGGCCGGGATCTAACAACGTGTGCCTGTTGGGACAACAGTTAGAACTCCGGCGCATCACAAAGGGTTCTGCCACGGGCCCATAGTACTGTTGTGGGAACGGGTTCTATCCCGGAACGTCGCCTATGGACACCGGGCCTACCGCCGAGGGTCAGGTAGGACGGCTGGTTCTCAACCCGCGTGCTTGTAGGCACAGCAGGTGTACCCCGGAGTACCAACGGTGGTATACGGGTACTACCTCGAAGCACCGGGCGGGGGTACCGGTACTACCCCGGAGTACTGACGGGGGAACCCTGGCATTACGACGGAGTACCAAGCGTGGTTACCGGTACTACACCAGAGCGTCGGGAAGGGAAGCCAGGCCTACCCTGGAGCATCAGGTCGGGATACCGGGCCTACCCTGGAGGGTCAGGATGGGGGGCCGGGATCTAACACTGCGTGCCTGTTGGGACAACAGTTAGAACTCCGGTGCATCACAAAGGGTTCTGCCACGGGCCCATAGTACTGTTGTGGGAACGGGTTCTATCCCGGTACGTCACCTATGGACACCGGGCCTACCGCCGAGGGTCAGGTAGGATGGCTGGTTCTCAACCCGCGTGCTTGTAGTCACAGCAGGTGTACCCCGGAGTACCAACAGTGGTATACGGGTACTACCTCGAAGCACCGGGCGGGGGTATCGGTACTACCCCTGAGTACTGACGGGGGAACCCTGGCATTACGCTGGAGTACCGGGCGTGGTTACCGGTACTACACCAGAGCATCGGGAAGGGAAGCCAGGCCTACCCCGGAGCATCAGGTCGGGATACCGGGCTCACCCTGGAGGGTCAGGATGGGGGGCCGGGATCTAACACCGCGTGCCTGTTGGGACAACAGTTAGAACTCCGGCGCATCACAAAGGGTTCTGCCACGGGCCCATAGTACTGGTGTGGGAACGGGTTCTATCACGGAACATCGCCTATGGACACCGGGGCTACCGCCGAGGGTCAGGTAGGAAGGCTGGTTCTCAACCCGCGTGCTTGTAGGTCAGCAGGTGTACCCCGGAGTACCGATGGGGGTATATGGGTACTACACCGGAGTACCAACGGGGGTACCGTTACTGCTCCGGAGTACCGACGGGGGTATACGGGTACTACCTCGGAGCACCGGGCGGGGTTACTGGTACTACACCAGAGCGTCGGGAAGGGACACCAGGCCTACCCTAGAGCTTCAGATAAGGATACCGGGCCTACCCTGGAGGGTCAAGATGGGAGGCTGAGATCTAACACCGCGCGCCCGTTGGAACAACAGTTAGAACTGCGGTGCATCACAAAGGGTTTTGCCACTGGCCCATAGTACTCTTGTGGAAACATGTTCTAACCCGGAACATCGCCTATGGACACCGGGCCTAACGCGAAGGGTCAAGTAGGAAGGGTGGGTCTAAACCCGTGCGCCCGTAGGGACAGCAGGTGTACCCCGGAGTACCGACAGGGGTATACGGGTAATACACCGGAGTACCAACGGGGGTACCGGTAGTACCCTGGAGTACCGACGGGGGTATATGGGTACTACCCTGGAGCACCGGGCGGGGTTACGGGTACTACACCAGAGCGTCGGGAAGGGACGCCAGGCCTACCCCGGAGCATCAGGTCGGGATACCGGGCCTACCCTGGAGGGTCAGGATGGGGGGCCGGGATCTAACACCGCGTGCCTGTTGGGACAACAGTTAGAACTCCGGCGCATCACAAAGGGTTCTGCCACGGGCCCATAGTACTGTTGTGGGAACGGGTTCTATCCCGGAACGTCGCCTATGGACACCGGGCCTACCGCCGAGGGTCAGGTAGGACGGCTGGTTCTCAACCCGCGTGCTTGTAGGCACAGCAGGTGTACCCCGGAGTACCAACGGTGGTATACGGGTACTACCTCGAAGCACCGGGCGGGGGTACCGGTACTACCCCGGAGTACTGACGGCGGAACCCTGGCATTACGACGGAGTACCGAGCGTGGTTACCGGTACTACACCAGAGCGTCGGGAAGGGAAGTCAGGCCTACCCTGGAGCATCAGGTCAGGATACCGGGCCTACCCTGGAGGGTCAGGATGGGGGGCCGGGATCTAACACCGCGTGCCTGTTGGGACAACAGTTAGAACTCCGGCGCATCACAAAGGGTTCTGCCACGGGCCCATAGTACTGTTGTGGGAACGGGTTCTATCCCGGAACGTCGCCTATGGACACCGGGCCTACCGCCGAGGGTCAGGTAGGAAGGCTGGTTCTCAACCCGCATGCTTGTAGGCCAGCAGGTGTACCCCGGAGTAACGACGGGGTATACGGGTACTACACCGGAGTACCAACGGGGGTACCGTTACTGCTCCGGAGTACCGACGGGGGTATACGGGTACTACCTCGAAGCACCGGGCGGGGGTACCGGTACTACCCCGGAGTACTGACGGGGGAACCCTGGCATTACGACGGAGTACCGAGCGTGGTTACCGGTACTACACCAGAGCGTCGGGAAGGGAAGCCAGGCCTACCCTGGAGCATCAGGTCGGGATACCGGGCCTACCCTGGAGGGTCAGGATGGGGGGCCGGGATCTAACACCGCGTGCCTGTTGGGACAACAGTTAGAACTCCGGCGCATCACAAAGGGTTCTGCCACGGGCCCATAGTACTGTTGTGGGAACGGGTTCTATCCCGGAACGTCGCCTATGGACACCGGGCCTACCGCCGAGGGTCAGGTAGGACGGCTGGTTCTCAACCCGCGTGCTTGTAGGCACAGCAGGTGTACCCCGGAGTACCAACAGTGGTGTACGGGTACTACCTCGAAGCACCGGGCGGGGGTATCGGTACTACCCCGGAGTACTGATGGGGGAACCCTGGCATTACGCTGGAGCACCGGGCGTGGTTACCAGTACTACACCAGAGCGTCGGGAAGGGAAGCCAGGCCTACCCTGGAGCATCAGGTCGGGATACCGTGCCTACCCTGGAGGGTCAGGATGGGGGGCCGGGATCTAACACCACGTGCCTGTTGGGACAACAGTTAGAACTCCGGCGCATCACAAAGGGTTCTGCCACGGGCCCATAGTACTGTTGTGGGAACGGGTTCTATCCCGGAACATCGCCTATGGACACCGGGCCTACCGCCGAGGGTCAGGTAGGAAGGCTGGTTCTCAACCCGCATGCTTGTAGGCCAGCAGGTGTACCCCGGAGTAACGACGGGGTATACGGGTACTACACCGGAGTACCAACGGGGGTACCGTTACTGCTCCGGAGTACCGACGGGGGTATACGGGTACTACCTCGGAGCACCGGGCGGGGTTACTGGTACTACACCAGAGCGTCGGGAAGGGACACCAGGCCTACCCTAGAGCTTCAGATAAGGATACCGGGCCTACCCTGGAGGGTCAAGATGGGAGGCTGAGATCTAACACCGCGTGCCTGTTGGGACAACAGTTAGAACTCCGGCGCATCACAAAGGGTTCTGCCACTGGCCCATAGTACTGTTGTGGGAACATGTTCTAACCCGGAACATCGCCTATGGACACCGGGCCTAACGCGAAGGGTCAAGTAGGAAGGGTGGGTCTAAACCCGTGCGCCCGTAGGGACAGCAGGTGTACCCCGGAGTAGCGACAGGGGTATACGTGTACTAAACCGGAGTACCAACGGGGGTACCGGTAGTACCCTGGAGTACCGACGGGGGTATATGGGTACTACTCTGGAGCACCAGGCGGGGTTACGGGTACTACACCAGAGCGTCGGGAAGGGACGCCAGGCCTACCCCGGAGCATCAGGTCGGGATACCGGGCCTACCCTGGAGGGTCAGGATGGGAGGCTGAGATCTAACACCGTGTGCCTGTTGGGACAACAGTTAGAACTCCGGCGCATCACAAAGGGTTCTGCCACGGGCCCATAGTACTGTTGTGGGAACGGGTTCTATCCCGGAACGTCGCCTATGGACACCGGGCCTACCGCCGAGGGTCAGGTAGGACGGCTGGTTCTCAACCCGCGTGCTTGTAGGCACAGCAGGTGTACCCCGGAGTACCGACGGGGGTATACGGGTACTACCTCGAAGCACCGGGCGGGGGTACCGGTACTACCCCGGAGTACTGACGGGGGAACCCTGGCATTACGCTGGAGCACCGGGCGTGGTTACCGGTACTACACCAGAGCGTCGGGAAGGGACACCAGGCCTACCCTAGAGCTTCAGATAAGGATACCGGGCCTACCCTGGAGGGTCAGGATGGGGGGCCGGGATCTAACACCGCGTGCCTGTTGGGACAACAGTTAGAACTCCGGCGCATCACAAAGGGTTCTGCCACGGGCCCATAGTACTGCTGTGGGAACGGGTTCTATCCCGGTACGTCGCCTATGGACACCGGGGCTACCGCCGAGGGTCAGGTAGGAAGGCTGGTTCTCAACCCGCGTGCTTGTAGGCCAGCAGGTGTACCCCGGATTACAGATGGGGGTATACGGGTACTACACCGGAGTACCAACGGGGGTACCGTTACTGCTCCGGAGTACCGACGGGGGTATATGGGTACTACCTCGAAGCACCGGGCGGGGGTACCGGTACTAGCCCGGAGTACTGACGGGGGAACCCTGGCATTACGACGGAGTACCGAGCGTGGTTACCGGTACTACACCAGAGCGTCGGGAAGGGAAGCCAGGCCTACCCTGGAGCATCAGGTCGGGATACCGGGCCTACCCTGGAGGGTCAGGATGGGGGGCCGGGATCTAACACCGCGTGCCTGTTGGGACAACAGTTAGAACTCCGGTGCATCACAAAGGGTTCTGCCACGGGCCCATAGTACTGTTGTGGGAACGGGTTCTATCCCGGAACGTCGCCTATGGACACCGGGCCTACCGCCGAGGGTCAGGTAGGACGGCTGGTTCTCAACCCGCGTGCTTGTAGGCACAGCAGGTGTACCCCGGAGTACCAACAGTGGTATACGGGTACTACCTCGAAGCACCGGGCGGGGGTATCGGTACTACCCCGGAGTACTGAAAGGGGAACTCTGGCATTACGCTGGAGTACCGGGCGTGGTTACCGGTACTACACCAGAGCATCGGGAAGGGAAGCCAGGCCTACCCCGGAGCATCAGGTCGGGATACCGGGCTCACCCTGGAGGGTCACGATGGGGGGCCGGGATCTAACACCGCGTGCCTGTTGGGACAACAGTTAGAACTCCGGTGCATCACAAAGGGTTCTGCCACGGGCCCATAGTACTGGTGTGGGAACGGGTTCTATCACGGAACATCGCCTATGGACACCGGGGCTACCGCCGAGGGTCAGGTAGGAAGGCTGGTTCTCAACCCGCGTGCTTGTAGGCCAGCAGGTGTACCCCGGAGTACCGATGGGGGTATACGGGTACTACACCGGAGTACCAACGGGGCTACCGTTACTGCTCCGGAGTACCGACGGGGGTATACGGGTACTACCTCGGAGCACCGGGCGGGGTTACTGGTACTACACCAGAGCGTCGGGAAGGGACACCAGGCCTACCCTAGAGCTTCAGATAAGGATACCGGGCCTACCCTGGAGGGTCAAGATGGGAGGCTGAGATCTAACACCGCGCGCCCGTTGGAACAACAGTTAGAACTCCGGTGCATCACAAAGGGTTCTGCCACTGGCCCATAGTACTCTTGTGGGAACATGTTCTAACCCGGAACATCGCCTATGGACACCGGGCCTAACGCAAAGGGTCAAGTAGGAAGGGTGGGTCTAAACCCGCGCGCCCGTAGGGACAGCAGGTGTACCCCGGATTACCAACGGTGGTATACGGGTACTACCTCGAAGTACCGGGCGGGGGTACCGGTACTACCCCGGAGTACTGACGGGGGAACCCTGGCATTACGCTGGAGCACCGGGCGTGGTTACCGGTACTACACCAGAGCATCGGGAAGGGAAGCCAGGCATAACCTGGAGCATCAGGTCGGGATACCGTGCCTACCCTGGAGGGTCAGGATGGGGGGCCGGGATCTAACACCGCGTGCCTGTTGGGACAACAGTTAGAACTCCGGCGCATCACAAAGGGTTCTGCCACTGGCCCATAGTACTCTTGTGGGAACATGTTCTAACCCGGAACATCGCCTATGGACACCGGGCCTACCGCCGAGTGTCAAGTAGGAAGGGTGGGTCTAAACCCGTGCGCCCGTATGGACAGCAGGTGTACCCCGGAGTACCGACAGGGGTATACGGGTACTACACCGGAGTACCAACGGGGGTACCTGTACTACCCTGGAGTACCGACGGGGATATATGGGTACTACTCTGGAGCACCAGGCGGGGTTACGGGTACTACACCAGAGCGTCGGGAAGGGACGCCAGGCCTACCCCGGAGCATCAGGTCGGGATACCGGGCCTACCCTGGAGGGTCAGGATGGGAGGCTGAGATCTAACACCGTGTGCCTGTTGGGACAACAGTTAGAACTCCGGCGCATCACAAAGGGTTCTGCCACGGGCCCATAGTACTGTTGTGGGAACGGGTTCTATCCCGGAACGTCGCCTATGGACACCGGGCCTACCGCCGAGGGTCAGGTAGGACGGCTGGTTCTCAACCCGCGTGCTTGTAGGCACAGCAGGTGTACCCCGGAGTACCAATAGTGGTATACGGGTACTACCTCGAAGCACCGGGCGGGGGTTTCGGTACTACCCCGGAGTACTGACGGGGGAACCCTGGCATTATGCTGGAGTACCGGGCGTGGTTACCGGTACTACACCAGAGCGTCGGGAAGGGAAGCCAGGCCTACCCTGGAGCATCAGGTCGGGATACCGGGCTCACCCTGGAGGGTCAGGATGGGGGGCCGGGATCTAACACCGCGTGCCTGTTGGGACAACAGTTAGAACTCCGGCGCATCACAAAGGGTTCTGCCACGGGCCCATAGTACTGTTGTGGGAACGGGTTCTATCCCGGAACATCGCCTATGGACACCGGGGCTACCGCCGAGGGTCAGGTAGGAAGGCTGGTTCTCAACCCGCGTGCTTGTAGGCCAGCAGGTGTACCCCGGAGTACCGACGGGGGTATACGGGTACTAGACCGCAGCACCAACGGGGGTACCGTTACTGCTCCGGAGTACCGACGGGGGTATACGGGTACTACCTCGGAGCACCGGGCGGGGTTACTGGTACTACACCAGAGCGTCGGGAAGGGACACCAGGCCTACCCTAGAGCTTCAGATAAGGATACCGGGCCTACCCTGGAGGGTCAAGATGGGAGGCTGAGATCTAACACCGCGCGCCCGTTGGAACAACAGTTAGAACTCCGGCGCATCACAAAAGGTTCTGCCACTGGCGCATAGTACTCTTGTGGGAACATGTTCTAACCCGGAACATCGCCTATGGACACCGGGCCTAACGCGAAGGGTCAAGTAGGAAGGGTGGGTCTAAACCCGCGCGCCCGTAGGGACAGCAGGTGTACCCCGGAGTACCGACAGGGGTATACGTGTACTACACCGGAGTACCAACAGGGGTACCGGTAGTACCCTGGAGTACCGACGGGGGTATATGGGTACTACCCTGGAGCACCGGGCGGGGTTACGGGTACTACACCAGAGCGTCGGGAAGGGACGCCAGGCCTACCCCGGAGCATCAGGTCGGGATACCGGGCCTACCCTGGAGGGTCAGGATGGGGGGCCGGGATCTAACACCGCGTGCCTGTTGGGACAACAGTTAGAACTCCGGCGCATCACAAAGGGTTCTGCCACGGGCCCATAGTACTGGTGTGGGAACGGGTTCTATCCCGGTACGTCGCCTATGGACACCGGGCCTACCGCCGAGGGTCAGGTAGGAAGGCTGGTTCTCAACCCGCGTGCTTGTAGGCCAGCAGGTGTACCCCGGAGTACCGACGGTGGTATACGGGTACTAGACCGCAGCACCAACGGGGGTACCGTTACTGCTCCGGAGTACCGACGGGGGTATACGGGTACTACCTCGGAGCACCGGGCGGGGTTACTGGTACTACACCAGAGCGTCGGGAAGGGACACCAGGCCTACCCTAGAGCTTCAGATAAGGATACCGGGCCTACCCTGGAGGGTCAAGATGGGAGGCTGAGATCTAACACCGCGCGCCCGTTGGAACAACAGTTAGAACTCCGGTGCATCACAAAGGGTTCTGCCACTGGCCCATAGTACTGTTGTGGGAACATGTTCTAACCCGGAACATCGCCTATGGACACCGGGCCTAACGCGAAGGGTCAAGTAGGAAGGGTGGGTCTAAACCCGCGCGCCCGTAGGGACAGCAGGTGTACCCCGGAGTACCGACAGGGGTATACGGGTAATACACCGGAGTACCAACGGGGGTACCGGTAGTACCCTGGAGTACCGACGGGGGTATATGGGTACTACCCTGGAGCACCGGGCGGTGTTACGGGTACTACACCAGAGCGTCGGGAAGGGACGCCAGGCCTACCCCGGAGCATCAGGTCGGGATACCGGGCCTACCCTGGAGGGTCAGGATGGGGGGCCGGGATCTAACACCGCGTGCCTGTTGGGACAACAGTTAGAACTCCGGCGCATCACAAAGGGTTCTGCCACGGGCCCATAGTACTGGTGTGGGAACGGGTTCTATCCCGGTACGTCGCCTATGGACACCGGGCCTACCGCCGAGGGTCAGGTAGGAAGGCTGGTTCTCAACCCGCGTGCTTGTAGGCCAGCAGGTGTACCCCGGAGTACCGACGGGGGTATACGGGTACTACACCGGAGTACCAACGGGGGTACCGTTACTGCTCCGGAGTACCGACGGGGGTATACGGGTACTACCTCGGAGCACCGGGCGGGGTTACTGGTACTACACCAGAGCGTCGGGAAGGGACACCAGGCCTACCCTAGAGCTTCAGATAAGGATACCGGGCCTACCCTGGAGGGTCAAGATGGGAGGCTGAGATCTAACACCGCGCGCCCGTTGGAACAACAGTTAGAACTCCGGCGCATCACAAAGGGTTCTGCCACTGGCCCATAGTACTCTTGTGGGAACATGTTCTAACCCGGAACATCGCCTATGGACACCGGGCCTAACGCGAAGGGTCAAGTAGGAAGGGTGGGTCTAAACCCGTGCGCCCGTAGGGACAGCAGGTGTACCCCGGAGTACCGACAGGGGTATACGTGTACTACACCGGAGTACCAACGGGGGTACCGGTAGTACCCTGGAGTACCGACGGGGGTATATGGGTACTACCCTGGAGCACCGGGCGGGGTTACGGGTACTACACCAGAGCGTCGGGAAGGGACGCCAGGCCTACCCCGGAGCATCAGGTCGGGATACCGGGCCTACCCTGGAGGCTCAGGATGGGGGGCCGGGATCTAACACCGCGTGCCTGTTGGGACAACAGTTAGAACTCTGGCGCATCACAAAGGGTTCTGCCACGGGCCCATAGTACTGGTGTGGGAACGGGTTCTATCCCGGTACGTCGCCTATGGACACCGGGCCTACCGCCGAGGGTCAGGTAGGAAGGCTGGTTCTCAACCCGCGTGCTTGTAGGCCAGCAAGTGTACCCCGGAGTACCGACGGGGGTATACGGGTACTAGACCGCAGCACCAACGGGGGTACCGTTACTGCTCCGGAGTACCGACGGGGGTATACGGGTACTACCTCGGAGCACCGGGCGGGGTTACTGGTACTACACCAGAGCGTCGGGAAGGGACACCAGGCCTACCCTAGAGCTTCAGATAAGGATACCGGGCCTACCCTGGAGGGTCAAGATGGGAGGCTGAGATCTAACACCGCGCGCCCGTTGGAACAACAGTTAGAACTGCGGTGCATCACAAAGGGTTCTGCCACTGGCCCATAGTACTGTTGTGGGAACATGTTCTAACCCGGAACATCGCCTATGGACACCGGGCCTAACGCGAAGGGTCAAGTAGGAAGGGTGGGTCTAAACCCGCGCGCCCGTAGGGACAGCAGGTGTACCCCGGAGAACCGACAGGGGTATACGGGTACTAGACCGCAGTACCAACGGGGGTACCGGTACTACCCTGGAGTACCGACGGGGGTATATGGGTACTACCCTGGAGCACCGGGCGGGGTTACGGGTACTACACCAGAGCGTCGGGAAGGGACGCCAGGCCTACACCGGAGCATCAGGTCGGGATACCGGGCCTACCCTGGACGGTCAGGATGGGGGGCCGGGATCTAACACCGCGTGCCTGTTGGGACAACAGTTAGAACTCCGGCGCATCACAAAGGGTTCTGCCACGGGCCCATAGTACTCTTGTGGGAACGGGTTCTATCCCGGAACGTCGCCTATGGACACCGGGCCTACCGCCGAGGGTCAGGTAGGACGGCTGGTTCTCAACCCGCGTGCTTGTAGGCACAGCAGGTGTACCCCGGAGTACCAACGGTGGTATACGGGTACTACCTCGAAGTACCGGGCGGGGGTACCGGTACTACCCCGGAGTACTGACGGGGGAACCCTGGCATTACGACGGAGTACCGAGCGTGGTTACCGGTACTACACCAGAGCGTCGGGAAGGGAAGCCAGGCCTATCCCGGAGCATCAGGTCGGTATACCGGGCCTACCCTGGAGGGTCAGGATGGGAGGCTGAGATCTAACACCGTGTGCCTGTTGGGACAACAGTTAGAACTCCGGCGCATCACAAAGGGTTCTGCCACGGGCCCATAGTACTGGTGTGGGAACGGGTTCTATCCCGGAACATCGCCTATGGACACCGGGCCTACCGCCGAGGGTCAGGTAGGAAGGCTGGTTCTCAACCCGCGTGCTTGTAGGCCAGCAGGTGTACCCCGGAGTACCAACGGGGGTACCGTTACTGCTCCGGAGTACCGACGGGGGTATACGGGTACTACCTCGGAGCACCGGGCGGGGTTACTGGTACTACACCAGAGCGTCGGGAAGGGACACCAGGCCTACCCTAGAGCTTCAGATAAGGATACCGGGCCTACCCTGGAGGGTCAAGATGGGAGGCTGAGATCTAACACCGCGCGCCCGTTGGAACAACAGTTAGAACTCCGGCGCATCACAAAGGGTTCTGCCACTGGCCCATAGTACTCTTGTGGGAACATGTTCTAACCCGGAACATCGCCTATGGACACCGGGCCTAACACGAAGGGTCAAGTAGGAAGGGTGGGTCTAAACCCGTGCGCCCGTAGGGACAGCAGGTGTACCCCGGAGTACCGACAGGGGTATACGTGTACTACACCGGAGTACCAACGGGGGTACCGGTAGTACCCTGGAGTACCGACGGGGGTATATGGGTACTACCCTGGAGCACCGGGCGGGGTTACGGGTACTACACCAGAGCGTCGGGAAGGGACGCCAGGCCTACCCCGGAGCATCAGGTCGGGATACCGGGCCTACCCTGGAGGGTCAGGATGGGGGGCCGGGATCTAACACCGTGTGCCTGTTGGGACAACAGTTAGAACTCCAGCGCATCACAAAGGGTTCTGCCACGGGCCCATAGTACTGCTGTGGGAACGGGTTCTATCCCGGTACGTCGCCTATGGACACCGGGCCTACCGCCGAGGGTCAGGTAGGAAGGCTGGTTCTCAACCCGCGTGCTTGTAGGCCAGCAGGTGTACCCCGGAGTACCGACGGGGGTATACGGGTACTAGACCGCAGCACCAACGGGGGTACCGTTACTGCTCCGGAGTACCGACGGGGGTATACGGGTACTACCTCGGAGCACCGGGCGGGGTTACTGGTACTACACCAGAGCGTCGGGAAGGGACACCAGGCCTACCCTAGAGCTTCAGATAAGGATACCGGGCCTACCCTGGAGGGTCAAGATGGGAGGCTGAGATCTAACACCGCGCGCCCGTTGGAACAACAGTTAGAACTCCGGCGCATCACAAAGGGTTCTGCCACTGGCCCATAGTACTCTTGTGGGAACATGTTCTAACCCGGAACATCGCCTATGGACACCGGGCCTAACGCGAAGGGTCAAGTAGGAAGGGTGGGTCTAAACCCGTGCGCCCGTAGGGACAGCAGGTGTACCCCGGAGTACCGACAGGGGTATACGTGTACTACACCGGAGTACCAACGGGGGTACCGGTAGTACCCTGGAGTACCGACGGGGGTATATGGGTACTACCCTGGAGCACCGGGCGGGGTTACGGGTACTACACCAGAGCGTCGGGAAGGGACGCCAGGCCTACCCCGGAGCATCAGGTCGGGATACCGGGCCTACCCTGGAGGGTCAAGATGGGAGGCTGAGATCTAACACCGCGCGCCCGTTGGAACAACACTTAGAACTCCGGCGCATCACAAAGGGTTCTGCCACTGGCCCATAGTACTCTTGTGGGAACATGTTCTAACCCGGAACATCGCCTATGGACACCGGGCCTAACGCGAAGGGTCAAGTAGGAAGGGTGGGTCTAAACCCGTGCGCCCGTAGGGACAGCAGGTGTACCCCGGAGTACCGACAGGGGTATACGGGTACTACACCGGAGTACCAACGGGAGTACCGGTAGTACCCTGGAGTACCGACGGGGGTATATGGGTACTACCCTGGAGCACCGGGCGGGGTTACGGGTACTACACCAGAGCGTCGGGAAGGGACGCCAGGCCTACACCGGAGCATCAGGTCGGGATACCGGGCCTACCCTGGAGGGTCAGGATGGGGGGCCGGGATCTAACACCGCGTGCCTGTTGGGACAACAGTTAGAACTCCGGCGCATCACAAAGGGTTCTGCCACGGGCCCATAGTACTGGTGTGGGAACGGGTTCTATCCCGGTACGTCGACTATGGACACCGGGCCTACCGCCGAGGGTCAGGTAGGAAGGCTGGTTCTCAACCCGCGTGCTTGTAGGCCAGCAGGTGTACCCCGGAGTACCGATGGGGGTATACGGGTACTACACCGGAGTACCAACGGGGGTACCGTTACTGCTCCGGAGTACGGACGGGGGTATACGGGTACTACCTCGGAGCACCGGGCGGGGTTACTGGTACTACACCAGAGCATCGGGAAGGGACACCAGGCCTACCCTAGAGCTTCAGAGAAGGATACCGGGCCTACCCTGGAGGGTCAAGATGGGAGGCTGAGATCTAACACCGTGCGCCCGTTGGAACAACAGTTAGAACTCCGGTGCATCACAAAGGGTTCTGCCACTGGCCCATAGTACTCTTGTGGGAACATGTTCTAACCCGGAACATCGCCTATGGACACCGGGCCTAACGCGAAGGGTCAAGTAGGAAGGGTGGGTCTAAACCCGTGCGCCCGTAGGGACAGCAGGTGTACCCCGGAGTACCGACAGGGGTATACGTGTACTACACCGGAGTACCAACGGGGGTACCGGTAGTACCCTGGAGTACCGACGGGGGTATATGGGTACTACCCTGGAGCACCGGGCGGGGTTACGGGTACTACACCAGAGCGTCGGGAAGGGACGCCAGGCCTACCCCGGAGCATCAGGTCGGGATACCGGGCCTACCCTGGAGGGTCAGGATGGGGGGCCGGGATCTAACACCGCGTGCCTGTTGGGACAACAGTTAGAACTCCAGCGCATCACAAAGGGTTCTGCCACGGGCCCATAGTACTGCTGTGGGAACGGGTTCTATCCCGGTACGTCGCCTATGGACACCGGGCCTACCGCCGAGGGTCAGGTAGGAAGGCTGGTTCTCAACCCGCGTGCTCGTAGGCCAGCAGGTGTACCCCGGAGTACCGACGGGGGTATACGGGTACTAGACCGCAGCACCAACGGGGGTACCGTTACTGCTCCGGAGTACCGACGGGGGTATACGGGTACTACCTCGGAGCACCGGGCGGGGTTACTGGTACTACACCAGAGCGTCGGGAAGGGACACCAGGCCTACCCTAGAGCTTCAGATAAGGATACCGGGCCTACCCTGGAGGGTCAAGATGGGAGGCTGAGATCTAACACCGCGCGCCCGTTGGAACAACAGTTAGAACTCCGGTGCATCACAAAGGGTTCTGCCACTGGCCCATAGTACTGTTGTGGGAACATGTTCTAACCCGGAACATCGCCTATGGACACCGGGCCTAACGCGAAGGGTCAAGTAGGAAGGGTGGGTCTAAACCCGCGCGCCCGTAGGGACAGCAGGTGTACCCCGGAGTACCGACAGGGGTATACGGGTACTAGACCGCAGTACCAACGGGGGTACCGGTACTACCCTGGAGTACCGACGGGGGTATATGGGTACTACCCTGGAGCACCGGGCGGGGTTACGGGTACTACACCAGAGCGTCGGGAAGGGACGCCAGGCCTACACCGGAGCATCAGGTCGGGATACCGGGCCTACCCTGGAGGGTCAGGATGGGGGGCCGGGGTCTAACACCGTGTGCCTGTTGGGACAACAGTTAGAATTCCAGCGCATCACAAAGGGTTCTGCCACGGGCCCATAGTACTGCTGTGGGAACGGGTTCTATCCCGGTACGTCGCCTATGGACACCGGGCCTACCGCCGAGGGTCAGGTAGGAAGGCTGGTTCTCAACCCGCGTGCTTGTAGGCCAGCAGGTGTACCCCGGAGTACCGACGGGGGTATACGGGTACTAGACCGCAGCACCAACGGGGGTACCGTTACTGCTCCGGAGTACCGACGGGGGTATACGGGTACTACCTCGGAGCACCGGGCGGGGTTACTGGTACTACACCAGAGCGTCGGGAAGGGACACCAGGCCTACCCTAGAGCTTCAGATAAGGATACCGGGCCTACCCTGGAGGGTCAAGATGGGAGGCTGAGATCTAACACCGCGCACCCGTTGGAACAACAGTTAGAACTCCGGCGCATCACAAAGGGTTCTGCCACTGGCCCATAGTACTGTTGTGGGAACATGTTCTAACCCGGAACATCGCCTATGGACACCGGGCCTAATGCGAAGGGTCAAGTAGGAAGGGTGGGTCTAAACCCGCGCGCCCGTAGGGACAGCAGGTGTACCCCGGAGTACCGACAGGGGTATACGTGTACTACACCGGAGTACCAACGGGGGTACCGGTAGTACCCTGGAGTACCGACGGGGGTATATGGGTACTACCCTGGAGCACCGGGCGGGGTTACGGGTACTACACCAGAGCGTCGGGAAGGGACGCCAGGCCTACCCCGGAGCATCAGGTCGGGATACCGGGCCTACCCTGGAGGGTCAGGATGGGGGGCCGGGATCTAACACCGCGTGCCTGTTGGGACAACAGTTAGAACTCCAGCGCATCACAAAGGGTTCTGCCACGGGCCCATAGTACTGCTGTGGGAACGGGTTCTATCCCGGAACGTCGCCTATGGACACCGGGCCTACCGCCGAGGGTCAGGTAGGACGGCTGGTTCTCAACCCGCGTGCTTGTAGGCACAGCAGGTGTACCCCGGATTACCAACGGTGGTATACGGGTACTACCTCGAAGTACCGGGCGGGGGTACCGGTACTACCCTGGAGTACTGACGGGGGAACCCTGGCATTACGCTGGAGCACCGGGCGTGGTTACCGGTACTACACCAGAGCATCGGGAAGGGAAGCCAGGCCTAACCTGGAGCATCAGGTCGGGATACCGTGCCTACCCTGGAGGGTCAGGATGGGGGGCTGGGATCTAACACCGCGTGCCTGTTGGGACAACAGTTAGAACTCCGGCGCATCACAAAGGGTTCTGCCACGGGCCCATAGTACTGGTGTGGGAACGGGTTCTATCCCGGAACATCGCCTATGGACACCGGGGCTACCGCCGAGGGTCAGGTAGGAAGGCTGGTTCTCAACCCGCGTGCTCGTAGGCCAGCAGGTGTACCCCGGAGTACCGACGGGGGTATACGGGTACTACACCGGAGTACCAACGGGGGTACCGTTACTGCTCCGGAGTACCGACGGGGGTATACGGGTACTACCTCGCAGCACCGGGCGGGGTTACTGGTACTACACCAGAGCGTCGGGAAGGGACACCAGGCCTACCCTAGAGCTTCAGATAAGGATACCGGGCCTACCCTGGAGGGTCAAGATGGGAGGCTGAGATCTAACACCGCGCGCCCGTTGGAACAACAGTTAGAACTCCGGCGCATCACAAAGGGTTCTGCCACTGGCCCATAGTACTCTTGTGGGAACATGTTCTAACCCGGAACATCGCCTATGGACACCGGGCCTAACGCGAAGGGTCAAGTAGGAAGGGTGGGTCTAAACCCGCGCGCCCGTAGGGACAGCAGGTGTACCCCGGAGTACCGACAGGGGTATACGGGTACTACACCGGAGTACCAACGGGGGTACCGGTAGTACCCTGGAGTACCGACGGGGGTATATGGGTACTACCCTGGAGCACCGGGCGGGGTTACGGGTACTACACCAGAGCGTCGGGAAGGGACGCCAGGCCTACCCCGGAGCATCAGGTCGGGATACCGGGCCTATCCTGGAGGGTCAGGATGGGGGGCCGGGATCTAACACCGCGTGCCTGTTGGGACAACAGTTAGAACTCCGGCGCATCACAAAGGGTTCTGCCACGGGCCCATAGTACTGGTGTGGGAACGGGTTCTATCCCGGTACGTCGCCTATGGACACCGGGCCTACCGCCGAGGGTCAGGTAGGAAGGCTGGTTCTCAACCCGCGTGCTTGTAGGCCAGCAGGTGTACCCCGGAGTACCGATGGGGGTATACGGGTACTACACCGGAGTACCAACGGGGGTACCGTTACTGCTCCGGAGTACGGACGGGGGTATACGGGTACTACCTCGGAGCACCGGGCGGGGTTACTGGTACTACACCAGAGCGTCGGGAAAGGACACCAGGCCTACCCTAGAGCTTCAGATAAGGATACCGGGCCTACCCTGGAGGGTCAAGATGGGAGGCTGAGATCTAACACCGTGCGCCCGTTGGAACAACAGTTAGAACTCCGGTGCATCACAAAGGGTTCTGCCACTGGCCCATAGTACTCTTGTGGGAACATGTTCTAACCCGGAACATCGCCTATGGACACCGGGCCTAACGCGAAGGGTCAAGTAGGAAGGGTGGGTCTAAACCCGTGCGCCCGTAGGGACAGCAGGTGTACCCCGGAGTACCGACAGAGTTATACGTGTACTACACCGGAGTACCAACGGGGGTACCGGTAGTACCCTGGAGTACCGACGGGGGTATATGGGTACTACCCTGGAGCACCGGGCGGGGTTACGGGTACTACACCAGAGCGTCGGGAAGGGACGCCAGGCCTACCCCGGAGCATCAGGTCGGGATACCGGGCCTACCCTGGAGGGTCAGGATGGGGGGCCGGGATCTAACACCGCGTGCCTGTTGGGACAACAGTTAGAACTCCAGCGCATCACAAAGGGTTCTGCCACGGGCCCATAGTACTGCTGTGGGAACGGGTTCTATCCCGGTACGTCGCCTATGGACACCGGGCCTACCGCCGAGGGTCAGGTAGGAAGGCTGGTTCTCAACCCGCGTGCTCGTAGGCCAGCAGGTGTACCCCGGAGTACCGACGGGGGTATACGGGTACTAGACCGCAGCACCAACGGGGGTACCGTTACTGCTCCGGAGTACCGACGGGGGTATACGGGTACTACCTCGGAGCACCGGGCGGGGTTACTGGTACTACACCAGAGCGTCGGGAAGGGACACCAGGCCTACCCTAGAGCTTCAGATAAGGATACCGGGCCTACCCTGGAGGGTCAAGATGGGAGGCTGAGATCTAACACCGCGCGCCCGTTGGAACAACAGTTAGAACTCCGGTGCATCACAAAGGGTTCTGCCACTGGCCCATAGTACTGTTGTGGGAACATGTTCTAACCCGGAACATCGCCTATGGACACCGGGCCTAACGCGAAGGGTCAAGTAGGAAGGGTGGGTCTAAACCCGCGCGCCCGTAGGGACAGCAGGTGTACCCCGGAGTACCGACAGGGGTATACGGGTACTAGACCGCAGTACCAACGGGGGTACCGGTACTACCCTGGAGTACCGACGGGGGTATATGGGTACTACCCTGGAGCACCGGGCGGGGTTACGGGTACTACACCAGAGCGTCGGGAAGGGACGCCAGGCCTACACCGGAGCATCAGGTCGGGATACCGGGCCTACCCTGGAGGGTCAGGATGGGGGGCCGGGGTCTAACACCGTGTGCCTGTTGGGACAACAGTTAGAATTCCAGCGCATCACAAAGGGTTCTGCCACGGGCCCATAGTACTGCTGTGGGAACGGGTTCTATCCCGGTACGTCGCCTATGGACACCGGGCCTACCGCCGAGGGTCAGGTAGGAAGGCTGGTTCTCAACCCGCGTGCTTGTAGGCCAGCAGGTGTACCCCGGAGTACCGACGGGGGTATACGGGTACTAGACCGCAGCACCAACGGGGGTACCGTTACTGCTCCGGAGTACCGACGGGGGTATACGGGTACTACCTCGGAGCACCGGGCGGGGTTACTGGTACTACACCAGAGCGTCGGGAAGGGACACCAGGCCTACCCTAGAGCTTCAGATAAGGATACCGGGCCTACCCTGGAGGGTCAAGATGGGAGGCTGAGATCTAACACCGCGCGCCCGTTGGAACAACAGTTAGAACTCCGGCGCATCACAAAGGGTTCTGCCACTGGCCCATAGTACTCTTGTGGGAACATGTTCTAACCCGGAACATCGCCTATGGACACCGGGCCTAATGCGAAGGGTCAAGTAGGAAGGGTGGGTCTAAACCCGCGCGCCCGTAGGGACAGCAGGTGTACCCCGGAGTACCGACAGGGGTATACGTGTACTACACCGGAGTACCAACGGGGGTACCGGTAGTACCCTGGAGTACCGACGGGGGTATATGGGTACTACCCTGGAGCACCGGGCGGGGTTACGGGTACTACACCAGAGCGTCGGGAAGGGACGCCAGGCCTACCCCGGAGCATCAGGTCGGGATACCGGGCCTACCCTGGAGGGTCAGGATGGGGGGCCGGGATCTAACACCGCGTGCCTGTTGGGACAACAGTTAGAACTCCAGCGCATCACAAAGGGTTCTGCCACGGGCCCATAGTACTGCTGTGGGAACGGGTTCTATCCCGGAACGTCGCCTATGGACACCGGGCCTACCGCCGAGGGTCAGGTAGGACGGCTGGTTCTCAACCCGCGTGCTTGTAGGCACAGCAGGTGTACCCCGGATTACCAACGGTGGTATACGGGTACTACCTCGAAGTACCGGGCGGGGGTACCGGTACTACCCTGGAGTACTGACGGGGGAACCCTGGCATTACGCTGGAGCACCGGGCGTGGTTACCGGTACTACACCAGAGCATCGGGAAGGGAAGCCAGGCCTAACCTGGAGCATCAGGTCGGGATACCGTGCCTACCCTGGAGGGTCAGGATGGGGGGCTGGGATCTAACACCGCGTGCCTGTTGGGACAACAGTTAGAACTCCGGCGCATCACAAAGGGTTCTGCCACGGGCCCATAGTACTGGTGTGGGAACGGGTTCTATCCCGGAACATCGCCTATGGACACCGGGGCTACCGCCGAGGGTCAGGTAGGAAGGCTGGTTCTCAACCCGCGTGCTTGTAGGCCAGCAGTTGTACCCCGGAGTACCGACGGGGGTATACGGGTACTACACCGGAGTACCAACGGGGGTACCGTTACTGCTCCGGAGTACCGACGGGGGTATACGGGTACTACCTCGCAGCACCGGGCGGGGTTACTGGTACTACACCAGAGCGTCGGGAAGGGACACCAGGCCTACCCTAGAGCTTCAGATAAGGATACCGGGCCTACCCTGGAGGGTCAAGATGGGAGGCTGAGATCTAACACCGCGCGCCCGTTGGAACAACAGTTAGAACTCCGGCGCATCACAAAGGGTTCTGCCACTGGCCCATAGTACTCTTGTGGGAACATGTTCTAACCCGGAACATCGCCTATGGACACCGGGCCTAACGCGAAGGGTCAAGTAGGAAGGGTGGGTCTAAACCCGCGCGCCCGTAGGGACAGCAGGTGTACCCCGGAGTACCGACAGGGGTATACGGGTACTACACCGGAGTACCAACGGGGGTACCGGTAGTACCCTGGAGTACCGACGGGGGTATATGGGTACTACCCTGGAGCACCGGGCGGGGTTACGGGTACTACACCAGAGCGTCGGGAAGGGACGCCAGGCCTACCCCGGAGCATCAGGTCGGGATACCGGGCCTACCCTGGAGGGTCAGGATGGGGGGCCGGGATCTAACACCGCGTGCCTGTTGGGACAACAGTTAGAACTCCAGCGCATCACAAAGGGTTCTGCCACGGGCCCATAGTACTGCTGTGGGAACGGGTTCTATCCCGGTACGTCGCCTATGGACACCGGGGCTACCGCCGAGGGTCAGGTAGGAAGGCTGGTTCTCAACCCGCGTGCTCGTAGGCCAGCAGGTGTACCCCGGAGTACCGACGGGGGTATACGGGTACTAGACCGCAGCACCAACGGGGGTACCGTTACTGCTCCGGAGTACCGACGGGGGTATACGGGTACTACCTCGGAGCACCGGGCGGGGTTACTGGTACTACACCAGAGCGTCGGGAAGGGACACCAGGCCTACCCTAGAGCTTCAGATAAGGATACCGGGCCTACCCTGGAGGGTCAAGATGGGAGGCTGAGATCTAATACCGCGCGCCCGTTGGAACAACAGTTAGAACTCCGGTGCATCACAAAGGGTTCTGCCACTGGCCCATAGTACTCTTGTGGGAACATGTTCTAACCCGGAACATCGCCTATGGACACCGGGCCTAACGCGAAGGGTCAAGTAGGAAGGGTGGGTCTAAACCCGCGCGCCCGTAGGGACAGCAGGTGTACCCCGGAGTACCGACAGGGGTATATGGGTACTACACCGGAGTACCAACGGGGGTACCGGTAGTACCCTGGAGTACCGATGGGGGTATATGGGTACTACCCTGGAGCACCGGGCGGGGTTACGGGTACTACACCAGAGCGTCGGGAAGGGACGCCAGGCCTACCCCGGAGCATCAGGTCGGGATACCGGGCCTACCCTGGAGGGTCAGGATGGGGGGCCGGGATCTAACACCGCGTGCCTGTTGGGACAACATTTAGAACTCCAGCGCATCACAAAGGGTTCTGCCACGGGCCCATAGTACCGTTGTGGGAACGGGTTCTATCCCGGAACGTCGCCTATGGACACCGGGCCTACCGCCGAGGGTCAGGTAGGACGGCTGGTTCTCAACCCGCGTGCTTGTAGGCACAGCAGGTGTACCCCGGAGTACCAACGGTGGTATACGGGTACTACCTCGAAGCACCGGGCGGGGGTACCGGTACTACCCCGGAGTACTGACGGGGGAACCCTGGCATTACGACGGAGTACCGAGCGTGGTTACCGGTACTACACCAGAGCGTCGGGAAGGGAAGCCAGGCCTATCCCGGAGCATCAGGTCGGTATACCGGGTCTATCCTGGAGGGTCAGGATGGGAGGCTGAGATCTAACACCGTGTGCCTGTTGGGACAACAGTTAGAACTCCGGCGCATCACAAAGGGTTCTGTCACGGGCCCATAGTACTGTTGTGGGAACGGGTTCTATCCCGGAACGTCGCCTATGGACACCGGGCCTACCGCCGAGGGTCAGGTAGGACGGCTGGTTCTCAACCCGCGTGCTTGTAGGCACAGCAGGTGTACCCCGGAGTACCAACAGTGGTATACGGGTACTACCTCGAAGCACCGGGCGGGGCTACCGGTACTACCCCGGAGTACTGACGGGGGAACCCTGGCATTACGCTGGAGTACCGGGCGTGGTTACCGGTACTACACCAGAGCGTCGGGAAGGGAAGCCAGGCCTACCCTGGAGCATCAGGTCGGGATAACGGACCTACCCTGGAGGGTCAGAATGGGGGCCGGGATCTAACACCGTGTGCCTGTTGGGACAACAGTTAGAACTCCGGCGCATCACAAAGGGTTCTGTCACGGGCCCATAGTACTGCTGTGGGAACGGGTTCTATCCCGGAACGTCACCTATGGACACCGGGCCTACCGCCGAGGGTCAGGTAGGACGGCTGGTTCTCAACCCGCGTGCTTGTAGGCACAGCAGGTGTACCCCGGAGTACCAACGGTGGTATACGGGTACTACCTCGAAGCACCGGGCGGGGGTACCGGTACTACCCTGGAGTACTGACGGGGGAACCCTGGCATTACGCTGGAGCACCGGGCGTGGTTACCGGTACTACACCAGAGCATCGGGAAGGGAAGCCAGGCCTAACCTGGAGCATCAGGTCGGGATACCGGGCCTACCCTGGAGGGTCAGGATGGGGGGCCGGGATCTAACACCGCGTGCCTGTTGGGACAACAGTTAGAACTCCGGCGCATCACAAAGGGTTCTGCCACTGGCCCATAGTACTCTTGTGGGAACATGTTCTAACCCGGAACATCGCCTATGGACACCGGGCCTAACGCGAAGGGTCAAGTAGGAAGGGTGGGTCTAAACCCGCGCGCCCGTAGGGACAGCAGGTGTACCCCGGAGTACCGACAGGGGTATACGGGTACTAGACCGCAGTACCAACGGGGGTACCGGTACTACCCTGGAGTACCGACGGGGATATATGGGTACTACTCTGGAGCACCGGGCGGCGTTACGGGTACTACACCAGAGCGTCGGGAAGGGACGCCAGGCCTACCCCGGAGCATCAGGTCGGGATACCGGGCCTACCCTGGAGGGTCAGGATGGGGGGCCGGGATCTAACACCGTGTTCCTGTTGGGACAACAGTTAGAACTCCGGTGCATCACAAAGGGTTCTGTCACGGGCCCATAGTACTGTTGTGTGAACGGGTTCTATCCCGGAACGTCGCCTATGGACACCGGGCCTACCGCCGAGGGTCAGGTAGGACGGCTGGTTCTCAACCCGCGTGCTTGTAGGCACAGCAGGTGTACCCCGGAGTACCAACAGTGGTATACGGGTACTACCTCGAAGCACCGGGCGGGGGTATCGGTACTACCCCGGAGTACTGACGGGGGAACCCTGGCATTATGCTGGAGTACCGGGCGTGGTTACCGGTACTACACCAGAGCGTCGGGAAGGGACACCAGGCCTACCCTAGAGCTTCAGATAAGGATAGCGGGCCTACCCTGGAGGGTCAAGATGGGAGGCTGAGATCTAACACCGCGCGCCCGTTGGAACAACAGTTAGAACTCCGGCGCATCACAAAGGGTTCTGCCACTGGCCCATAGTACTCTTGTGGGAACATGTTCTAACCCGGAACATCGCCTATGGACACCGGGCCTAACGCGAAGGGTCAAGTAGGAAGGGTGGGTCTAAACCCGTGCGCCCGTAGGGACAGCAGGTGTACCCCGGAGTACCGACAGGGGTATACGGGTACTACACCGGAGTACCAACGGGGGTACCGGTAGTACCCTGGAGTACCGACGGGGGTATATGGGTACTACCCTGGAGCACCGGGCGGGGTTACGGGTACTACACCAGAGCGTCGGGAAGGGAAGCCAGGCCTACCCCGGAGCATCAGGTCGGGATACCGGGCCTACCCTGGAGGGTCAGGATGGGGGGCCGGGATCTAACACCGCGTGCCTGTTGGGACAACAGTTAGAACTCCGGCGCATCACAAAGGGTTCTGCCACGGGGCCATAGTACTGGTGTGGGAACGGGTTCTATCCCGGTACGTCGCCTATGGACACCGGGCCTACCGCCGAGGGTCAGGTAGGAAGGCTGGTTCTCAACCCGCGTGCTTGTAGGCCAGCAGGTGTACCCCGGAGTACCGACGGGGGTATACGGGTACTACACCGGAGTACCAACGGGGGTACCGTTACTGCTCCGGAGTACCGACGGGGGTATACGGGTACTACCTCGGAGCACCGGGCGGGGTTACTGGTACTACACCAGAGCGTCGGGAAGGGACACCAGGCCTACCCTAGAGCTTCAGATAAGGATACCGGGCCTACCCTGGAGGGTCAAGATGGGAGGCTGAGATCTAATACCGCGCGCCCGTTGGAACAACAGTTAGAACTCCGGTGCATCACAAAGGGTTCTGCCACTGGCCCATAGTACTCTTGTGGGAACATGTTCTAACCCGGAACATCGCCTATGGACACCGGGCCTAACGCGAAGGGTCAAGTAGGAAGGGTGGGTCTAAACCCGCGCGCCCGTAGGGACAGCAGGTGTACCCCGGAGTACCGACAGGGGTATATGGGTACTACACCGGAGTACCAACGGGGGTACCGGTAGTACCCTGGAGTACCGATGGGGGTATATGGGTACTACCCTGGAGCACCGGGCGGGGTTACGGGTACTACACCAGAGCGTCGGGAAGGGACGCCAGGCCTACCCCGGAGCATCAGGTCGGGATACCGGGCCTACCCTGGAGGGTCAGGATGGGGGGCCGGGATCTAACACCGCGTGCCTGTTGGGACAACATTTAGAACTCCAGCGCATCACAAAGGGTTCTGCCACGGGCCCATAGTACCGTTGTGGGAACGGGTTCTATCCCGGAACGTCGCCTATGGACACCGGGCCTACCGCCGAGGGTCAGGTAGGACGGCTGTTTCTCAACCCGCGTGCTTGTAGGCACAGCAGGTGTACCCCGGAGTACCAACGGTGGTATACGGGTACTACCTCGAAGCACCGGGCGGGGCTACCGGTACTACCCCGGAGTACTGACGGGGGAACCCTGGCATTATGCTGGAGTACCGGGCGTGGTTACCGGTACTACACCAGAGCGTCGGGAAGGAAACCAGGCCTACCCTGCAGCATCAGGTCGGGATACCGTGCCTACCCTGGAGGGTCAGGATGGGGGGCCGGGATCTAACACCGCGTGCCTGTTGGGACAACAGTTAGAACTCCGGTGCATCACAAAGGGTTCTGCCACGGGCCCATAGTACTGTTGTGGGAACGGGTTCTATCCCGGAACGTCGCCTATGGACACCGGGCCTACCGCCGAGGGTCAGGTAGGACGGCTGGTTCTCAACCCGCGTGCTTGTAGGCACAGCAGGTGTACCCCGGAGTACCGACGGGGGTATACGGGTACTACACCGGAGTACCAACGGGGGTACCGTTACTGCTCCGGAGTACCGACGGGGGTATACGGGTACTACCTCGGAGCACCGGGCGGGGTTACTGGTACTACACCAGAGCGTCGGGAAGGGACACCAGGCCTACCCTAGAGCTTCAGATAAGGATACCGGGCCTACCCTGGAGGGTCAAGATGGGAGGCTGAGATCTAACACCGCGCGCCCGTTGGAACAACAGTTAGAACTCCGGCGCATCACAAAGGGTTCTGCCACTGGCCCATAGTACTCTTGTGGGAACATGTTCTAACCCGGAACATCGCCTATGGACACCGGGCCTAACGCGAAGGGTCAAGTAGGAAGGGTGGGTCTAAACCCGTGCGCCCGTAGGGACAGCAGGTGTACCCCGGAGTACCGACAGGGTTATACGGGTACTACACCGGAGTACCAACGGGGGTACCGGTACTACCCTGGAGTACCGACGGGGGTATATGGGTACTACCCTGGAGCACCGGGCGGGGTTACGGGTACTACACCAGAGCGTCGGGAAGGGACGCCAGGCCTACAACGGAGCATCAGGTCGGGATACCGGGCCTACCCTGGAGGGTCAGGATGGGGGGCCGGGATCTAACACCGCGTGCCTGTTGGGACAACAGTTAGAACTCCGGCGCATCACAAAGGGTTCTGCCACGGGCCCATAGTACTGTTGTGGGAACGGGTTCTATCCCGGAACGTCGCCTATGGACACCGGGCCTACCGCCGAGGGTCAGGTAGGACGGCTGGTTCTCAACCCGCGTGCTTGTAGGCACAGCAGGTGTACCCCGGAGTACCAACGGTGGTATACGGGTACTACCTCGAAGCACCGGGCGGGGGTACCGGTACTACCCCGGAGTACTGACGGGGGAACCCTGGCATTACGACGGAGTACCGAGCGTGGTTACCGGTACTACACCAGAGCGTCGGGAAGGGAAGCCAGGCCTATCCCGGAGCATCAGGTCGGTATACCGGGTCTATCCTGGAGGGTCAGGATGGGAGGCTGAGATCTAACACCGTGTGCCTGTTGGGACAACAGTTAGAACTCCGGCGCATCACAAAGGGTTCTGTCACGGGCCCATAGTACTGTTGTGGGAACGGGTTCTATCCCGGAACGTCGCCTATGGACACCGGGCCTACCGCCGAGGGTCAGGTAGGACGGCTGGTTCTCAACCCGCGTGCTTGTAGGCACAGCAGGTGTACCCCGGAGTACCAACAGTGGTATACGGGTACTACCTCGAAGCACCGGGCGGGGCTACCGGTACTACCCCGGAGTACTGACGGGGGAACCCTGGCATTACGCTGGAGTACCGGGCGTGGTTACCGGTACTACACCAGAGCGTCGGGAAGGGAAGCCAGGCCTACCCTGGAGCATCAGGTCGGGATAACGGACCTACCCTGGAGGGTCAGAATGGGGGCCGGGATCTAACACCGTGTGCCTGTTGGGACAACAGTTAGAACTCCGGCGCATCACAAAGGGTTCTGTCACGGGCCCATAGTACTGCTGTGGGAACGGGTTCTATCCCGGAACGTCACCTATGGACACCGGGCCTACCGCCGAGGGTCAGGTAGGACGGCTGGTTCTCAACCCGCGTGCTTGTAGGCACAGCAGGTGTACCCCGGAGTACCAACGGTGGTATACGGGTACTACCTCGAAGCACCGGGCGGGGGTACCGGTACTACCCTGGAGTACTGACGGGGGAACCCTGGCATTACGCTGGAGCACCGGGCGTGGTTACCGGTACTACACCAGAGCATCGGGAAGGGAAGCCAGGCCTAACCTGGAGCATCAGGTCGGGATACCGGGCCTACCCTGGAGGGTCAGGATGGGGGGCCGGGATCTAACACCGCGTGCCTGTTGGGACAACAGTTAGAACTCCGGCGCATCACAAAGGGTTCTGCCACTGGCCCATAGTACTCTTGTGGGAACATGTTCTAACCCGGAACATCGCCTATGGACACCGGGCCTAACGCGAAGGGTCAAGTAGGAAGGGTGGGTCTAAACCCGCGCGCCCGTAGGGACAGCAGGTGTACCCCGGAGTACCGACAGGGGTATACGGGTACTAGACCGCAGTACCAACGGGGGTACCGGTACTACCCTGGAGTACCGACGGGGATATATGGGTACTACTCTGGAGCACCGGGCGGCGTTACGGGTACTACACCAGAGCGTCGGGAAGGGACGCCAGGCCTACCCCGGAGCATCAGGTCGGGATACCGGGCCTACCCTGGAGGGTCAGGATGGGGGGCCGGGATCTAACACCGTGTTCCTGTTGGGACAACAGTTAGAACTCCGGTGCATCACAAAGGGTTCTGTCACGGGCCCATAGTACTGTTGTGTGAACGGGTTCTATCCCGGAACGTCGCCTATGGACACCGGGCCTACCGCCGAGGGTCAGGTAGGACGGCTGGTTCTCAACCCGCGTGCTTGTAGGCACAGCAGGTGTACCCCGGAGTACCAACAGTGGTATACGGGTACTACCTCGAAGCACCGGGCGGGGGTATCGGTACTACCCCGGAGTACTGACGGGGGAACCCTGGCATTATGCTGGAGTACCGGGCGTGGTTACCGGTACTACACCAGAGCGTCGGGAAGGGACACCAGGCCTACCCTAGAGCTTCAGATAAGGATAGCGGGCCTACCCTGGAGGGTCAAGATGGGAGGCTGAGATCTAACACCGCGCGCCCGTTGGAACAACAGTTAGAACTCCGGCGCATCACAAAGGGTTCTGCCACTGGCCCATAGTACTCTTGTGGGAACATGTTCTAACCCGGAACATCGCCTATGGACACCGGGCCTAACGCGAAGGGTCAAGTAGGAAGGGTGGGTCTAAACCCGTGCGCCCGTAGGGACAGCAGGTGTACCCCGGAGTACCGACAGGGGTATACGGGTACTACACCGGAGTACCAACGGGGGTACCGGTAGTACCCTGGAGTACCGACGGGGGTATATGGGTACTACCCTGGAGCACCGGGCGGGGTTACGGGTACTACACCAGAGCGTCGGGAAGGGAAGCCAGGCCTACCCCGGAGCATCAGGTCGGGATACCGGGCCTACCCTGGAGGGTCAGGATGGGGGGCCGGGATCTAACACCGCGTGCCTGTTGGGACAACAGTTAGAACTCCGGCGCATCACAAAGGGTTCTGCCACGGGGCCATAGTACTGGTGTGGGAACGGGTTCTATCCCGGTACGTCGCCTATGGACACCGGGCCTACCGCCGAGGGTCAGGTAGGAAGGCTGGTTCTCAACCCGCGTGCTTGTAGGCCAGCAGGTGTACCCCGGAGTACCGACGGGGGTATACGGGTACTACACCGGAGTACCAACGGGGGTACCGTTACTGCTCCGGAGTACCGACGGGGGTATACGGGTACTACCTCGGAGCACCGGGCGGGGTTACTGGTACTACACCAGAGCGTCGGGAAGGGACACCAGGCCTACCCTAGAGCTTCAGATAAGGATACCGGGCCTACCCTGGAGGGTCAAGATGGGAGGCTGAGATCTAACACCGCGCGCCCGTTGGAACAACAGTTAGAACTCCGGCGCATCACAAAGGGTTCTGCCACTGGCCCATAGTACTCTTGTGGGAACATGTTCTAACCCGGAACATCGCCTATGGACACCGGGCCTAACGCGAAGGGTCAAGTAGGAAGGGTGGGTCTAAACCCGTTCGCCCGTAGGGACAGCAGGTGTACCCCGGAGTACCGACAGGGGTATACGTGTACTACACCGGAGTACCAACGGGGGTACCGGTAGTACCCTGGAGTACCGACGGGGATATATGGGTACTACCCTGGAGCACCGGGCGGGGTTACGGGTACTACACCAGAGCGTCGGGAAGGGACGCCAGGCCTACACCGGAGCATCAGGTCGGGATACCGGGCCTACCCTGGAGGGTCAGGATGGGGGGCCGGGATCTAACACCGCGTGCCTGTTGGGACAACAGTTAGAACTCCGGCGCATCACAAAGGGTTCTGCCACGGGCCCATAGTACTGGTGTGGGAACGGGTTCTATCCCGGTACGTCGCCTATGGACACCGGGCCTACCGCCGAGGGTCAGGTAGGAAGGCTGGTTCTCAACCCGCGTGCTTGTAGGCCAGCAGGTGTACCCCGGAGTACCGATGGGGGTATACGGGTACTACACCGGAGTACCAACGGGGGTACCGTTACTGCTCCGGAGTACGGACGGGGGTATACGGGTACTACCTCGGAGCACCGGGCGGGGTTACTGGTACTACACCAGAGCGTCGGGAAAGGACACCAGGCCTACCCTAGAGCTTCAGATAAGGATACCGGGCCTACCCTGGAGGGTCAAGATGGGAGACTGAGATCTAACACCGTGCGCCCGTTGGAACAACAGTTAGAACTCCGGCGCATCACAAAGCGTTCTGCCACTGGCCCATAGTACTCTTGTGGGAACATGTTCTAACCCGGAACATCGCCTATGGACACCGGGCCTAACGTGAAGGGTCAAGTAGGAAGGGTGGGTCTAAACCCGCGCGCCCGTAGGGACAGCAGGTGTACCCCGGAGTACCGACAGGGGTATACGTGTACTACACCGGAGTACCAACGGGGGTACCGGTAGTACCCTGGAGTACCGATGGGGGTATATGGGTACTACCCTGGAGCACCGGGCGGGGTTACGGGTACTACACCAGAGCGTCGGGAAGGGACGCCAGGCCTACCCCGGAGCATCAGGTCGGGATACCGGGCCTACCCTGGAGGGTCAGGATGGGGGGCCGGGATCTAACACCGCGTGCCTGTTGGGACAACAGTTAGAACTCCGGCGCATCACAAAGGGTTCTGCCACGGGCCCATAGTACTGGTGTGGGAACGGGTTCTATCCCGGTACGTCGCCTATGGACACCGGGCCTACCGCCGAGGGTCAGGTAGGAAGGCTGGTTCTCAACCCGCGTGCTTGTAGGCAAAGCAGGTGTACCCCGGAGTACCAACAGTGGTATACGGGTACTACCTCGAAGCACCGGGCGGGGGTTTCGGTACTACCCCGGAGTACTGACGGGGGAACCCTGGCATTATGCTGGAGCACCGGGCGTGGTTACCGGTACTACACCAGAGCGTCGGGAAGGGAAGCCAGGCCTACCCTGGAGCATCAGGTCGGGATACCGGGCTCACCCTGGAGGGTCAGGATGGGGGGCCGGGATCTAACACCGCGTGCCTGTTGGGACAACAGTTAGAACTCCGGCGCATCACAAAGGGTTCTGCCACGGGCCCATAGTACTGGTGTGGGAACGGGTTCTATCCCGGAACATCGCCTATGGACACCGGGGCTACCGCCGAGGGTCAGGTAGGAAGGCTGGTTCTCAACCCGCGTGCTTGTAGGCCAGCAGGTGTACCCCGGAGTACCGACGGGGGTATACGGGTACTACACCGGAGTACCAACGGGGGTACCGTTACTGCTCCGGAGTACCGACGGGGGTATACGGGTACTACCTCGGAGCACCGGGCGGGGTTACTGGTACTACACCAGAGCGTCGGGAAGGGACACCAGGCCTACCCTAGAGCTTCAGATAAGGATACCGGGCCTACCCTGGAGGGTCAAGATGGGAGGCTGAGATCTAACATCGCGCGCCCGTTGGAACAACAGTTAGAACTCCGGCGCATCACAAAGGGTTCTGCCACTGGCCCATAGTACTCTTGTGGGAACATGTTCTAACCCGGAACACCGCCTATGGACACCGGGCCTAACGCGAAGGGTCAAGTAGGAAGGGTGGGTCTAAACCCGTGCGCCCGTAGGGACAGCAGGTGTACCCCGGAGTACCGACAGGGGTATACGGGTACTACACCGGAGTACCAACGGGGGTACCGGTAGTACCCTGGAGTACCGACGGGGGTATATGGGTACTACCCTGGAGCACCGGGCGGGGTTACGGGTACTACACCAGAGCGTCGGGAAGGGACGCCAGGCCTACCCCGGAGCATCAGGTCGGGATACCGGGCCTACCCTGGAGGGTCAGGATGGGGGGCCGGGATCTAACACCGCGTGCCTGTTGGGACAACAGTTAGAACTCCGGCGCATCACAAAGGGTTCTGCCACGGGCCCATAGTACTGGTGTGGGAACGGGTTCTATCCCGGTACGTCGCCTATGGACACCGGGCCTACCGCCGAGGGTCAGGTAGGAAGGCTGGTTCTCAACCCGCGTGCTTGTAGGCCAGCAGGTGTACCCCGGAGTACCGATGGGGGTATACGGGTACTACACCGGAGTACCAACGGGGGTACCGTTACTGCTCCGGAGTACGGACGGGGGTATACGGGTACTACCTCGGAGCACCGGGCGGGGTTACTGGTACTACACCAGAGCGTCGGGAAAGGACACCAGGCCTACCCTAGAGCTTCAGATAAGGATACCGGGCCTACCCTGGAGGGTCAAGATGGGAGGCTGAGATCTAACACCGTGCGCCCGTTGGAACAACAGTTAGAACTCCGGCGCATCACAAAGCGTTCTGCCACTGGCCCATAGTACTCTTGTGGGAACATGTTCTAACCCGGAACATCGCCTATGGACACCGGGCCTAACGTGAAGGGTCAAGTAGGAAGGGTGGGTCTAAACCCGCGCGCCCGTAGGGACAGCAGGTGTACCCCGGAGTACCGACAGGGGTATACGTGTACTACACCGGAGTACCAACGGGGGTACCGGTAGTACCCTGGAGTACCGATGGGGGTATATGGGTACTACCCTGGAGCACCGGGCGGGGTTACGGGTACTACACCAGAGCGTCGGGAAGGGACGCCAGGCCTACCCCGGAGCATCAGGTCGGGATACCGGGCCTACCCTGGAGGGTCAGGATGGGGGGCCGGGATCTAACACCGCGTGCCTGTTGGGACAACAGTTAGAACTCCGGCGCATCACAAAGGGTTCTGCCACGGGCCCATAGTACTGGTGTGGGAACGGGTTCTATCCCGGTACGTCGCCTATGGACACCGGGCCTACCGCCGAGGGTCAGGTAGGAAGGCTGGTTCTCAACCCGCGTGCTTGTAGGCAAAGCAGGTGTACCCCGGAGTACCAACAGTGGTATACGGGTACTACCTCGAAGCACCGGGCGGGGGTTTCGGTACTACCCCGGAGTACTGACGGGGGAACCCTGGCATTATGCTGGAGCACCGGGCGTGGTTACCGGTACTACACCAGAGCGTCGGGAAGGGAAGCCAGGCCTACCCTGGAGCATCAGGTCGGGATACCGGGCTCACCCTGGAGGGTCAGGATGGGGGGCCGGGATCTAACACCGCGTGCCTGTTGGGACAACAGTTAGAACTCCGGCGCATCACAAAGGGTTCTGCCACGGGCCCATAGTACTGGTGTGGGAACGGGTTCTATCCCGGAACATCGCCTATGGACACCGGGGCTACCGCCGAGGGTCAGGTAGGAAGGCTGGTTCTCAACCCGCGTGCTTGTAGGCCAGCAGGTGTACCCCGGAGTACCGACGGGGGTATACGGGTACTACACCGGAGTACCAACGGGGGTACCGTTACTGCTCCGGAGTACCGACGGGGGTATACGGGTACTACCTCGGAGCACCGGGCGGGGTTACTGGTACTACACCAGAGCGTCGGGAAGGGACACCAGGCCTACCCTAGAGCTTCAGATAAGGATACCGGGCCTACCCTGGAGGGTCAAGATGGGAGGCTGAGATCTAACACCGCGCGCCCGTTGGAACAACAGTTAGAACTCCGGCGCATCACAAAGGGTTCTGCCACTGGCCCATAGTACTCTTGTGGGAACATGTTCTAACCCGGAACACCGCCTATGGACACCGGGCCTAACGCGAAGGGTCAAGTAGGAAGGGTGGGTCTAAACCCGTGCGCCCGTAGGGACAGCAGGTGTACCCCGGAGTACCGACAGGGGTATACGGGTACTACACCGGAGTACCAACGGGGGTACCGGTAGTACCCTGGAGTACCGACGGGGGTATATGGGTACTACCCTGGAGCACCGGGCGGGGTTACGGGTACTACACCAGAGCGTCGGGAAGGGACGCCAGGCCTACCCCGGAGCATCAGGTCGGGATACCGGGCCTACCCTGGAGGGTCAGGATGGGGGGCCGGGATCTAACACCGCGTGCCTGTTGGGACAACAGTTAGAACTCCGGCGCATCACAAAGGGTTCTGCCACGGGCCCATAGTACTGGTGTGGGAACGGGTTCTATCCCGGTACGTCGCCTATGGACACCGGGCCTACCGCCGAGGGTCAGGTAGGAAGGCTGGTTCTCAACCCGCGTGCTTGTAGGCCAGCAGGTGTACCCCGGAGTACCGACGGGGGTATACGGGTACTACACCGGAGTACCAACGGGGGTACCGTTACTGCTCCGGAGTACCGATGGGGGTATACGGGTACTACCTCGGAGCACCGGGCGGGGGTACCGGTACTACCCCGGAGTACTGACGGGGGAACCCTGGCATTACGACGGAGTACCGGGCGTGGTTACCGGTACTACACCAGAGCGTCGGGAAGGGAAGCCAGGCCTACCCCGGAGCATCAGGTCGGGATACCGGGCTCACCCTGGAGGGTCAGGATGGGGGGCCGGGATCTAACACCGCGTGCCTGTTGGGACAACATTTAGAACTCCGGTGCATCACAAAGGGTTCTGCCACGGGCCCATAGTACTGGTGTGGGAACGGGTTCTATCACGGAACATCGCCTATGGACACCGGGGCTACCGCCGAGGGTCAGGTAGGAAGGCTGGTTCTCAACCCGCGTGCTTGTAGGCCAGCAGGTGTACCCCGGAGTACCGACGGGGGTATACGGGTACTACACCGGAGTACCAACGGGGGTACCGTTACTGCTCCGGAGTACCGACGGGGGTATACGGGTACTACCTCGGAGCACCGGGCGGGGTTACTGGTACTACACCAGAGCGTCGGGAAGGGACACCAGGCCTACCCTAGAGCTTCAGATAAGGATACCGGGCCTACCCTGGAGGGTCAAGATGGGAGGCTGAGATCTAACACCGCGCGCCCGTTGGAACAACAGTTAGAACTCCGGCGCATCACAAAGGGTTCTGCCACTGGCCCATAGTACTCTTGTGGGAACATGTTCTAACCCGGAACATCGCCTATGGACACCGGGCCTAACGCGAAGGGTCAAGTAGGAAGGGTGGGTCTAAACCCGTGCGCCCGTAGGGACAGCAGGTGTACCCCGGAGTACCGACAGGGGTATACGGGTACTACACCGGAGTACCAACGGGGGTACCGGTAGTACCCTGGAGTACCGACGGGGGTATATGGGTACTACCCTGGAGCACCGGGCGGGGTTACGGGTACTACACCAGAGCGTCGGGAAGGGACGCCAGGCCTACCCCGGAGCATCAGGTCGGGATACCGGGCCTACCCTGGAGGGTCAGGATGGGGGGCCGGGATCTAACACCGCGTGCCTGTTGGGACAACAGTTAGAACTCCGGCGCATCACAAAGGGTTCTGCCACGGGCCCATAGTACTGCTGTGGGAACGGGTTCTATCCCGGAACGTCGCCTATGGACACCGGGCCTACCGCCGAGGGTCAGGTAGGATTGCTGGTTCTCAACCCGCGTGCTTGTAGGCACAGCAGGTGTACCCCGGAGTACTAACGGTGGTATACGGGTACTACCTTGAAGTACCGGGCGGGGGTACCGGTACTACCCCGGAGTACTGACGGGGGAACCCTGGCATTACGCTGGAGCACCGGGCGTGGTTACCGGTACTACACCAGAGCGTCGGGAAGGGAAGCCAGGCCTACCCTGGAGCATCAGGTCGGGATACCGGGCCTACCCTGGAGGGTCAGGATGGGGGGCCGGGATCTAACAACGTGTGCCTGTTGGGACAACAGTTAGAACTCCGGCGCATCACAAAGGGTTCTGTCACGGGCCCATAGTACTGCTGTGGGAACGGGTTCTATCCCGGAACGTCGCCTATGGACACCGGGGCTACCGCCGAGGGTCAGGTAGGAAGGCTGGTTCTCAACCCGCGTGCTTGTAGGCCAGCAGGTGTACCCCGGAGTACCGACGGGGGTATACGGGTACTACACCGGAGTACCAACGGGGGTACCGTTACTGCTCCGGAGTACCGACGGGGGTATACGGGTACTACCTCGGAGCACCGGGCGGGGTTACTGGTACTACACCAGAGAGTCGGGAAGGGACACCAGGCCTACCCTAGAGCTTCAGATAAGGATACCGGGCCTACCCTGGAGGGTCAAGATGGGAGGCTGAGATCTAACACCGCGCGCCCGTTGGAACAACAGTTAGAACTCCGGCGCATCACAAAGGGTTCTGCCACTGGCCCATAGTACTCTTGTGGGAACATGTTCTAACCCGGAACATCGCCTATGGACACCGGGCCTAACGCGAAGGGTCAAGTAGGAAGGGTGGGTCTAAACCCGCGCGCCCGTAGGGACAGCAGGTGTACCCCGGAGTACCGACAGGGGTATACGTGTACTACACCGGAGTACCAAGGGGGGTACCGGTAGTACCCTGGAGTACCGACGGGGGTATATGGGTACTACCCTGGAGCACCGGGCGGGGTTACGGGTACTACACCAGAGCGTCGGGAAGGGACGCCAGGCCTACCCCGGAGCATCAGGTCGGGATACCGGGCCTACCCTGGAGGGTCAGGATGGGGGGCCGGGATCTAACACCGCGTGCCTGTTGGGACAACAGTTAGAACTCCGGCGCATCACAAAGGGTTCTGCCACGGGCCCATAGTACTGGTGTGGGAACGGGTTCTATCCCGGTACGTCGCCTATGGACACCGGGCCTACCGCCGAGGGTCAGGTAGGAAGGCTGGTTCTCAACCCGCGTGCTTGTAGGCCAGCAGGTGTACCCCGGAGTACCGACGGGGGTATACGGGTACTACACCGGAGTACCAACGGGGGTACCGTTACTGCTCCGGAGTACCGACGGGGGTATACGGGTACTACCTCGGAGCACCGGGCGGGGGTACCGGTACTACCCCGGAGTACTGACGGGGGAACCCTGGCATTACGACGGAGTACCGAGCGTGGTTACCGGTACTACACCAGAGCGTCGGGAAGGGAAGCCAGGCCTACCCTGGAGCATCAGGTCGGGATACCGGGCCTACCCTGGAGGGTCAGGATGGGGGGCCGGGATCTAACACCGCGTGCCTGTTGGGACAACAGTTAGAACTCCGGTGCATCACAAAGGGTTCTGCCACGGGCCCATAGTACTGGTGTGGGAACGGGTTCTATCCCGGAACATCGCCTATGGACACCGGGGCTACCGCCGAGGGTCAGGTAGGAAGGCTGGTTCTCAACCCGCGTGCTTGTAGGCCAGCAGGTGTACCCCGGAGTACCGACGGGGGTATACGGGTACTACACCGGAGTACCAACGGGGGTACCGTTACTGCTCCGGAGTACCGACGGGGGTATACGGGTACTACCTCGGAGCACCGGGCGGGGTTACTGGTACTACACCAGAGCGTCGGGAAGGGACACCAGGCCTACCCTAGAGCTTCAGATAAGGATACCGGGCCTACCCTGGAGGGTCAAGATGGGAGGCTGAGATCTAACACCGCACGCCCGTTGGAACAACAGTTAGAACTCCGGCGCATCACAAAGGGTTCTGCCACTGACCCATAGTACTCTTGTGGGAACATGTTCTAACCCGGAACATCGCCTATGGACACCGGGCCTAACGCGAAGGGTCAAGTAGGAAGGGTGGGTCTAAACCCGCGCGCCCGTAGGGACAGCAGGTGTACCCCGGAGTACCGACAGGGGTATACGTGTACTACACCGGAGTACCAAGGGGGGTACCGGTAGTACCCTGGAGTACCGACGGGGGTATATGGGTACTACCCTGGAGCACCGGGCGGGGTTACGGGTACTACACCAGAGCGTCGGGAAGGGACGCCAGGCCTACCCCGGAGCATCAGGTCGGGATACCGGGCCTACCCTGGAGGGTCAGGATGGGGGGCCGGGATCTAACACCGCGTGCCTGTTGGGACAACAGTTAGAACTCCGGCGCATCACAAAGGGTTCTGCCACGGGCCCATAGTACTGGTGTGGGAACGGGTTCTATCCCGGTACGTCGCCTATGGACACCGGGCCTACCGCCAAGGGTCAGGTAGGAAGGCTGGTTCTCAACCCGCGTGCTTGTAGGCAAAGCAGGTGTACCCCGGAGTACCAACAGTGGTATACGGGTACTACCTCGAAGCACCGGGCGGGGGTTTCGGTACTACCCCGGAGTACTGACGGGGGAACCCTGGCATTATGCTGGAGCACCGGGCGTGGTTACCGGTACTACACCAGAGCGTCGGGAAGGGAAGCCAGGCCTACCCTGGAGCATCAGGTCGGGATACCGGGCTCACCCTGGAGGGTCAGGATGGGGGGCCGGGATCTAACACCGCGTGCCTGTTGGGACAACAGTTAGAACTCCGGCGCATCACAAAGGGTTCTGCCACGGGCCCATAGTACTGTTGTGTGAACGGGTTCTATCCCGGAACATCGCCTATGGACACCGGGGCTACCGCCGAGGGTCAGGTAGGAAGGCTGGTTCTCAACCCGCGTGCTTGTAGGCCAGCAGGTGTACCCCGGAGTACCGACGGGGGTATACGGGTACTACACCGGAGTACCAACGGGGGTACCGTTACTGCTCCGGAGTACCGACGGGGGTATACGGGTACTACCTCGGAGCACCGGGCGGGGTTACTGGTACTACACCAGAGCGTCGGGAAGGGACACCAGGCCTACCCTAGAGCTTCAGATAAGGATACCGGGCCTACCCTGGAGGGTCAAGATGGGAGGCTGAGATCTAACACCGCGCGCCCGTTGGAACAACAGTTAGAACTCCGGTGCATCACAAAGGGTTCTGCCACTGGCCCATAGTACTCTTGTGGGAACATGTTCTAACCCGGAACATCGCCTATGGACACCGGGCCTAACGCGAAGGGTCAAGTAGGAAGGGTGGGTCTAAACCCGTGCGCCCGTAGGGACAGCAGGTGTACCCCGGAGTACCGACAGGGGTATACGTGTACTACACCGGAGTACCAACGGGGGTACCGGTAGTACCCTGGAGTACCGACGGGGGTATATGGGTACTACCCTGGAGCACCGGGCGGGGTTACGGGTACTACACCAGAGCGTCGGGAAGGGACGCCAGGCCTACCCCGGAGCATCAGGTCGGGATACCGGGCCTACCCTGGAGGGTCAGGATGGGGGGCCGGGATCTAACACCGCGTGCCTGTTGGGACAACAGTTAGAACTCCGGCGCATCACAAAGGGTTCTGCCACGGGCCCATAGTACTGGTGTGGGAACGGGTTCTATCCCGGAACATCGCCTATGGACACCGGGGCTACCGCCGAGGGTCGGGTAGGAAGGCTGGTTCTCAACCCGCGTGCTTGTAGGCCAGCAGGTGTACCCCGGAGTACCGACGGGGGTATACGGGTACTACACCGGAGTACCAACGGGGGTACCGTTACTGCTCCGGAGTACCGACGGGGGTATACGGGTACTACCTCGGAGCACCGGGCGGGGTTACTGGTACTACACCAGATCGTCGGGAAGGGACACCAGGCCTACCCTAGAGCTTCAGATAAGGATACCGGGCCTACCCTGGAGGGTCAAGATGGGAGGCTGAGATCTAACACCGCGCGCCCGTTGGAACAACAGTTAGAACTCCGGCGCATCACAAAGGGTTCTGCCACTGGCCCATAGTACTCTTGTGGGAACATGTTCTAACCCGGAACATCGCCTATGGACACCGGGCCTAACGCGAAGGGTCAAGTAGGAAGGGTGGGTCTAAACCCGTTCGCCCGTAGGGACAGCAGGTGTACCCCGGAGTACCGACAGGGGTATACGGGTACTACACCGGAGTACCAACGGGGGTACCGGTAGTACCCTGGAGTACCGACGGGGGTATATGGGTACTACCCTGGAGCACCGGGCGGGGTTACGGGTACTACACCAGAGCGTCGGGAAGGGACGCCAGGCCTACCCCGGAGCATCAGGTCGGGATACCGGGCCTACCCTGGAGGGTCAGGATGGGGGGCCGGGATCTAACACCGCGTGCCTGTTGGGACAACAGTTAGAACTCCGGCGCATCACAAAGGGTTCTGCCACGGGCCCATAGTACTGTTGTGGGAACGGGTTCTATCCCGGTACGTCGCCTATGGACACCGGGCCTACCGCCGAGGGTCAAGTAGGAAGGCTGGTTCTCAACCCGCGTGCTTGTAGGCCAGCAGGTGTACCCTGGAGTACCGACGGGGGTATACGGGTACTACACCGGAGTACCAACGGGGGTACCGGTAGTACCCTGGAGTACCGACGGGGGTATACGGGTACTACCTCGGAGCACCGGGCGGGGTTACGGGTACTACACCAGAGCGTCGGGAAGGGACGCCAGGCCTACCCCGGAGCATCAGGTCGGGATACCGGGCCTACCCTGGAGGGTCAGGATGGGAGGCTGAGATCTAACACCGTGTGCCTGTTGGGACAACAGTTAGAACTCCGGCGCATCACAAAGGGTTCTGCCACGGGCCCATAGTACTGGTGTGGGAACGGGTTCTATCCCGGAACATCGCCTATGGACACCGGGGCTACCGCCGAGGTTCAGGTAGGAAGGCTGGTTCTCAACCCGCGTGCTTGTAGGCCAGCAGGTGTACCCCGGAGTACCGACGGGGGTATACGGGTACTACACCGGAGTACCAACGGGGGTACCGTTACTGCTCCGGAGTACCGACGGGGGTATACGGGTACTACCTCGGAGCACCGGGCGGGGTTACTGGTACTACACCAGAGCGTCGGGAAGGGACACCAGGCCTACCCTAGAGCTTCAGATAAGGATACCGGGCCTACCCTGGAGGGTCAAGATGGGAGGCTGAGATCTAACACCGCACGCCCGTTGGAACAACAGTTAGAACTCCGGCGCATCACAAAGGGTTCTGCCACTGGCCCATAGTACTCTTGTGGGAACATGTTCTAACCCGGAACATCGCCTATGGACACCGGGCCTACCGCCGAGGGTCAAGTAGGAAGGGTGGGTCTAAACCCGTGCGCCCGTAGGGACAGCAGGTGTACCCCGGAGTACTGACAGGGGTATACGTGTACTAGACCGCAGTACCAACGGGGGTACCGGTAGTACCCTGGAGTACCGACGGGGGTATATGGGTACTACCCTGGAGCACCGGGCGGGGTTACGGGTACTACACCAGAGCGTCGGGAAGGGACGCCAGGCCTACCCCGGAGCATCAGGTCGGGATACCGGGCCTACCCTGGAGGGTCAGGATGGGGGGCCGGGATCTAACACCGCGTGCCTGTTGGGACAACAGTTAGAACTCCGGCGCATCACAAAGGGTTCTGCCACGGGCCCATAGTACTGCTGTGGGAACGGGTTCTATCCCGGAACGTCGCCTATGGACACCGGGCCTACCGCCGAGGGTCAGGTAGGACGGCTGGTTCTCAACCCGCGTGCTTGTAGGCACAGCAGGTGTACCCCGGAGTACCAACGGTGGTATACGGGTACTACCTCGAAGTACCGGGCGGGGGTACCGGTACTACCCCGGAGTACTGACGGGGGAACCCTGGCATTACGCTGGAGCACCGGGCGTGGTTACCGGTACTACACCAGAGCGTCGGGAAGGGAAGCCAGGCCTACCCTGGAGCATCAGGTCGGGATACCGGGCCTACCCTGGAGGGTCAGGATGGGGGGCCGGGATCTAACAACGTGTGCCTGTTGGGACAACAGTTAGAACTCCGGCGCATCACAAAGGGTTCTGTCACGGGCCCATAGTACTGCTGTGGGAACGGGTTCTATCCCGGAACGTCGCCTATGGACACCGGGGCTACCGCCGAGGGTCAGGTAGGAAGGCTGGTTCTCAACCCGCGTGCTTGTAGGCCAGCAGGTGTACCCCGGAGTACCGACGGGGGTATACGGGTACTACACCGGAGTACCAACGGGGGTACCGTTACTGCTCCGGAGTACCGACGGGGGTATACGGGTACTACCTCGGAGCACCGGGCGGGGGTACCGGTACTACCCCGGAGTACTGACGGGGGAACCCTGGCATTACGACGGAGTACCGAGCGTGGTTACCGGTACTACACCAGAGCGTCGGGAAGGGAAGCCAGGCCTACCCTGGAGCATCAGGTCGGGATACCGGGCCTAGCCTGGAGGGTCAGGATGGGGGGCCGGGATCTAACACCGCGTGCCTGTTGGGACAACAGTTAGAACTCCGGTGCATCACAAAGGGTTCTGCCACGGGCCCATAGTACTGGTGTGGGAACGGGTTCTATCCCGGAACATCGCCTATGGACACCGGGGCTACCGCCGAGGGTCAGGTAGGAAGGCTGGTTCTCAACCCGCGTGCTTGTAGGCCAGCAGGTGTACCCCGGAGTACCGACGGGGGTATACGGGTACTACACCGGAGTACCAACGGGGGTACCGTTACTGCTCCGGAGTACCGACGGGGGTATACGGGTACTACCTCGGAGCACCGGGCGGGGTTACTGGTACTACACCAGAGCGTCGGGAAGGGACACCAGGCCTACCCTAGAGCTTCAGATAAGGATACCGGGCCTACCCTGGAGGGTCAAGATGGGAGGCTGAGATCTAACACCGCACGCCCGTTGGAACAACAGTTAGAACTCCGGCGCATCACAAAGGGTTCTGCCACTGACCCATAGTACTCTTGTGGGAACATGTTCTAACCCGGAACATCGCCTATGGACACCGGGCCTAACGCGAAGGGTCAAGTAGGAAGGGTGGGTCTAAACCCGCGCGCCCGTAGGGACAGCAGGTGTACCCCGGAGTACCGACAGGGGTATACGTGTACTACACCGGAGTACCAAGGGGGGTACCGGTAGTACCCTGGAGTACCGACGGGGGTATATGGGTACTACCCTGGAGCACCGGGCGGGGTTACGGGTACTACACCAGAGCGTCGGGAAGGGACGCCAGGCCTACCCCGGAGCATCAGGTCGGGATACCGGGCCTACCCTGGAGGGTCAGGATGGGGGGCCGGGATCTAACACCGCGTGCCTGTTGGGACAACAGTTAGAACTCCGGCGCATCACAAAGGGTTCTGCCACGGGCCCATAGTACTGCTGTGGGAACGGGTTCTATCCCGGAACGTCGCCTATGGACACCGGGCCTACCGCCGAGGGTCAGGTAGGACGGCTGGTTCTCAACCCGCGTGCTTGTAGGCACAGCAGGTGTACCCCGGAGTACCAACGGTGGTATACGGGTACTACCTCGAAGTACCGGGCGGGGGTACCGGTACTACCCCGGAGTACTGACGGGGGAACCCTGGCATTACGCTGGAGCACCGGGCGTGGTTACCGGTACTACACCAGAGCGTCGGGAAGGGAAGCCAGGCCTACCCTGGAGCATCAGGTCGGGATACCGGGCCTACCCTGGAGGGTCAGGATGGGGGGCCGGGATCTAACAACGTGTGCCTGTTGGGACAACAGTTAGAACTCCGGCGCATCACAAAGGGTTCTGTCACGGGCCCATAGTACTGCTGTGGGAACGGGTTCTATCCCGGAACGTCGCCTATGGACACCGGGGCTACCGCCGAGGGTCAGGTAGGAAGGCTGGTTCTCAACCCGCGTGCTTGTAGGCCAGCAGGTGTACCCCGGAGTACCGACGGGGGTATACGGGTACTACACCGGAGTACCAACGGGGGTACCGTTACTGCTCCGGAGTACCGACGGGGGTATACGGGTACTACCTCGGAGCACCGGGCGGGGGTACCGGTACTACCCCGGAGTACTGACGGGGGAACCCTGGCATTACGACGGAGTACCGAGCGTGGTTACCGGTACTACACCAGAGCGTCGGGAAGGGAAGCCAGGCCTACCCTGGAGCATCAGGTCGGGATACCGGGCCTAGCCTGGAGGGTCAGGATGGGGGGCCGGGATCTAACACCGCGTGCCTGTTGGGACAACAGTTAGAACTCCGGTGCATCACAAAGGGTTCTGCCACGGGCCCATAGTACTGGTGTGGGAACGGGTTCTATCCCGGAACATCGCCTATGGACACCGGGGCTACCGCCGAGGGTCAGGTAGGAAGGCTGGTTCTCAACCCGCGTGCTTGTAGGCCAGCAGGTGTACCCCGGAGTACCGACGGGGGTATACGGGTACTACACCGGAGTACCAACGGGGGTACCGTTACTGCTCCGGAGTACCGACGGGGGTATACGGGTACTACCTCGGAGCACCGGGCGGGGTTACTGGTACTACACCAGAGCGTCGGGAAGGGACACCAGGCCTACCCTAGAGCTTCAGATAAGGATACCGGGCCTACCCTGGAGGGTCAAGATGGGAGGCTGAGATCTAACACCGCACGCCCGTTGGAACAACAGTTAGAACTCCGGCGCATCACAAAGGGTTCTGCCACTGACCCATAGTACTCTTGTGGGAACATGTTCTAACCCGGAACATCGCCTATGGACACCGGGCCTAACGCGAAGGGTCAAGTAGGAAGGGTGGGTCTAAACCCGCGCGCCCGTAGGGACAGCAGGTGTACCCCGGAGTACCGACAGGGGTATACGTGTACTACACCGGAGTACCAAGGGGGGTACCGGTAGTACCCTGGAGTACCGACGGGGGTATATGGGTACTACCCTGGAGCACCGGGCGGGGTTACGGGTACTACACCAGAGCGTCGGGAAGGGACGCCAGGCCTACCCCGGAGCATCAGGTCGGGATACCGGGCCTACCCTGGAGGGTCAGGATGGGGGGCCGGGATCTAACACCGCGTGCCTGTTGGGACAACAGTTAGAACTCCGGCGCATCACAAAGGGTTCTGCCACGGGCCCATAGTACTGGTGTGGGAACGGGTTCTATCCCGGTACGTCGCCTATGGACACCGGGCCTACCGCCGAGGGTCAGGTAGGAAGGCTGGTTCTCAACCCGCGTGCTTGTAGGCAAAGCAGGTGTACCCCGGAGTACCAACAGTGGTATACGGGTACTACCTCGAAGCACCGGGCGGGGGTTTCGGTACTACCCCGGAGTACTGACGGGGGAACCCTGGCATTATGCTGGAGCACCGGGCGTGGTTACCGGTACTACACCAGAGCGTCGGGAAGGGAAGCCAGGCCTACCCTGGAGCATCAGGTCGGGATACCGGGCTCACCCTGGAGGGTCAGGATGGGGGGCCGGGATCTAACACCGCGTGCCTGTTGGGACAACAGTTAGAACTCCGGCGCATCACAAAGGGTTCTGCCACGGGCCCATAGTACTGTTGTGTGAACGGGTTCTATCCCGGTACGTCGCCTATGGACACCGGGCCTACCGCCGAGGGTCAGGTAGGAAGGCTGGTTCTCAACCCGCGTGCTTGTAGGCCAGCAGGTGTACCCCGGAGTACCGACGGGGGTATACGGGTACTACACCGGAGTACCAACGGGGGTACCGTTACTGCTCCGGAGTACCGACGGGGGTATACGGGTACTACCTCGGAGCACCGGGCGGGGGTACCGGTACTACCCCGGAGTACTGACGGGGGAACCCTGGCATTACGACGGAGTACCGAGCGTGGTTACCGGTACTACACCAGAGCGTCGGGAAGGGAAGCCAGGCCTACCCTGGAGCATCAGGTCGGGATACCGGGCCTACCCTGGAGGGTCAGGATGGGGGGCCGGGATCTAACACCGCGTGCCTGTTGGGACAACAGTTAGAACTCCGGTGCATCACAAAGGGTTCTGCCACGGGCCCATAGTACTGGTGTGGGAACGGGTTCTATCCCGGAACATCGCCTATGGACACCGGGGCTACCGCCGAGGGTCAGGTAGGAAGGCTGGTTCTCAACCCGCGTGCTTGTAGGCCAGCAGGTGTACCCCGGAGTACCGACGGGGGTATACGGGTACTACACCGGAGTACCAACGGGGGTACCGTTACTGCTCCGGAGTAGCGACGGGGGTATACGGGTACTACCTCGGAGCACCGGGCGGGGTTACTGGTACTACACCAGAGCGTCGGGAAGGGACACCAGGCCTACCCTAGAGCTTCAGATAAGGATACCGGGCCTACCCTGGAGGGTCAAGATGGGAGGCTGAGATCTAACACCGCACGCCCGTTGGAACAACAGTTAGAACTCCGGCGCATCACAAAGGGTTCTGCCACTGACCCATAGTACTCTTGTGGGAACATGTTCTAACCCGGAACATCGCCTATGGACACCGGGCCTAACGCGAAGGGTCAAGTAGGAAGGGTGGGTCTAAACCCGCGCGCCCGTAGGGACAGCAGGTGTACCCCGGAGTACCGACAGGGGTATACGTGTACTACACCGGAGTACCAAGGGGGGTACCGGTAGTACCCTGGAGTACCGACGGGGGTATATGGGTACTACCCTGGAGCACCGGGCGGGGTTACGGGTACTACACCAGAGCGTCGGGAAGGGACGCCAGGCCTACCCCGGAGCATCAGGTCGGGATACCGGGCCTACCCTGGAGGGTCAGGATGGGGGGCCGGGATCTAACACCGCGTGCCTGTTGGGACAACAGTTAGAACTCCGGCGCATCACAAAGGGTTCTGCCACGGGCCCATAGTACTGGTGTGGGAACGGGTTCTATCCCGGTACGTCGCCTATGGACACCGGGCCTACCGCCGAGGGTCAGGTAGGAAGGCTGGTTCTCAACCCGCGTGCTTGTAGGCCAGCAGGTGTACCCCGGAGTACCGACGGGGGTATACGGGTACTACACCGGAGTACCAACGGGGGTACCGGTAGTACCCTGGAGTACCGACGGGGGTATACGGGTACTACCTCGGAGCACCGGGCGGGGTTACGGGTACTACACCAGAGCGTCGGGAAGGGACGCCAGGCCTACCCCGGAGCATCAGGTCGGGATACCGGGCCTACCCTGGAGGGTCAGGATGGGAGGCTGAGATCTAACACCGTGTGCCTGTTGGGACAACAGTTAGAACTCCGGCGCATCACAAAGGGTTCTGCCACGGGCCCATAGTACTGTTGTGTGAACGGGTTCTATCCCGGAACGTCGCCTATGGACACCGGGCCTACCGCCGAGGGTCAGGTAGGACAGCTGGTTCTCAACCCGCGTGCTTGTAGGCAAAGCAGGTGTACCCCGGAGTACCAACAGTGGTATACGGGTACTACCTCGAAGCACCGGGCGGGGGTTTCGGTACTACCCCGGAGTACTGACGGGGGAACCCTGGCATTATGCTGGAGTACCGGGCGTGGTTACCGGTACTACACCAGAGCGTCGGGAAGGGAAGCCAGGCCTACCCTGGAGCATCAGGTCGGGATACCGGGCTCACCGTGGAGGGTCAGGATGGGGGGCCGGGATCTAACACCGCGTGCCTGTTGGGACAACAGTTAGAACTCCGGCGCATCACAAAGGGTTCTGCCACGGGCCCATAGTACTGGTGTGGGAACGGGTTCTATCCCGGAACATCGCCTATGGACACCGGGGCTACCGCCGAGGGTCAGGTAGGAAGGCTGGTTCTCAACCCGCGTGCTTGTAGGCCAGCAGGTGTACCCCGGAGTACCGACGGGGGTATACGGGTACTACACCGGAGTACCAACGGGGGTACCGTTACTGCTCCGGAGTACCGACGGGGGTATACGGGTACTACCTCGGAGCACCGGGCGGGGTTACTGGTACTACACCAGAGCGTCGGGAAGGGACACCAGGCCTACCCTAGAGCTTCAGATAAGGATACCGGGCCTACCCTGGAGGGTCAAGATGGGAGGCTGAGATCTAACACCGCGCGCCCGTTGGAACAACAGTTAGAACTCCGGCGCATCACAAAGGGTTCTGCCACTGGCCCATAGTACTCTTGTGGGAACATGTTCTAACCCGGAACATCGCCTATGGACACCGGGCCTAACGCGAAGGGTCAAGTAGGAAGGGTGGGTCTAAACCCGTGCGCCCGTAGGGACAGCAGGTGTACCCCGGAGTACCGACAGGGGTATACGGGTAATACACCGGAGTACCAACGGGGGTACCGGTAGTACCCTGGAGTACCGACGGGGGTATATGGGTACTACCCTGGAGCACCGGGCGGGGTTACGGGTACTACACCAGAGCGTCGGGAAGGGACGCCAGGCCTACCCCGGAGCATCAGGTCGGGATACCGGGCCTACCCTGGAGGGTCAGGATGGGAGGCTGAGATCTAACACCGTGTGCCTGTTGGGACAACAGTTAGAACTCCGGCGCATCACAAAGGGTTCTGCCACGGGCCCATAGTACTGGTGTGGGAACGGGTTCTATCCCGGAACGTCGCCTATGGACACCGGGCCTACCGCCGAGGGTCAGGTAGGACGGCTGGTTCTCAACCCGCGTGCTTGTAGGCACAGCAGGTGTACCCCGGAGTACCAACGGTGGTATACGGGTACTACCTCGAAGCACCGGGCGGGGGTACCGGTACTACCCCGGAGTACTGACGGGGGAACCCTGGCATTACGCTGGAGCACCGGGCGTGGTTACCGGTACTACACCAGAGCGTCGGGAAGGGAAGCCAGGCCTATCCTGGAGCATCAGGTCGGGATACCGTGCCTACCCTGGAGGGTCAGGATGGGGGGCCGGGATCTAACACCGCGTGCCTGTTGGGACAACAGTTAGAACTCCGGCGCATCACAAAGGGTTCTGCCACGGGCCCATAGTACTGTTGTGGGAACGGGTTCTATCCCGGAACATCGCCTATGGACACCGGGCCTACCGCCGAGGGTCAGGTAGGAAGGCTGGTTCTCAACCCGCGTGCTTGTAGGCCAGCAGGTGTACCCCGGAGTAACGACGGGGTATACGGGTACTACACCGGAGTACCAACGGGGGTACCGTTACTGCTCCGGAGTACCGACGGGGGTATACGGGTACTACCTCGGAGCACCGGGCGGGGTTACTGGTACTACACCAGAGCGTCGGGAAGGGACACCAGGCCTACCCTAGAGCTTCAGATAAGGATACCGGGCCTACCCTGGAGGGTCAAGATGGGAGGCTGAGATCTAACACCGCGCGCCCGTTGGAACAACAGTTAGAACTCCGGCGCATCACAAAGGGTTCTGCCACTGGCCCATAGTACTCTTGTGGGAACGGGTTCTATCCCGGAACATCGCCTATGGACACCGGGCCTAACGCGAAGGGTCAAGTAGGAAGGGTGGGTCTAAACCCGTGCGCCCGTAGGGACAGCAGGTGTACCCCGGAGTACCGACAGGGGTATACGTGTACTACACCGGAGTACCAACGGGGGTACCGGTAGTACCCTGGAGTACCGACGGGGGTATATGGGTACTACCCTGGAGCACCGGGCGGGGTTAAGGGTACTACACCAGAGCGTCGGGAAGGGACGCCAGGCCTACCCCGGAGCATCAGGTCGGGATACCGGGCCTACCCTGGAGGGTCAGGATGGGGGGCTGAGATCTAACACCGTGTGCCTGTTGGGACAACAGTTAGAACTCCGGCGCATCACAAAGGGTTCTGTCACGGGCCCATAGTACTGTTGTGGGAACGGGTTCTATCCCGGAACGTCGCCTATGGACACCGGGCCTACCGCCAAGGGTCAGGTAGGACGGCTGGTTCTCAACCCGCGTGCTTGTAGGCACAGCAGGTGTACCCCGGAGTACCAACGGTGGTATACGGGTACTACCTCGAAGCACCGGGCGGGGGTACCGGTACTACCCCGGAGTACTGACGGGGGAACCCTGGCATTACGATGGAGCACCGGGCGTGGTTACCGGTACTACACCAGAGCGTCGGGAAGGGAAGCCAGGCCTACCCTGGAGCATCAGGTCGGGATACCGTGCCTACCCTGGAGGGTCAGGATGGGGGGCCGGGATCTAACACCGCGTGCCTGTTGGGACAACAGTTAGAACTCCGGCGCATCACAAAGGGTTCTGCCACGGGCCCATAGTACTGTTGTGGGAACGGGTTCTATCCCGGAACATCGCCTATGGACACCGGGGCTACCGCCGAGGGTCAGGTAGGAAGGCTGGTTCTCAACCCGCGTGCTTGTAGGCCAGCAGGTGTACCCCGGAGTAACGACGGGGTATACGGGTACTACACCACAGCACCAACGGGGGTACCGTTACTGCTCCGGAGTACCGACGGGGGTATACGGGTACTACCTCGGAGCACCGGGCGGGGTTACTGGTACTACACCAGAGCGTCGGGAAGGGACACCAGGCCTACCCTAGAGCTTCAGATAAGGATACCGGGCCTACCCTGGAGGGTCAAGATGGGAGGCTGAGATCTAACACCGCGCGCCCGTTGGAACAACAGTTAGAACTCCGGCGCATCACAAAGGGTTCTGCCACTGGCCCATAGTACTGTTGTGGGAACATGTTCTAACCCGGAACATCGCCTATGGACACCGGGCCTAACGCGAAGGGTCAAGTAGGAAGGGTGGGTCTAAACCCGTGCGCCCGTAGGGACAGCAGGTGTACCCCGGAGTACCGACAGGGGTATACGTGTACTACACCGGAGTACCAACGGGGGTACCGGTAGTACCCTGGAGTACCGACGGGGGTATATGGGTACTACCCTGGAGCACCAGGCGGGGTTACGGGTACTACACCAGAGCGTCGGGAAGGGACGCCAGGCCTACCCCGGAGCATCAGGTCGGGATACCGGGCCTACCCTGGAGGGTCAGGATGGGAGGCTGAGATCTAACACCGTGTTCCTGTTGGGACAACAGTTAGAACTCCGGCGCATCACAAAGGGTTCTGTCACGGGCCCATAGTACTGTTGTGGGAACGGGTTCTATCCCGGAACGTCGCCTATGGACACCGGGCCTACCGCCGAGGGTCAGGTAGGACGGCTGGTTCTCAACCCGCGTGCTTGTAGGCACAGCAGGTGTACCCCGGAGTACCAACGGTGGTATACGGGTACTACCTCGAAGCACCGGGCGGGGGTACCGGTACTACCCCGGAGTACTGACGGGGGAACCCTGGCATTACGCTGGAGCACCGGGCGTGGTTACCGGTACTACACCAGAGCGTCGGGAAGGGAAGCCAGGCCTACCCTGGAGCATCAGGTCGGGATACCGTGCCTACCCTGGAGGGTCAGGATGGGGGGCCGGGATCTAACACCGCGTGCCTGTTGGGACAACAGTTAGAACTCCGGCGCATCACAAAGGGTTCTGCCACGGGCCCATAGTACTGCTGTGGGAACGGGTTCTATCCCTGAACATCGCCTATGGACACCGGGGCTACCGCCGAGGGTCAGGTAGGAAGGCTGGTTCTCAACCAGCGTGCTTGTAGGCCAGCAGGTGTACCCCGGAGTAACGACGGGGTATACGGGTACTACACCGGAGTATCAACTGGGGTACCGTTACTGCTCCGGAGTACCGACGGGGGTATACGGGTACTACCTCGGAGCACCCGGCGGGGTTACTGGTACTACACCAGAGCGTCGGGAAGGGACACCAGGCCTACCCTAGAGCTTCAGATAAGGATACCGGGCTCACCCTGGAGGGTCAGGATGGGGGGCCGGGATCTAACACCGCGTGCCTGTTGGGACAACAGTTAGAACTCCGGCGCATCACAAAGGGTTCTGCCACGGGCCCATAGTACTGGTGTGGGAACGGGTTCTATCCCGGAACGTCGCCTATGGACACCGGGCCTACCGCCGAGGGTCAGGTAGGAAGGCTGGTTCTCAACCCGCGTGCTTGTAGGCCAGCAGGTGTACCCCGGAGTACCGACGGGGGTATACGGGTACTAGACCGCAGCACCAACGGGGGTACCGTTACTGCTCTGGAGTACCGACGGGGGTTTTGGGTACTACCTCGGAGCACCGGGCGGGGTTACTGGTACTACACCAGAGCGTCGGGAAGGGACACCAGGCCTACCCTAGAGCTTCAGATAAGGATACCGGGCCTACCCTGGAGGGTCAAGATGGGAGGCTGAGATCTAACACCGCACGCCCGTTGGAACAACAGTTAGAACTCCGGCGCATCACAAAGGGTTCTGCCACTGGCCCATAGTACTGTTGTGGGAACATGTTCTAACCCGGAACATCGCCTATGGACACCGGGCCTAACGCGAAGGGTCAAGTAGGAAGGGTGGGTCTAAACCCGCGCGCCCGTAGGGACAGCAGGTGTACCCCGGAGTACCGACAGGGGTATACGTGTACTAGACCGCAGTACCAACGGGGGTACCGGTAGTACCCTGGAGTACCGACGGGGGTATATGGGTACTACCCTGGAGCACCGGGCGGGGTTACGGGTACTACACCAGAGCGTCGGGAAGGGACGCCAGGCCTACCCCGGAGCATCAGGTCGGGATTCTGGGCCTACCCTGGAGGGTCAGGATGGGAGGCTGAGATCTAACACCGTGTGCCTGTTGGGACAACAGTTAGAACTCCGGCGCATCACAAAGGGTTCTGCCACGGGCCCATAGTACTGTTGTGTGAACGGGTTCTATCCCGGAACGTCGCCTATGGACACCGGGCCTACCGCCGAGGGTCAGGTAGGACAGCTGGTTCTCAACCCGCGTGCTTGTAGGCAAAGCAGGTGTACCCCGGAGTACCAACAGTGGTATACGGGTACTACCTCGAAGCACCGGGCGGGGGTTTCGGTACTACCCCGGAGTACTGACGGGGGAACCCTGGCATTATGCTGGAGTACCGGGCGTGGTTACCGGTACTACACCAGAGCGTCGGGAAGGGAAGCCAGGCCTACCCTGGAGCATCAGGTCGGGATACCGGGCTCACCCTGGAGGGTCAGGATGGGGGGCCGGGATCTAACACCGCGTGCCTGTTGGGACAACAGTTAGAACTCCGGCGCATCACAAAGGGTTCTGCCACGGGCCCATAGTACTGGTGTGGGAACGGGTTCTATCCCGGAACATCGCCTATGGACACCGGGCCTACCGCCGAGGGTCAGGTAGGAAGGCTGGTTCTCAACCCGCGTGCTTGTAGGCCAGCAGGTGTACCCCGGAGTACCGACGGGGGTATACGGGTACTACACCGGAGTACCAACGGGGGTACCGTTACTGCTCCGGAGTACCGACGGGGGTATACGGGTACTACCTCGGAGCACCGGGCGGGGTTACGGGTACTACACCAGAGCGTCGGGAAGGGACACCAGGCCTACCCTAGAGCTTCAGATAAGGATACCGGGCCTACCCTGGAGGGTCAAGATGGGAGGCTGAGATCTAACACCGCGCGCCCGTTGGAACAACAGTTAGAACTCCGGCGCATCACAAAGGGTTCTGCCACTGGCCCATAGTACTCTTGTGGGAACATGTTCTAACCCGGAACATCGCCTATGGACACCGGGCCTAACGCGAAGGGTCAAGTAGGAAGGGTGGGTCTAAACCCGTGCGCCCGTAGGGACAGCAGGTGTACCCCGGAGTACCGACAGGGTTATACGGGTAATACACCGGAGTACCAACGGGGGTACCGGTAGTACCCTGGAGTACCGACGGGGGTATATGGGTACTACCCTGGAGCACCGGGCGGGGTTACGGGTACTACACCAGAGCGTCGGGAAGGGACGCCAGGCCTACCCCGGAGCATCAGGTCGGGATACCGTGCCTACCCTGGAGGGTCAGGATGGGGGGCCGGGATCTAACACCGCGTGCCTGTTGGGACAACAGTTAGAACTCCGGCGCATCACAAAAGGTTCTGCCACGGGCCCATAGTACTGTTGTGGGAACGGGTTCTATCCCGGAACATCGCCTATGGACACCGGCCCTACCGCCGAGGGTCAGGTAGGAAGGCTGGTTCTCAACCCGCGTGCTTGTAGGCCAGCAGGTGTACCCCGGAGTAACGACGGGGTATACGGGTACTACACCGCAGCACCAACGGGGGTACCGTTACTGCTCCGGAGTACCGACGGGGGTATACGGGTACTACCTCGGAGCACCGGGCGGGGTTACTGGTACTACACCAGAGCGTCGGGAAGGGACACCAGGCCTACCCTAGAGCTTCAGATAAGGATACCGGGCCTACCCTGGAGGGTCAAGATGGGAGGCTGAGATCTAACACCGCGCGCCCGTTGGAACAACAGTTAGAACTCCGGCGCATCACAAAGGGTTCTGCCACTGGCCCATAGTACTGTTGTGGGAACATGTTCTAACCCGGAACATCGCCTATGGACACCGGGCCTAACGCGAAGGGTCAAGTAGGAAGGGTGGGTCTAAACCCGTGCGCCCGTAGGGACAGCAGGTGTACCCCGGAGTACCGACAGGGGTATACGTGTACTACACCGGAGTACCAACGGGGGTACCGGTAGTACCCTGGAGTACCGACGGGGGTATATGGGTACTACCCTGGAGCACCAGGCGGGGTTAAGGGTACTACACCAGAGCGTCGGGAAGGGACGCCAGGCCTACCCCGGAGCATCAGGTCGGGATACCGGGCCTACCCTGGAGGGTCAGGATGGGAGGCTGAGATCTAACACCGTGTTCCTGTTGGGACAACAGTTAGAACTCCGGCGCATCACAAAGGGTTCTGTCACGGGCCCATAGTACTGTTGTGGGAACGGGTTCTATCCCGGAACGTCGCCTATGGACACCGGGCCTACCGCCGAGGGTCAGGTAGGACGGCTGGTTCTCAACCCGCGTGCTTGTAGGCACAGCAGGTGTACCCCGGAGTACCAACGGTGGTATACGGGTACTACCTCGAAGCACCGGGCGGGGGTACCGGTACTACCCCGGAGTACTGACGGGGGAACCCTGGCATTACGCTGGAGCACCGGGCGTGGTTACCGGTACTACACCAGAGCGTCGGGAAGGGAAGCCAGGCCTACCCTGGAGCATCAGGTCGGGATACCGTGCCTACCCTGGAGGGTCAGGATGGGGGGCCGGGATCTAACACCGCGTGCCTGTTGGGACAACAGTTAGAACTCCGGCGCATCACAAAGGGTTCTGCCACGGGCCCATAGTACTGCTGTGGGAACGGGTTCTATCCCTGAACATCGCCTATGGACACCGGGGCTACCGCCGAGGGTCAGGTAGGAAGGCTGGTTCTCAACCAGCGTGCTTGTAGGCCAGCAGGTGTACCCCGGAGTAACGACGGGGTATACGGGTACTACACCGGAGTATCAACTGGGGTACCGTTACTGCTCCGGAGTACCGACGGGGGTATACGGGTACTACCTCGGAGCACCCGGCGGGGTTACTGGTACTACACCAGAGCGTCGGGAAGGGACACCAGGCCTACCCTAGAGCTTCAGATAAGGATACCGGGCTCACCCTGGAGGGTCAGGATGGGGGGCCGGGATCTAACACCGCGTGCCTGTTGGGACAACAGTTAGAACTCCGGCGCATCACAAAGGGTTCTGCCACGGGCCCATAGTACTGGTGTGGGAACGGGTTCTATCCCGGAACGTCGCCTATGGACACCGGGCCTACCGCCGAGGGTCAGGTAGGAAGGCTGGTTCTCAACCCGCGTGCTTGTAGGCCAGCAGGTGTACCCCGGAGTACCGACGGGGGTATACGGGTACTAGACCGCAGCACCAACGGGGGTACCGTTACTGCTCTGGAGTACCGACGGGGGTTTTGGGTACTACCTCGGAGCACCGGGCGGGGTTACTGGTACTACACCAGAGCGTCGGGAAGGGACACCAGGCCTACCCTAGAGCTTCAGATAAGGATACCGGGCCTACCCTGGAGGGTCAAGATGGGAGGCTGAGATCTAACACCGCACGCCCGTTGGAACAACAGTTAGAACTCCGGCGCATCACAAAGGGTTCTGCCACTGGCCCATAGTACTGTTGTGGGAACATGTTCTAACCCGGAACATCGCCTATGGACACCGGGCCTAACGCGAAGGGTCAAGTAGGAAGGGTGGGTCTAAACCCGCGCGCCCGTAGGGACAGCAGGTGTACCCCGGAGTACCGACAGGGGTATACGTGTACTAGACCGCAGTACCAACGGGGGTACCGGTAGTACCCTGGAGTACCGACGGGGGTATATGGGTACTACCCTGGAGCACCGGGCGGGGTTACGGGTACTACACCAGAGCGTCGGGAAGGGACGCCAGGCCTACCCCGGAGCATCAGGTCGGGATTCTGGGCCTACCCTGGAGGGTCAGGATGGGAGGCTGAGATCTAACACCGTGTGCCTGTTGGGACAACAGTTAGAACTCCGGCGCATCACAAAGGGTTCTGCCACGGGCCCATAGTACTGTTGTGTGAACGGGTTCTATCCCGGAACGTCGCCTATGGACACCGGGCCTACCACCGAGGGTCAGGTAGGACAGCTGGTTCTCAACCCGCGTGCTTGTAGGCAAAGCAGGTGTACCCCGGAGTACCAACAGTGGTATACGGGTACTACCTCGAAGCACCGGGCGGGGGTTTCGGTACTACCCCGGAGTACTGACGGGGGAACCCTGGCATTATGCTGGAGTACCGGGCGTGGTTACCGGTACTACACCAGAGCGTCGGGAAGGGAAGCCAGGCCTACCCTGGAGCATCAGGTCGGGATACCGGGCTCACCCTGGAGGGTCAGGATGGGGGGCCGGGATCTAACACCGCGTGCCTGTTGGGACAACAGTTAGAACTCCGGCGCATCACAAAGGGTTCTGCCACGGGCCCATAGTACTGGTGTGGGAACGGGTTCTATCCCGGAACATCGCCTATGGACACCGGGCCTACCGCCGAGGGTCAGGTAGGAAGGCTGGTTCTCAACCCGCGTGCTTGTAGGCCAGCAGGTGTACCCCGGAGTACCGACGGGGGTATACGGGTACTACACCGGAGTACCAACGGGGGTACCGTTACTGCTCCGGAGTACCGACGGGGGTATACGGGTACTACCTCGGAGCACCGGGCGGGGTTACGGGTACTACACCAGAGCGTCGGGAAGGGACACCAGGCCTACCCTAGAGCTTCAGATAAGGATACCGGGCCTACCCTGGAGGGTCAAGATGGGAGGCTGAGATCTAACACCGCGCGCCCGTTGGAACAACAGTTAGAACTCCGGCGCATCACAAAGGGTTCTGCCACTGGCCCATAGTACTCTTGTGGGAACATGTTCTAACCCGGAACATCGCCTATGGACACCGGGCCTAACGCGAAGGGTCAAGTAGGAAGGGTGGGTCTAAACCCGTGCGCCCGTAGGGACAGCAGGTGTACCCCGGAGTACCGACAGGGGTATACGTGTACTACACCGGAGTACCAACGGGGGTACCGGTAGTACCCTGGAGTACCGACGGGGGTATATGGGTACTACCCTGGAGCACCGGGCGGGGTTACGGGTACTACACCAGAGCGTCGGGAAGGGACGCCAGGCCTACCCCGGAGCATCAGGTCGGGATACCGGGCCTACCCTGGAGGGTCAGGATGGGGGGCTGAGATCTAACACCGTGTGCCTGTTGGGACAACAGTTAGAACTCCGGCGCATCACAAAGGGTTCTGTCACGGGCCCATAGTACTGTTGTGGGAACGGGTTCTATCCCGGAACGTCGCCTATGGACACCGGGCCTACCGCCGAGGGTCAGGTAGGAAGGCTGGTTCTCAACCCGCGTGCTTGTAGGCACAGCAGGTGTACCCCGGAGTACCAACGGTGGTATACGGGTACTACCTCGAAGCACCGGGCGGGGGTACCGGTACTACCCCGGAGTACTGACGGGGGAACCCTGGCATTACGCTGGAGCACCGGGCGGGGTTACGGGTACTACACCAGAACGTCGGGAAGGGACGCCAGGCCTACCCCGGAGCATCAGGTCGGGATACCGTGCCTACCCTGGAGGGTCAGGATGGGGGGCCGGGATCTAACACCGCGTGCCTGTTGGGACAACAGTTAGAACTCCGGCGCATCACAAAGGGTTCTGCCACGGGCCCATAGTACTGTTGTGGGAACGGGTTCTATCCCGGAACATCGCCTATGGACACCGGGCCTACCGCCGAGGGTCAGGTAGGAAGGCTGGTTCTCAACCCGCGTGCTTGTAGGCCAGCAGGTGTACCCCGGAGTACCGACGGGGGTATACGGGTACTACACCGGAGTACCAACGGGGGTACCGTTACTGCTCCGGAGTACCGACGGGGGTATACGGGTACTACCTCGGAGCACCGGGCGGGGTTACTGGTACTACACCAGAGCGTCGGGAAGGGACACCAGGCCTACCCTAGAGCTTCAGATAAGGATACCGGGCCTACCCTGGAGGGTCAAGATGGGAGGCTGAGATCTAACACCGCACGCCCGTTGGAACAACAGTTAGAACTCCGGCGCATCACAAAGGGTTCTGCCACTGGCCCATAGTACTCTTGTGGGAACATGTTCTAACCCGGAACATCGCCTATGGACACCGGGCCTAACGCGAAGGGTCAAGTAGGAAGGGTGGGTCTAAACCCGTGCGCCCGTAGGGACAGCAGGTGTACCCCGGAGTACCGACAGGGGTATACGTGTACTACACCGGAGTACCAACGGGGGTACCGGTAGTACCCTGGAGTACCGACGGGGGTATATGGGTACTACCCTGGAGCACCGGGCGGGGTTACGGGTACTACACCAGAGCGTCGGGAAGGGACGCCAGGCCTACCCCGGAGCATCAGGTCGGGATACCGGGCCTACCCTGGAGGGTCAGGATGGGGGGCTGAGATCTAACACCGTGTGCCTGTTGGGACAACAGTTAGAACTCCGGCGCATCACAAAGGGTTCTGTCACGGGCCAATAGTACTGTTGTGGGAACGGGTTCTATCCCGGAACGTCGCCTATGGACACCGGGCCTACCGCCGAGGGTCAGGTAGGACGGCTGGTTCTCAACCCGCGTGCTTGTAGGCACAGCAGGTGTACCCCGGAGTACCAACGGTGGTATACGGGTACTACCTCGAAGCACCGGGCGGGGGTACCGGTACTACCCCGGAGTACTGACGGGGGAACCCTGGCATTACGCTGGAGCACCGGGCGTGGTTACCGGTACTACACCAGAGCGTCGGGAAGGGAAGCCAGGCCTACCCTGGAGCATCAGGTCGGGATACCGTGCCTACCCTGGAGGGTCAGGATGGGGGGCCGGGATCTAACACCGCGTGCCTGTTGGGACAACAGTTAGAACTCCGGCGCATCACAAAGGGTTCTGCCACGGGCCCATAGTACTGCTGTGGGAACGGGTTCTATCCCTGAACATCGCCTATGGACACCGGGGCTACCGCCGAGGGTCAGGTAGGAAGGCTGGTTCTCAACCCGCGTGCTTGTAGGCCAGCAGGTGTACCCCGGAGTAACGACGGGGTATACGGGTACTACACCGGAGTACCAACGGGGGTACCGTTACTGCTCCGGAGTACCGACGGGGGTATACGGGTACTACCTCGGAGCACCGGGCGGGGTTACTGGTACTACACCAGAGCGTCGGGAAGGGACACCAGGCCTACCCTAGAGCTTCAGATAAGGATACCGGGCCTACCCTGGAGGGTCAAGATGGGAGGCTGAGATCTAACACCGCGCGCCCGTTGGAACAACAGTTAGAACTCCGGCGCATCACAAAGGGTTCTGCCACTGGCCCATAGTACTCTTGTGGGAACATGTTCTAACCCGGAACATCGCCTATGGACACCGGGCCTAACGCGAAGGGTCAAGTAGGAAGGGTGGGTCTAAACCCGTGCGCCCGTAGGGACAGCAGGTGTACCCCGGAGTACCGACAGGGGTATACGTGTACTACACCGGAGTACCAACGGGGGTACCGGTAGTACCCTGGAGTACCGACGGGGGTATATGGGTACTACCCTGGAGCACCAGGCGGGGTTAAGGGTACTACACCAGAGCGTCGGGAAGGGACGCCAGGCCTACCCCGGAGCATCAGGTCGGGATACCGTGCCTAACCTGCAGGGTCAGGATGGGAGGCTGAGATCTAACACCGTGTTCCTGTTGGGACAACAGTTAGAACTCCGGCGCATCACAAAGGGTTCTGTCACGGGCCCATAGTACTGTTGTGGGAACGGGTTCTATCACGGAACGTCGCCTATGGACACCGGGCCTACCGCCGAGGGTCAGGTAGGACGGCTGGTTCTCAACCCGCGTGCTTGTAGGCACAGCAGGTGTACCCCGGAGTACCAACGGTGGTATACGGGTACTACCTCGAAGTACCGGGCGGGGGTACCGGTACTACCCCGGAGTACTGACGGGGGAACCCTGGCATTACGCTGGAGCACCGGGCGTGGTTACCGGTACTACACCAGAGCGTCGGGAAGGGAAGCCAGGCCTACCCTGGAGCATCAGGTCGGGATACCGTGCCTACCCTGGAGGGTCAGGATGGGGGGCCGGGATCTAACACCGCGTGCCTGTTGGGACAACAGTTAGAACTCCGGCGCATCACAAAGGGTTCTGCCACGGGCCCATAGTACTGGTGTGGGAACGGGTTCTATCCCGGAACATCGCCTATGGACACCGGGGCTACCGCCGACGGTCAGGTAGGAAGGCTGGTTCTCAACCCGCGTGCTTGTAGGCCAGCAGGTGTACCCCGGAGTAACGACGGGGTATACGGGTACTACACCGGAGTACCAACGGGGGTACCGTTACTGCTCCGGAGTACCGACGGGGGTATACGGGTACTACCTCGGAGCACCGGGCGGGGTTACTGGTACTACACCAGAGCGTCGGGAAGGGACACCAGGCCTACCCTAGAGCTTCAGATAAGGATACCGGGCCTACCCTGGAGGGTCAAGATGGGAGGCTGAGATCTAACACAGCGCGCCCGTTGGAACAACAGTTAGAACTCCGGCGCATCACAAAGGGTTCTGCCACTGGCCCATAGTACTGTTGTGGGAACATGTTCTAACCCGGAACATTGCCTATGGACACCGGGCCTAACGCGAAGGGTCAAGTAGGAAGGGTGGGTCTAAACCCGTGCGCCCGTAGGGACAGCAGGTGTACCCCGGAGTACCGACAGGGGTATACGGGTACTACACCGGAGTACCAACGGGGGTACCGGTAGTACCCTGGAGTACCGACGGGGGTATATGGGTACTACCCTGGAGCACCAGGCGGGGTTAAGGGTACTACACCAGAGCGTCGGGAAGGGACGCCAGGCCTACCCCGGAGCATCAGGTCGGGATACCGGGCCTAACCTGCAGGGTCAGGATGGGAGGCTGAGATCTAACACCGTGTTCCTGTTGGGACAACAGTTAGAACTCCGGCGCATCACAAAGGGTTCTGTCACGGGCCCATAGTACTGTTGTGGGAACGGGTTCTATCCCGGAACGTCGCCTATGGACACCGGGCCTACCGCCGAGGGTCAGGTAGGACGGCTGGTTCTCAACCCGCGTGCTTGTAGGCACAGCAGGTGTACCCCGGAGTACCAACGGTGGTATACGGGTACTACCTCGAAGCACCGGGCGGGGGTACCGGTACTACCCCGGAGTACTGACGGGGGAACCCTGGCATTACGCTGGAGCACCGGGCGGGGTTACGGGTACTACACCAGAACGTCGGGAAGGGACGCCAGGCCTACCCCGGAGCATCAGGTCGGGATACCGTGCCTACCCTGGAGGGTCAGGATGGGGGGCCGGGATCTAACACCGCGTGCCTGTTGGGACAACAGTTAGAACTCCGGCGCATCACAAAGGGTTCTGCCACGGGCCCATAGTACTGTTGTGGGAACGGGTTCTATCCCGGAACATCGCCTATGGACACCGGGCCTACCGCCGAGGGTCAGGTAGGAAGGCTGGTTCTCAACCCGCGTGCTTGTAGGCCAGCAGGTGTACCCCGGAGTACCGACGGGGGTATACGGGTACTACACCGGAGTACCAACGGGGGTACCGTTACTGCTCCGGAGTACCGACGGGGGTATACGGGTACTACCTCGGAGCACCGGGCGGGGTTACTGGTACTACACCAGAGCGTCGGGAAGGGACACCAGGCCTACCCTAGAGCTTCAGATAAGGATACCGGGCCTACCCTGGAGGGTCAAGATGGGAGGCTGAGATCTAACACCGCGCGCCCGTTGGAACAACAGTTAGAACTCCGGCGCATCACAAAGGGTTCTGCCACTGGCCCATAGTACTGTTGTGGGAACATGTTCTAACCCGGAACATCGCCTATGGACACCGGGCCTAACGCGAAGGGTCAAGTAGGAAGGGTGGGTCTAAACCCGTGCGCCCGTAGGGACAGCAGGTGTACCCCGGAGTACCGACAGGGGTATACGTGTACTACACCGGAGTACCAACGGGGGTACCGGTAGTACCCTGGAGTACCGACGGGGGTATATGGGTACTACCCTGGAGCACCGGGCGGGGTTACGGGTACTACACCAGAGCGTCGGGAAGGGACGCCAGGCCTACCCCGGAGCATCAGGTCGGGATACCGGGCCTACCCTGGAGGGTCAGGATGGGGGGCTGAGATCTAACACCGTGTTCCTGTTGGGACAACAGTTAGAACTCCGGCGCATCACAAAGGGTTCTGTCACGGGCCCATAGTACTGTTGTGGGAACGGGTTCTATCCCGGAACGTCGCCTATGGACACCGGGCCTACCGCCGAGGGTCAGGTAGGACGGCTGGTTCTCAACCCGCGTGCTTGTAGGCACAGCAGGTGTACCCCGGAGTACCAACGGTGGTATACGGGTACTACCTCGAAGCACCGGGCGGGGGTACCGGTACTACCCCGGAGTACTGACGGGGGAACCCTGGCATTACGCTGGAGCACCGGGCGTGGTTACCGGTACTACACCAGAGCGTCGGGAAGGGAAGCCAGGCCTACCCTGGAGCATCAGGTCGGGATACCGTGCCTACCCTGGAGGGTCAGGATGGGGGGCCGGGATCTAACACCGCGTGCCTGTTGGGACAACAGTTAGAACTCCGGCGCATCACAAAGGGTTCTGCCACGGGCCCATAGTACTGCTGTGGGAACGGGTTCTATCCCTGAACATCGCCTATGGACACCGGGGCTACCGCCGAGGGTCAGGTAGGAAGGCTGGTTCTCAACCCGCGTGCTTGTAGGCCAGCAGGTGTACCCCGGAGTAACGACGGGGTATACGGGTACTACACCGGAGTACCAACGGGGGTACCGTTACTGCTCCGGAGTACCGACGGGGGTATACGGGTACTACCTCGGAGCACCGGGCGGGGTTACTGGTACTACACCAGAGCGTCGGGAAGGGACACCAGGCCTACCCTAGAGCTTCAGATAAGGATACCGGGCCTACCCTGGAGGGTCAAGATGGGAGGCTGAGATCTAACACAGCGCGCCCATTGGAACAACAGTTAGAACTCCGGCGCATCACAAAGGGTTCTGCCACTGGCCCATAGTACTGTTGTGGGAACATGTTCTAACCCGGAACATCGCCTATGGACACCGGGCCTAACGCGAAGGGTCAAGTAGGAAGGGTGGGTCTAAACCCGTGCGCCCGTAGGGACAGCAGGTGTACCCCGGAGTACCGACAGGGGTATACGTGTACTACACCGGAGTACCAACGGGGGTACCGGTAGTACCCTGGAGTACCGACGGGGGTATATGGGTACTACCCTGGAGCACCAGGCGGGGTTAAGGGTACTACACCAGAGCGTCGGGAAGGGACGCCAGGCCTACCCCGGAGCATCAGGTCGGGATACCGGGCCTAACCTGCAGGGTCAGGATGGGAGGCTGAGATCTAACACCGTGTTCCTGTTGGGACAACAGTTAGAACTCCGGCGCATCACAAAGGGTTCTGTCACGGGCCCATAGTACTGTTGTGGGAACGGGTTCTATCACGGAACGTCGCCTATGGACACCGGGCCTACCGCCGAGGGTCAGGTAGGACGGCTGGTTCTCAACCCGCGTGCTTGTAGGCACAGCAGGTGTACCCCGGAGTACCAACGGTGGTATACGGGTACTACCTCGAAGTACCGGGCGGGGGTACCGGTACTACCCCGGAGTACTGACGGGGGAACCCTGGCATTACGCTGGAGCACCGGGCGTGGTTACCGGTACTACACCAGAGCGTCTTGAAGGGAAGCCAGGCCTATCCTGGAGCATCAGGTCGGGATACCGTGCCTACCCTGGAGGGTCAGGATGGGGGGCCGGGATCTAACACCGCGTGCCTGTTGGGACAACAGTTAGAACTCCGGCGCATCACAAAGGGTTCTGCCACGGGCCCATAGTACTGCTGTGGGAACGGGTTCTATCCCGGAACATCGCCTATGGACACCGGGGCTACCGCCGAGGGTCAGGTAGGAAGGCTGGTTCTAAACCCGCGTGCTTGTAGGCCAGCAGGTGTACCCCGGAGTAACGACGGGGTATACGGGTACTACACCGGAGTATCAACGGGGGTACCGTTACTGCTCCGGAGTACCGACGGGGGTATACGGGTACTACCTCGGAGCACCCGGCGGGGTTACTGGTACTACACCAGAGCGTCGGGAAGGGACACCAGGCCTACCCTAGAGCTTCAGATAAGGATACCGGGCCTACCCTGGAGGGTCAAGATGGGAGGCTGAGATCTAACACAGCGCGCCCGTTGGAACAACAGTTAGAACTCCGGCGCATCACAAAGGGTTCTGCCACTGGCCCATAGTACTCTTGTGGGAACATGTTCTAACCCGGAACATCGCCTATGGACACCGGGCCTAACGCGAAGGGTCAAGTAGGAAGGGTGGGTCTAAACCCGTGCGCCCGTAGGGACAGCAGGTGTACCCCGGAGTACCGACAGGGGTATACGTGTACTACACCGGAGTACCAACGGGGGTACCGGTAGTACCCTGGAGTACCGACGGGGGTATATGGGTACTACCCTGGAGCACCAGGCGGGGTTAAGGGTACTACACCAGAGCGTCGGGAAGGGACGCCAGGCCTACCCCGGAGCATCAGGTCGGGATACCGGGCCTAACCTGCAGGGTCAGGATGGGAGGCTGAGATCTAACACCGTGTTCCTGTTGGGACAACAGTTAGAACTCCGGCGCATCACAAAGGGTTCTGTCACGGGCCCATAGTACTGTTGTGGGAACGGGTTCTATCACGGAACGTCGCCTATGGACACCGGGCCTACCGCCGAGGGTCAGGTAGGACGGCTGGTTCTCAACCCGCGTGCTTGTAGGCACAGCAGGTGTACCCCGGAGTACCAACGGTGGTATACGGGTACTACCTCGAAGTACCGGGCGGGGGTACCGGTACTACCCCGGAGTACTGACGGGGGAACCCTGGCATTACGCTGGAGCACCGGGCGTGGTTACCGGTACTACACCAGAGCGTCGGGAAGGGAAGCCAGGCCTACCCTGGAGCATCAGGTCGGGATACCGTGCCTACCCTGGAGGGTCAGGATGGGGGGCCGGGATCTAACACCGCGTGCCTGTTGGGACAACAGTTAGAACTCCGGCGCATCACAAAGGGTTCTGCCACGGGCCCATAGTACTGCTGTGGGAACGGGTTCTATCCCTGAACATCGCCTATGGACACCGGGGCTACCGCCGAGGGTCAGGTAGGAAGGGTGGTTCTCAACCCGCGTGCTTGTAGGCCAGCAGGTGTACCCCGGAGTAACGACGGGGTATACGGGTACTACACCGGAGTATCAACGGGGGTACCGTTACTGCTCCGGAGTACCGACGGGGGTATACGGGTACTACCTCGGAGCACCCGGCGGGGTTACTGGTACTACACCAGAGCGTCGGGAAGGGACACCAGGCCTACCCTAGAGCTTCAGATAAGGATACCGGGCCTACCCTGGAGGGTCAAGATGGGAGGCTGAGATCTAACACAGCGCGCCCGTTGGAACAACAGTTAGAACTCCGGCGCATCACAAAGGGTTCTGCCACTGGCCCATAGTACTGTTGTGGGAACATGTTCTAACCCGGAACATCGCCTATGGACACCGGGCCTAACGCGAAGGGTCAAGTAGGAAGGGTGGGTCTAAACCCGTGCGCCCGTAGGGACAGCAGGTGTACCCTGGAGTACCGACAGGGTTATACGTGTACTAAACCGGAGTACCAACGGGGGTACCGGTAGTACCCTGGAGTACCGACGGGGGTATATGGGTACTACCCTGGAGCACCGGGCGGGGTTACCGGTACTACACCAGAACGTCGGGAAGGGACGCCAGGCCTACCCCGGAGCATCAGGTCGGGATACCGTGCCTACCCTGGAGGGTCAGGATGGGGGGCCGGGATCTAACACCGCGTGCCTGTTTTGGACAACAGTTAGAACTCCGGCGCATCACAAAGGGTTCTGCCACGGGCCCATAGTACTGCTGTGGGAACGGGTTCTATCCCGGAACATCGCCTATGGACACCGGGGCTACCGCCGAGGGTCAGGTAGGAAGGCTGGTTCTCAACCCGCGTGCTTGTAGGCCAGCAGGTGTACCCCGGAGTACCGACGGGGGTATACGGGTACTAGACCGCAGCACCAACGGGGGTACCGTTACTGCTCCGGAGTACCGACGGGGGTATACGGGTACTACCTCGGAGCACCGGGCGGGGTTACTGGTACTACACCAGAGCGTCGGGAAGGGACACCAGGCCTACCCTAGAGCTTCAGATAAGGATACCGGGCCTACCCTGGAGGGTCAAGATGGGAGGCTGAGATCTAACACCGCGCGCCCGTTGGAACAACAGTTAGAACTCCGGCGCATCACAAAGGGTTCTGCCACTGGCCCATAGTACTCTTGTGGGAACATGTTCTAACCCGGAACATCGCCTATGGACACCGGGCCTAACGCGAAGGGTCAAATAGGAAGGGTGGGTCTAAACCCGTGCGCCCGTAGGGACAGCAGGTGTACCCCGGAGTACCGACAGGGGTATACGTGTACTACACCGGAGTACCAACGGGTGTACCGGTTGTACCCTGGAGTACCGACGGGGGTATATGGGTACTACCCTGGAGCACCGGGCGGGGTTACGGGTACTACACCAGAGCGTCGGGAAGGGACGCCAGGCCTACCCCGGAGCATCAGGTCGGGATACCGGGCCTACCCTGCAGGGTCAGGATGGGAGGCTGAGATCTAACACCGTGTGCCTGTTGGGACAACAGTTAGAACTCCGGCGCATCACAAAGGGTTCTGTCACGGGCCCATAGTACTGTTGTGTGAACGGGTTCTATCCCGGAACGTCGCCTATGGACACCGGGCCTACCGCCGAGGGTCAGGTAGGATGGCTGGTTCTCAACCCGCGTGCTTGTAGGCACAGCAGGTGTACCCCGGAGTACCAACAGTGGTATACGGGTACTACCTCGAAGCACCGGGCGGGGGTACCGGTACTACCCCGGAGTACTGACGGGGGAACCCTGGCATTACGCTGGAGTACCGGGCGTGGTTACTGGTACTACACCAGAGCGTCGGGAAGGGAAGCCAGTCCTACCATGGAGCATCAGGTCGGGATACCGGGCTCACCCTGGAGGGTCAGGATGGGGGGCCGGGATCTAACACCGCGTGCCTGTTGGGACAACAGTTAGAACTCCGGCGCATCACAAAGGGTTCTGCCACGGGCCCATAGTACTGGTGTGGGAACGGGTTCTATCACGGAACATCGCCTATGGACACCGGGGCTACCGCCGAGGGTCAGGTAGGAAGGCTGGTTCTCAACCCGCGTGCTTGTAGGCCAGCAGGTGTACCCCGGAGTAACGACGGGGTATACGGGTACTACACCGGAGTACCAACGGGGGTACCGTTACTGCTCCGGAGTACCGACGGGGGTATACGGGTACTACCTCGGAGCACCGGGCGGGGTTACTGGTACTACACCAGAGCGTCGGGAAGGGACACCAGGCCTACCCTAGAGCTTCAGATAAGGATACCGGGCCTACCCTGGAGGGTCAAGATGGGAGGCTGAGATCTAACACCGCGCGCCCGTTGGAACAACAGTTAGAACTCCGGCGCATCACAAAGGGTTCTGCCACTGGCCCATAGTACTCTTGTGGGAACGGGTTCTATCCCGGAACATCGCCTATGGACACCGGGCCTAACGCGAAGGGTCAAGTAGGAAGGGTGGGTCTAAACCCGTGCGCCCGTAGGGACAGCAGGTGTACCCCGGAGTACCGACAGGGGTATACGTGTACTACACCGGAGTACCAACGGGGGTACCGGTAGTACCCTGGAGTACCGACGGGGGTATATGGGTACTACCCTGGAGCACCGGGCGGGGTTACGGGTACTACACCAGAGCGTCGGGAAGGGACGCCAGGCCTACCCCGGAGCATCAGGTCGGGATACCGGGCCTACCCTGGAGGGTCAGGATGGGGGGCCGGGATCTAACACCGCGTGCCTGTTGGGACAACAGTTAGAACTCCGGCGCATCACAAAGGGTTCTGCCACGGGCCCATAGTACTGGTGTGGGAACGGGTTCTATCCCGGTACGTCGCCTATGGACACCGGGCCTACCGCCGAGGGTCAGGTAGGAAGGCTGGTTCTCAACCCGCGTGCTTGTAGGCCAGCAGGTGTACCCCGGAGTACCGACGGGGGTATACGGGTACTAGACCGCAGCACCAACGGGGGTACCGTTACTGATCCCGAGTACCGACGGGGGTATACGGGTACTACCTCGGAGCACCGGGCGGGGTTACTGGTACTACACCAGAGCGTCGGGAAGGGACACCAGGCCTACCCTAGAGCTTCAGATAAGGATACCGGGCCTACCCTGGAGGGTCAAGATGGGAGGCTGAGATCTAACACCGCGCGCCCGTTGGAACAACAGTTAGAACTCCGGCGCATCACAAAGGGTTCTGCCACTGGCCCATAGTACTCTTGTGGGAACATGTTCTAACCCGGAACATCGCCTATGGACACCGGGCCTAACGCGAAGGGTCAAGTAGGAAGGGTGGGTCTAAACCCGTGCGCCCGTAGGGACAGCAGGTGTACCCCGGAGTACCGACAGGGGTATACGGGTACTACACCGGAGTACCAACGGGGGTACCGGTACTACCCTGGAGTACCGACGGGGGTATATGGGTACTACCCTGGAGCACCGGGCGGGGTTACGGGTACTACACCAGAGCGTCGGGAAGGGACGCCAGGCCTACCCCGGAGCATCAGGTCGGGATACCGGGCCTACCCTGGAGGGTCAGGATGGGGGGCCGGGATCTAACACCGCGTGCCTGTTGGGACAACAGTTAGAACTCCGGCGCATCACAAAGGGTTCTGCCACGGGCCCATAGTACTGCTGTGGGAACGGGTTCTATCCCGGAACATCGCCTATGGACACCGGGCCTACCGCCGAGGGTCAGGTAGGAAGGCTGGTTCTCAACCCGCGTGCTTGTAGGCCAGCAGGTGTACCCCGGAGTACCGACGGGGGTATACGGGTACTAGACCGCAGCACCAACGGGGGTACCGTTACTGCTCCGGAGTACCGACGGGGGTATACGGGTACTACCTCGGAGCACCGGGCGGGGTTACTGGTACTACACCAGAGCGTCGGGAAGGGACACCAGGCCTACCCTAGAGCTTCAGATAAGGATACCGGGCCTACCCTGGAGGGTCAAGATGGGAGGCTGAGATCTAACACCGCACGCCCGTTGGAACAACAGTTAGAACTCCGGCGCATCACAAAGGGTTCTGCCACTGGCCCATAGTACTCTTGTGGGAACATGTTCTAACCCGGAACATCGCCTATGGACACCGGGCCTAACGCGAAGGGTCAAGTAGGAAGGCTGGTTCTCAACCCGCGTGCTTGTAGGCAAAGCAGGTGTACCCCGGAGTACCAACAGTGGTATACGGGTACTACCTCGAAGCACCGGGCGGGGGTTTCGGTACTACCCCGGAGTACTGACGGGGGAACCCTGGCATTATGCTGGAGCACCGGGCGTGGTTACCGGTACTACACCAGAGCGTCGGGAAGGGAAGCCAGGCCTACCCTGGAGCATCAGGTCGGGATACCGGGCTCACCCTGGAGGGTCAGGATGGGGGCCCGGGATCTAACACCGCGTGCCTGTTGGGACAACAGTTAGAACTCCGGCGCATCACAAAGGGTTCTGCCACGGGCCCATAGTACTGCTGTGGGAACGGGTTCTATCCCGGAACATCGCCTATGGACACCGGGGCTACCGCCGAGGGTCAGGTAGGAAGGCTGGTTCTCAACCCGCGTGCTTGTAGGCCAGCAGGTGTACCCCGGAGTACCGACGGGGGTATACGGGTACTACACCGGAGTACCAACGGGGGTACCGTTACTGCTCCGGAGTACCGACGGGGGTATACGGGTACTACCTCGGAGCACCGGGCGGGGTTACTGGTACTACACCAGAGCGTCGGGAAGGGACACCAGGCCTACCCTAGAGCTTCAGATAAGGATACCGGGCCTACCCTGGAGGGTCAAGATGGGAGGCTGAGATCTAACACCGCGCGCCCGTTGGAACAACAGTTAGAACTCCGGCGCATCACAAAGGGTTCTGCCACTGGCCCATAGTACTCTTGTGGGAACATGTTCTAACCCGGAACATCGCCTATGGACACCGGGCCTAACGCGAAGGGTCAAGTAGGAAGGGTGGGTCTAAACCCGTGCGCCCGTAGGGACAGCAGGTGTACCCCGGAGTACCGACAGGGGTATACGGGTAATACACCGGAGTACCAACGGGGGTACCGGTAGTACCCTGGAGTATCGACGGGGGTATATGGGTACTACCCTGGAGCACCGGGCGGGGTTACGGGTACTACACCAGAGCGTCGGGAAGGGACGCCAGGCCTACCCCGGAGCATCAGGTCGGGATACCGGGCCTACCCTGGAGGGTCAGGATGGGGGGCCGGGATCTAACACCGCGTGCCTGTTGGGACAACAGTTAGAACTCCGGCGCATCACAAAGGGTTCTGCCACGGGCCCATAGTACTGGTGTGGGAACGGGTTCTATCCCGGTACGTCGCCTATGGACACCGGGCCTACCGCCGAGGGTCAGGTAGGAAGGCTGGTTCTCAACCCGCGTGCTTGTAGGCCAGCAGGTGTACCCCGGAGTACCGACGGGGGTATACGGGTACTACACCGGAGTACTAACGGGGGTACCGGTAGTACCCTGGAGTACCGACGGGGGTATACGGGTACTACCTCGGAGCACCGGGCGGGGGTACCGGTACTACCCCGGAGTACTGACGGGGGAACCCTGGCATTACGACGGAGTACCGGGCGTGGTTACCGGTACTACACCAGAGCGTCGGGAAGGGAAGCCAGGCCTACCCCGGAGCATCAGGTCGGGATACCGGGCTCACCCTGGAGGGTCAGGATGGGGGGCCGGGATCTAACACCGCGTGCCTGTTGGGACAACAGTTAGAACTCCGGCGCATCACAAAGGGTTCTGCCACGGGCCCATAGTACTGGTGTGGGAACGGGTTCTATCCCGGAACATCGCCTATGGACACCGGGGCTACCGCCGAGGGTCAGGTAGGAAGGCTGGTTCTCAACCCGCGTGCTTGTAGGCCAGCAGGTGTACCCCGGAGTACCGACGGGGGTATACGGGTACTACACCGGAGTACCAACGGGGTTACCGTTACTGCTCCGGAGTACCGACGGGGGTATACGGGTACTACCTCGGAGCACCGGGCGGGGTTACTGGTACTACACCAGAGCGTCGGGAAGGGACACCAGGCCTACCCTAGAGCTTCAGATAAGGATACCGGGCCTACCCTGGAGGGTCAAGATGGGAGGCTGAGATCTAACACCGCGCGCCCGTTGGAACAACAGTTAGAACTCCGGCGCATCACAAAGGGTTCTGCCACTGGCCCATAGTACTCTTGTGGGAACATGTTCTAACCCGGAACATCGCCTATGGACACCGGGCCTAACGCGAAGGGTCAAGTAGGAAGGGTGGGTCTAAACCCGTGCGCCCGTAGGGACAGCAGGTGTACCCCGGAGTACCGACAGGGGTATACGTGTACTACACCGGAGTACCAAGGGGGGTACCGGTAGTACCCTGGAGTACCGACGGGGGTATATGGGTACTACCCTGGAGCACCGGGCGGGGTTACGGGTACTACACCAGAGCGTCGGGAAGGGACGCCAGGCCTACCCCGGAGCATCAGGTCGGGATACCGGGCCTACCCTGGAGGGTCAGGATGAGGGGCCGGGATCTAACACCGCGTGCCTGTTGGGACAACAGTTAGAACTCCAGCGCATCACAAAGGGTTCTGCCACGGGCCCATAGTACTGGTGTGGGAACGGGTTCTATCCCGGAACGTCGCCTATGGACACCGGGCCTACCGCCGAGGGTCAGGTAGGATGGCTGGTTCTCAACCCGCGTGCTTGTAGGCACAGCAGGTGTACCCCGGAGTACTAACGGTGGTATACGGGTACTACCTTGAAGTACCGGGCGGGGGTACCGGTACTACCCCGGAGTACTGACGGGGGAACCCTGGCATTACGCTGGAGCACCGGGCGTGGTTACCGGTACTACACCAGAGCGTCGGGAAGGGAAGCCAGGCCTACCCTGGAGCATCAGGTCGGGATACCGGGCCTACCCTGGAGGGTCAGGATGGGGGGCCGGGATCTAACAACGTGTGCCTGTTGGGACAACAGTTAGAACTCCGGTGCATCACAAAGGGTTCTGTCACGGGCCCATAGTACTGCTGTGGGAACGGGTTCTATCCCGGAACGTCGCCTATGGACACCGGGGCTACCGCCGAGGGTCAGGTAGGACGGCTGGTTCTCAACCCGCGTGCTTGTAGGCCAGCAGGTGTACCCCGGAGTACCGACGGGGGTATACGGGTACTACACCGGAGTACCAACGGGGGTACCGTTACTGCTCCGGAGTACCGACGGGGGTATACGGGTACTACCTCGGAGCACCGGGCGGGGTTACTGGTACTACACCAGAGCGTCGGGAAGGGACACCAGGCCTACCCTAGAGCTTCAGATAAGGATACCGGGCCTACCCTGGAGGGTCAAGATGGGAGGCTGAGATCTAACACCGCGCGCCCGTTGGAACAACAGTTAGAACTCCGGCGCATCACAAAGGGTTCTGCCACTGGCCCATAGTACTCTTGTGGGAACATGTTCTAACCCGGAACATCGCCTATGGACACCGGGCCTAACGCGAAGGGTCAAGTAGGAAGGGTGGGTCTAAACCCGTGCGCCCGTAGGGACAGCAGGTGTACCCCGGAGTACCGACAGGGGTATACGGGTACTACACCGGAGTACCAACGGGGGTACCGGTAGTACCCTGGAGTACCGACGGGGGTATATGGGTACTACCCTGGAGCACCGGGCGGGGTTACGGGTACTACACCAGAGCGTCGGGAAGGGACGCCAGGCCTACCCCGGAGCATCAGGTCGGGATACCGGGCCTACCCTGGAGGGTCAGGATGGGGGGCCGGGATCTAACACCGCGTGCCTGTTGGGACAACAGTTAGAACTCCGGCGCATCACAAAGGGTTCTGCCACGGGCCCATAGTACTGGTGTGGGAATGGGTTCTATCCCGGTACGTCGCCTATGGACACCGGGCCTACCGCCGAGGGTCAGGTAGGAAGGCTGGTTCTCAACCCGCGTGCTTGTAGGCCAGCAGGTGTACCCCGGAGTAACGACGGGGTATACGGGTACTACACCGGAGTACCAACGGGGGTACCGTTACTGCTCCGGAGTACCGACGGGGGTATACGGGTACTACCTCGGAGCACCGGGCGGGGTTACTGGTACTACACCAGAGCGTCGGGAAGGGACACCAGGCCTACCCTAGAGCTTCAGATAAGGATACCGGGCCTACCCTGGAGGGTCAAGATGGGAGGCTGAGATCTAACACCGCGCGCCCGTTGGAACAACAGTTAGAACTCCGGCGCATCACAAAGGGTTCTGCCACTGGCCCATAGTACTCTTGTGGGAACGGGTTCTATCCCGAAACATCGCCTATGGACACCGGGCCTAACGCGAAGGGACAAGTAGGAAGGGTGGGTCTAAACCCGTGCGCCCGTAGGGACAGCAGGTGTACCCCGGAGTACCGACAGGGGTATACGTGTACTACACCGGAGTACCAACGGGGGTACCGGTAGTACCCTGGAGTACCGACGGGGGTATATGGGTACTACCCTGGAGCACCGGGCGGGGTTACGGGTACTACACCAGAGCGTCGGGAAGGGACGCCAGGCCTACCCCGGAGCATCAGGTCGGGATACCGGGCCTACCCTGGAGGGTCAGGATGGGGGGCCGGGATCTAACACCGCGTGCCTGTTGGGACAACAGTTAGAACTCCGGCGCATCACAAAGGGTTCTGCCACGGGCCCATAGTACTGGTGTGGGAACGGGTTCTATCCCGGTACGTCGCCTATGGACACCGGGCCTACCGCCGAGGGTCAGGTAGGAAGGCTGGTTCTCAACCCGCGTGCTTGTAGGCCAGCAGGTGTACCCCGGAGTACCGACGGGGGTATACGGGTACTAGACCGCAGCACCAACGGGGGTACCGTTACTGATCCCGAGTACCGACGGGGGTATACGGGTACTACCTCGGAGCACCGGGCGGGGTTACTGGTACTACACCAGAGCGTCGGGAAGGGACACCAGGCCTACCCTAGAGCTTCAGATAAGGATACCGGGCCTACCCTGGAGGGTCAAGATGGGAGGCTGAGATCTAACACCGCGCGCCCGTTGGAACAACAGTTAGAACTCCGGCGCATCACAAAGGGTTCTGCCACTGGCCCATAGTACTCTTGTGGGAACATGTTCTAACCCGGAACATCGCCTATGGACACCGGGCCTAACGCGAAGGGTCAAGTAGGAAGGGTGGGTCTAAACCCGTGCGCCCGTAGGGACAGCAGGTGTACCCCGGAGTACCGACAGGGGTATACGTGTACTACACCGGAGTACCAACGGGGGTACCGGTAGTACCCTGGAGTACCGACGGGGGTATATGGGTACTACCCTGGAGCACCGGGCGGGGTTACGGGTACTACACCAGAGCGTCGGGAAGGGACGCCAGGCCTACCCCGGAGCATCAGGTCGGGATACCGGGCCTACCCTGGAGGGTCAGGATGGGGGGCCGGGATCTAACACCGCGTGCCTGTTGGGACAACAGTTAGAACTCCAGCGCATCACAAAGGGTTCTGCCACGGGCCCATAGTACTGCTGTGGGAACGGGTTCTATCCCGGAACGTCGCCTATGGACACCGGGCCTACCGCCGAGGGTCAGGTAGGACGGCTGGTTCTCAACCCGCGTGCTTGTAGGCACAGCAGGTGTACCCCGGAGTACTAACGGTGGTATACGGGTACTACCTTGAAGTACCGGGCGGGGGTACCGGTACTACCCCGGAGTACTGACGGGGGAACCCTGGCATTACGCTGGAGCACCGGGCGTGGTTACCGGTACTACACCAGAGCGTCGGGAAGGGACGCCAGGCCTACCCCGGAGCATCAGGTCGGGATACCGGGCCTACCCTGGAGGGTCAGGATGGGAGGCTGAGATCTAACACCGTGTTCCTGTTGGGACAACAGTTAGAACTCCGGCGCATCACAAAGGGTTCTGTCACGGGCCCATAGTACTGTTGTGTGAACGGGTTCTATCCCGGAACGTCGCCTATGGACACCGGGGCTACCGCCGAGGGTCAGGTAGGAAGGCTGGTTCTCAACCCGCGTGCTTGTAGGCCAGCAGGTGTACCCCGGAGTACCGACGGGGGTATACGGGTACTACACCGGAGTACCAACGGGGGTACCGTTACTGCTCCGGAGTACCGACGGGGGTATACGGGTACTACCTCGGAGCACCGGGCGGGGTTACTGGTACTACACCAGAGCGTCGGGAAGGGACACCAGGCCTACCCTAGAGCTTCAGATAAGGATACCGGGCCTACCCTGGAGGGTCAAGATGGGAGGCTGAGATCTAACACCGCGCGCCCGTTGGAACAACAGTTAGAACTCCGGCGCATCACAAAGGGTTCTGCCACTGGCCCATAGTACTCTTGTGGGAACATGTTCTAACCCGGAACATCGCCTATGGACACCGGGCCTAACGCGAAGGGTCAAGTAGGAAGGCTGGTTCTCAACCCGCGTGCTTGTAGGCAAAGCAGGTGTACCCCGGAGTACCAACAGTGGTATACGGGTACTACCTCGAAGCACCGGGCGGGGGTTTCGGTACTACCCCGGAGTACTGACGGGGGAACCCTGGCATTATGCTGGAGCACCGGGCGTGGTTACCGGTACTACACCAGAGCGTCGGGAAGGGAAGCCAGGCCTACCCTGGAGCATCAGGTCGGGATACCGGGCTCACCCTGGAGGGTCAGGATGGGGGCCCGGGATCTAACACCGCGTGCCTGTTGGGACAACAGTTAGAACTCCGGCGCATCACAAAGGGTTCTGCCACGGGCCCATAGTACTGCTGTGGGAACGGGTTCTATCCCGGAACATCGCCTATGGACACCGGGGCTACCGCCGAGGGTCAGGTAGGAAGGCTGGTTCTCAACCCGCGTGCTTGTAGGCCAGCAGGTGTACCCCGGAGTACCGACGGGGGTATACGGGTACTACACCGGAGTACCAACGGGGGTACCGTTACTGCTCCGGAGTACCGACGGGGGTATACGGGTACTACCTCGGAGCACCGGGCGGGGTTACTGGTACTACACCAGAGCGTCGGGAAGGGACACCAGGCCTACCCTAGAGCTTCAGATAAGGATACCGGGCCTACCCTGGAGGGTCAAGATGGGAGGCTGAGATCTAACACCGCGCGCCCGTTGGAACAACAGTTAGAACTCCGGCGCATCACAAAGGGTTCTGCCACTGGCCCATAGTACTCTTGTGGGAACATGTTCTAACCCGGAACATCGCCTATGGACACCGGGCCTAACGCGAAGGGTCAAGTAGGAAGGGTGGGTCTAAACCCGTGCGCCCGTAGGGACAGCAGGTGTACCCCGGAGTACCGACAGGGGTATACGGGTACTACACCGGAGTACCAACGGGGGTACCGGTAGTACCCTGGAGTACCGACGGGGGTATATGGGTACTACCCTGGAGCACCGGGCGGGGTTACGGGTACTACACCAGAGCGTCGGGAAGGGACGCCAGGCCTACCCCGGAGCATCAGGTCGGGATACCGGGCCTACCCTGGAGGGTCAGGATGGGGGGCCGGGATCTAACACCGCGTGCCTGTTGGGACAACAGTTAGAACTCCGGCGCATCACAAAGGGTTCTGCCACGGGCCCATAGTACTGCTGTGGGAACGGGTTCTATCCCGGTACGTCGCCTATGGACACCGGGCCTACCGCCGAGGGTCAGGTAGGAAGGCTGGTTCTCAACCCGCGTGCTTGTAGGCCAGCAGGTGTACCCCGGAGTACCGACGGGGGTATACGGGTACTACACCGGAGTACCAACGGGGGTACCGGTAGTACCCTGGAGTACCGACGGGGGTATACGGGTACTACCTCGGAGCACCGGGCGGGGGTACCGGTACTACCCCGGAGTACTGACGGGGGAACCCTGGCATTACGACGGAGTACCGGGCGTGGTTACCGGTACTACACCAGAGCGTCGGGAAGGGAAGCCAGGCCTACCCCGGAGCATCAGGTCGGGATACCGGGCTCACCCTGGAGGGTCAGGATGGGGGGCCGGGATCTAACACCGCGTGCCTGTTGGGACAACAGTTAGAACTCCGGCGCATCACAAAGGGTTCTGCCACGGGCCCATAGTACTGGTGTGGGAACGGGTTCTATCCCGGAACATCGCCTATGGACACCGGGGCTACCGCCGAGGGTCAGGTAGGAAGGCTGGTTCTCAACCCGCGTGCTTGTAGGCCAGCAGGTGTACCCCGGAGTACCGACGGGGGTATACGGGTACTACACCGGAGTACCAACGGGGTTACCGTTACTGCTCCGGAGTACCGACGGGGGTATACGGGTACTACCTCGGAGCACCGGGCGGGGTTACTGGTACTACACCAGAGCGTCGGGAAGGGACACCAGGCCTACCCTAGAGCTTCAGATAAGGATACCGGGCCTACCCTGGAGGGTCAAGATGGGAGGCTGAGATCTAACACCGCGCGCCCGTTGGAACAACAGTTAGAACTCCGGCGCATCACAAAGGGTTCTGCCACTGGCCCATAGTACTCTTGTGGGAACATGTTCTAACCCGGAACATCGCCTATGGACACCGGGCCTAACGCGAAGGGTCAAGTAGGAAGGGTGGGTCTAAACCCGTGCGCCCGTAGGGACAGCAGGTGTACCCCGGAGTACCGACAGGGGTATACGTGTACTACACCGGAGTACCAACGGGGGTACCGGTAGTACCCTGGAGTACCGACGGGGGTATATGGGTACTACCCTGGAGCACCGGGCGGGGTTACGGGTACTACACCAGAGCGTCGGGAAGGGACGCCAGGCCTACCCCGGAGCATCAGGTCGGGATACCGGGCCTACCCTGGAGGGTCAGGATGAGGGGCCGGGATCTAACACCGCGTGCCTGTTGGGACAACAGTTAGAACTCCAGCGCATCACAAAGGGTTCTGCCACGGGCCCATAGTACTGCTGTGGGAACGGGTTCTATCCCGGAACGTCGCCTATGGACACCGGGCCTACCGCCGAGGGTCAGGTAGGATGGCTGGTTCTCAACCCGCGTGCTTGTAGGCACAGCAGGTGTACCCCGGAGTACTAACGGTGGTATACGGGTACTACCTTGAAGTACCGGGCGGGGGTACCGGTACTACCCCGGAGTACTGACGGGGGAACCCTGGCATTACGCTGGAGCACCGGGCGTGGTTACCGGTACTACACCAGAGCGTCGGGAAGGGAAGCCAGGCCTACCCTGGAGCATCAGGTCGGGATACCGGGCCTACCCTGGAGGGTCAGGATGGGGGGCCGGGATCTAACAACGTGTGCCTGTTGGGACAACAGTTAGAACTCCGGTGCATCACAAAGGGTTCTGTCACGGGCCCATAGTACTGCTGTGGGAACGGGTTCTATCCCGGAACGTCGCCTATGGACACCGGGGCTACCGCCGAGGGTCAGGTAGGACGGCTGGTTCTCAACCCGCGTGCTTGTAGGCCAGCAGGTGTACCCCGGAGTACCGACGGGGGTATACGGGTACTACACCGGAGTACCAACGGGGGTACCGTTACTGCTCCGGAGTACCGACGGGGGTATACGGGTACTACCTCGGAGCACCGGGCGGGGTTACTGGTACTACACCAGAGCGTCGGGAAGGGACACCAGGCCTACCCTAGAGCTTCAGATAAGGATACCGGGCCTACCCTGGAGGGTCAAGATGGGAGGCTGAGATCTAACACCGCGCGCCCGTTGGAACAACAGTTAGAACTCCGGCGCATCACAAAGGGTTCTGCCACTGGCCCATAGTACTCTTGTGGGAACATGTTCTAACCCGGAACATCGCCTATGGACACCGGGCCTAACGCGAAGGGTCAAGTAGGAAGGGTGGGTCTAAACCCGTGCGCCCGTAGGGACAGCAGGTGTACCCCGGAGTACCGACAGGGGTATACGGGTACTACACCGGAGTACCAACGGGGGTACCGGTAGTACCCTGGAGTACCGACGGGGGTATATGGGTACTACCCTGGAGCACCGGGCGGGGTTACGGGTACTACACCAGAGCGTCGGGAAGGGACGCCAGGCCTACCCCGGAGCATCAGGTCGGGATACCGGGCCTACCCTGGAGGGTCAGGATGGGGGGCCGGGATCTAACACCGCGTGCCTGTTGGGACAACAGTTAGAACTCCGGCGCATCACAAAGGGTTCTGCCACGGGCCCATAGTACTGGTGTGGGAACGGGTTCTATCCCGGTACGTCGCCTATGGACACCGGGCCTACCGCCGAGGGTCAGGTAGGAAGGCTGGTTCTCAACCCGCGTGCTTGTAGGCCAGCAGGTGTACCCCGGAGTACCGACGGGGGTATACGGGTACTACACCGGAGTACCAACGGGGGTACCGTTACTGCTCCGGAGTACCGACGGGGGTATACGGGTACTACCTCGGAGCACCGGGCGGGGGTACCGGTACTACCCCGGAGTACTGACGGGGGAACCCTGGCATTACGACGGAGTACCGAGCGTGGTTACCGGTACTACACCAGAGCGTCGGGAAGGGAAGCCAGGCCTACCCTGGAGCATCAGGTCGGGATACCGGGCCTACCCTGGAGGGTCAGGATGGGGGGCCGGGATCTAACACCGCGTGCCTGTTGGGACAACAGTTAGAACTCCGGTGCATCACAAAGGGTTCTGCCACGGGCCCATAGTACTGGTGTGGGAACGGGTTCTATCACGGAACATCGCCTATGGACACCGGCCCTACCGCCGAGGGTCAGGTAGGAAGGCTGGTTCTCAACCCGCGTGCTTGTAGGCCAGCAGGTGTACCCCGGAGTACCGACGGGGGTATACGGGTACTACACCGGAGTACCAACGGGGGTACCGTTACTGCTCCGGAGTACCGACGGGGGTATACGGGTACTACCTCGGAGCACCGGGCGGGGTTACTGGTACTACACCAGAGCGTCGGGAAGGGACACCAGGCCTACCCTAGAGCTTCAGATAAGGATACCGGGCCTACCCTGGAGGGTCAAGATGGGAGGCTGAGATCTAACACCGCACGCCCGTTGGAACAACAGTTAGAACTCCGGCGCATCACAAAGGGTTCTGCCACTGACCCATAGTACTCTTGTGGGAACATGTTCTAACCCGGAACATCGCCTATGGACACCGGGCCTAACGCGAAGGGTCAAGTAGGAAGGGTGGGTCTAAACCCGCGCGCCCGTAGGGACAGCAGGTGTACCCCGGAGTACCGACAGGGGTATACGTGTACTACACCGGAGTACCAAGGGGGGTACCGGTAGTACCCTGGAGTACCGACGGGGGTATATGGGTACTACCCTGGAGCACCGGGCGGGGTTACGGGTACTACACCAGAGCGTCGGGAAGGGACGCCAGGCCTACCCCGGAGCATCAGGTCGGGATACCGGGCCTACCCTGGAGGGTCAGGATGGGGGGCCGGGATCTAACACCGCGTGCCTGTTGGGACAACAGTTAGAACTCCGGCGCATCACAAAGGGTTCTGCCACGGGCCCATAGTACTGGTGTGGGAACGGGTTCTATCCCGGTACGTCGCCTATGGACACCGGGCCTACCGCCGAGGGTCAAGTAGGAAGGCTGGTTCTCAACCCGCGTGCTTGTAGGCCAGCAGGTGTACCCCGGAGTACCGACGGGGGTATACGGGTACTACACCGGAGTACCAACGGGGGTACCGGTAGTACCCTGGAGTACCGACGGGGGTATACGGGTACTACCTCGGAGCACCGGGCGGGGTTACGGGTACTACACCAGAGCGTCGGGAAGGGACGCCAGGCCTACCCCGGAGCATCAGGTCGGGATACCGGGCCTACCCTGGAGGGTCAGGATGGGAGGCTGAGATCTAACACCGTGTGCCTGTTGGGACAACAGTTAGAACTCCGGCGCATCACAAAGGGTTCTGCCACGGGCCCATAGTACTGTTGTGTGAACGGGTTCTATCCCGGAACGTCGCCTATGGACACCGGGCCTACCGCCGAGGGTCAGGTAGGACGGCTGGTTCTCAACCCGCGTGCTTGTAGGCAAAGCAGGTGTACCCCGGAGTACCAACAGTGGTATACGGGTACTACCTCGAAGCACCGGGCGGGGGTTTCGGTACTACCCCGGAGTACTGACGGGGGAACCCTGGCATTATGCTGGAGTACCGAGCGTGGTTACCGGTACTACACCAGAGCGTCGGGAAGGGAAGCCAGGCCTACCCTGGAGCATCAGGTCGGGATACCGGGCTCACCCTGGAGGGTCAGGATGGGGGGCCGGGATCTAACACCGCGTGCCTGTTGGGACAACAGTTAGAACTCCGCGCATCACAAAGGGTTCTGCCACGGGCCCATAGTACTGGTGTGGGAACGGGTTCTATCCCGGAACATCGCCTATGGACACCGGGGCTACCGCCGAGGGTCAGGTAGGAAGGCTGGTTCTCAACCCGCGTGCTTGTAGGCCAGCAGGTGTACCCCGGAGTACCGACGGGGGTATACGGGTACTACACCGGAGTACCAACGGGGGTACCGTTACTGCTCCGGAGTACCGACGGGGGTATACGGGTACTACCTCGGAGCACCGGGCGGGGTTACTGGTACTACACCAGAGCGTCGGGAAGGGACACCAGGCCTACCCTAGAGCTTCAGATAAGGATACCGGGCCTACCCTGGAGGGTCAAGATGGGAGGCTGAGATCTAACACCGCGCGCCCGTTGGAACAACAGTTAGAACTCCGGCGCATCACAAAGGGTTCTGCCACTGGCCCATAGTACTCTTGTGGGAACATGTTCTAACCCGGAACATCGCCTATGGACACCGGGCCTAACGCGAAGGGTCAAGTAGGAAGGGTGGGTCTAAACCCGCGCGCCCGTAGGGACAGCAGGTGTACCCCGGAGTACCGACAGGGGTATACGGGTACTACACCGGAGTACCAACGGGGGTACCGGTAGTACCCTGGAGTACCGACGGGGGTATATGGGTACTACCCTGGAGCACCGGGCGGGGTTACGGGTACTACACCAGAGCGTCGGGAAGGGATGCCAGGCCTACCCCGGAGCATCAGGTCGGGATACCGGGCCTACCCTGGAGGGTCAGGATGGGGGGCCGGGATCTAACACCGCGTGCCTGTTGGGACAACAGTTAGAACTCCGGCGCATCACAAAGGGTTCTGCCACGGGCCCATAGTACTGGTGTGGGAACGGGTTCTATCCCGGTACGTCGCCTATGGACACCGGGCCTACCGCCGAGGGTCAGGTAGGAAGGCTGGTTCTCAACCCGCGTGCTTGTAGGCCAGCAGGTGTACCCCGGAGTACCGACGGGGGTATACGGGTACTACACCGGAGTACCAACGGGGGTACCGTTACTGCTCCGGAGTACCGACGGGGGTATACGGGTACTACCTCGGAGCACCGGGCGGGGGTACCGGTACTACCCAGGAGTACTGACGGGGGAACCCTGGCATTACGACGGAGTACCGAGCGTGGTTACCGGTACTACACCAGAGCGTCGGGAAGGGAAGCCAGGCCTACCCCGGAGCATCAGGTCGGGATACCGGGCTCACCCTGGAGGGTCAGGATGGGGGGCCGGGATCTAACACCGCGTGCCTGTTGGGACAACAGTTAGAACTCCGGTGCATCACAAAGGGTTCTGCCACGGGCCCATAGTACTGGTGTGGGAACGGGTTCTATCACGGAACATCGCCTATGGACACCGGGGCTACCGCCGAGGGTCAGGTAGGAAGGCTGGTTCTCAACCCGCGTGCTTGTAGGCCAGCAGGTGTACCCCGGAGTACCGACGGGGGTATACGGGTACTACACCGGAGTACCAACGGGGGTACCGTTACTGCTCCGGAGTACCGACGGGGGTATACGGGTACTACCTCGGAGCACCGGGCGGGGTTACTGGTACTACACCAGAGCGTCGGGAAGGGACACCAGGCCTACCCTAGAGCTTCAGATAAGGATACCGGGCCTACCCTGGAGGGTCAAGATGGGAGGCTGAGATCTAACACCGCGCGCCCGTTGGAACAACAGTTAGAACTCCGGCGCATCACAAAGGGTTCTGCCACTGGCCCATAGTACTCTTGTGGGAACATGTTCTAACCCGGAACATCGCCTATGGACACCGGGCCTAACGCGAAGGGTCAAGTAGGAAGGGTGGGTCTAAACCCGTGCGCCCGTAGGGACAGCAGGTGTACCCCGGAGTACCGACAGGGGTATACGGGTACTACACCGGAGTACCAACGGGGGTACCGGTAGTACCCTGGAGTACCGACGGGGGTATATGGGTACTACCCTGGAGCACCGGGCGGGGTTACGGGTACTACACCAGAGCGTCGGGAAGGGACGCCAGGCCTACCCCGGAGCATCAGGTCGGGATACCGGGCCTACCCTGGAGGGTCAGGATGGGGGGCCGGGATCTAACACCGCGTGCCTGTTGGGACAACAGTTAGAACTCCGGCGCATCACAAAGGGTTCTGCCACGGGCCCATAGTACTGCTGTGGGAACGGGTTCTATCCCGGAACGTCGCCTATGGACACCGGGCCTACCGCCGAGGGTCAGGTAGGATTGCTGGTTCTCAACCCGCGTGCTTGTAGGCACAGCAGGTGTACCCCGGAGTACTAACGGTGGTATACGGGTACTACCTTGAAGTACCGGGCGGGGGTACCGGTACTACCCCGGAGTACTGACGGGGGAACCCTGGCATTACGCTGGAGCACCGGGCGTGGTTACCGGTACTACACCAGAGCGTCGGGAAGGGAAGCCAGGCCTACCCCGGAGCATCAGGTCGGGATACCGGGCTCACCCTGGAGGGTCAGGATGGGGGGCCGGGATCTAACACCGCGTGCCTGTTGGGACAACAGTTAGAACTCCGGCGCATCACAAAGGGTTCTGCCACGGTCCCATAGTACTGGTGTGGGAACGGGTTCTATCCCGGAACATCGCCTATGGACACCGGGGCTACCGCCGAGGGTCAGGTAGGAAGGCTGGTTCTCAACCCGCGTGCTTGTAGGCCAGCAGGTGTACCCCGGAGTACCGACGGGGGTATACGGGTACTACACCGGAGTACCAACGGGGGTACCGTTACTGCTCCGGAGTACCGACGGGGGTATACGGGTACTACCTCGGAGCACCGGGCGGGGTTACTGGTACTACACCAGAGCGTCGGGAAGGGACACCAGGCCTACCCTAGAGCTTCAGATAAGGATACCGGGCCTACCCTGGAGGGTCAAGATGGGAGGCTGAGATCTAACACCGCGCGCCCGTTGGAACAACAGTTAGAACTCCGGCGCATCACAAAGGGTTCTGCCACTGGCCCATAGTACTCTTGTGGGAACATGTTCTAACCCGGAACATCGCCTATGGACACCGGGCCTAACGCGAAGGGTCAAGTAGGAAGGGTGGGTCTAAACCCGTGCGCCCGTAGGGACAGCAGGTGTACCCCGGAGTACCGACAGGGGTATACGTGTACTACACCGGAGTACCAAGGGGGGTACCGGTAGTACCCTGGAGTACCGACGGGGGTATATGGGTACTACCCTGGAGCACCGGGCGGGGTTACGGGTACTACACCAGAGCGTCGGGAAGGGACGCCAGGCCTACCCCGGAGCATCAGGTCGGGATACCGGGCCTACCCTGGAGGGTCAGGATGGGGGGCCGGGATCTAACACCGCGTGCCTGTTGGGACAACAGTTAGAACTCCGGTGCATCACAAAGGGTTCTGCCACGGGCCCATAGTACTGCTGTGGGAACGGGTTCTATCCCGGTACGTCGCCTATGGACACCGGGCCTACCGCCGAGGGTCAGGTAGGAAGGCTGGTTCTCAACCCGCGTGCTTGTAGGCCAGCAGGTGTACCCCGGAGTACCGACGGGGGTATACGGGTACTACACCGGAGTACCAACGGGGGTACCGGTAGTACCCTGGAGTACCGACGGGGGTATACGGGTACTACCTCGGAGCACCGGGCGGGGGTACCGGTACTACCCCGGAGTACTGACGGGGGAACCCTGGCATTACGACGGAGTACCGGGCGTGGTTACCGGTACTACACCAGAGCGTCGGGAAGGGAAGCCAGGCCTACCCCGGAGCATCAGGTCGGGATACCGGGCTCACCCTGGAGGGTCAGGATGGGGGGCCGGGATCTAACACCGCGTGCCTGTTGGGACAACAGTTAGAACTCCGGTGCATCACAAAGGGTTCTGCCACGGGCCCATAGTACTGGTGTGGGAACGGGTTCTATCACGGAACATCGCCTATGGACACCGGGGCTACCGCCGAGGGTCAGGTAGGAAGGCTGGTTCTCAACCCGCGTGCTTGTAGGCCAGCAGGTGTACCCCGGAGTACCGACGGGGGTATACGGGTACTACACCGGAGTACCAACGGGGGTACCGTTACTGCTCCGGAGTACCGACGGGGGTATACGGGTACTACCTCGGAGCACCGGGCGGGGTTACTGGTACTACACCAGAGCGTCGGGAAGGGACACCAGGCCTACCCTAGAGCTTCAGATAAGGATACCGGGCCTACCCTGGAGGGTCAAGATGGGAGGCTGAGATCTAACACCGCGCGCCCATTGGAACAACAGTTAGAACTCCGGCGCATCACAAAGGGTTCTGCCACTGGCCCATAGTACTCTTGTGGGAACATGTTCTAACCCGGAACATCGCCTATGGACACCGGGCCTAACGCGAAGGGTCAAGTAGGAAGGGTGGGTCTAAACCCGTGCGCCCGTAGGGACAGCAGGTGTACCCCGGAGTACCGACAGGGGTATACGGGTACTACACCGGAGTACCAACGGGGGTACCGGTAGTACCCTGGAGTACCGACGGGGGTATATGGGTACTACCCTGGAGCACCGGGCGGGGTTACGGGTACTACACCAGAGCGTCGGGAAGGGACGCCAGGCCTACCCTGGAGCATCAGGTCGGGATACCGGGCCTACCCTGGAGGGTCAGGATGGGGGGCCGGGATCTAACACCGCGTGCCTGTTGGGACAACAGTTAGAACTCCGGCGCATCACAAAGGGTTCTGCCACGGGCCCATAGTACTGTTGTGTGAACGGGTTCTATCCCGGAACGTCGCCTATGGACACCGGGCCTACCGCCGAGGGTCAGGTAGGACGGCTGGTTCTCAACCCGCGTGCTTGTAGGCAAAGCAGGTGTACCCCGGAGTACCAACAGTGGTATACGGGTACTACCTCGAAGCACCGGGCGGGGGTTTCGGTACTACCCCGGAGTACTGACGGGGGAACCCTGGCATTATGCTGGAGTACCGAGCGTGGTTACCGGTACTACACCAGAGCGTCGGGAAGGGAAGCCAGGCCTACCCTGGAGCATCAGGTCGGGATACCGGGCTCACCCTGGAGGGTCAGGATGGGGGGCCGGGATCTAACACCGCGTGCCTGTTGGGACAACAGTTAGAACTCCGCGCATCACAAAGGGTTCTGCCACGGGCCCATAGTACTGGTGTGGGAACGGGTTCTATCCCGGAACATCGCCTATGGACACCGGGGCTACCGCCGAGGGTCAGGTAGGAAGGCTGGTTCTCAACCCGCGTGCTTGTAGGCCAGCAGGTGTACCCCGGAGTACCGACGGGGGTATACGGGTACTACACCGGAGTACCAACGGGGGTACCGTTACTGCTCCGGAGTACCGACGGGGGTATACGGGTACTACCTCGGAGCACCGGGCGGGGTTACTGGTACTACACCAGAGCGTCGGGAAGGGACACCAGGCCTACCCTAGAGCTTCAGATAAGGATACCGGGCCTACCCTGGAGGGTCAAGATGGGAGGCTGAGATCTAACACCGCGCGCCCGTTGGAACAACAGTTAGAACTCCGGCGCATCACAAAGGGTTCTGCCACTGGCCCATAGTACTCTTGTGGGAACATGTTCTAACCCGGAACATCGCCTATGGACACCGGGCCTAACGCGAAGGGTCAAGTAGGAAGGGTGGGTCTAAACCCGCGCGCCCGTAGGGACAGCAGGTGTACCCCGGAGTACCGACAGGGGTATACGGGTACTACACCGGAGTACCAACGGGGGTACCGGTAGTACCCTGGAGTACCGACGGGGGTATATGGGTACTACCCTGGAGCACCGGGCGGGGTTACGGGTACTACACCAGAGCGTCGGGAAGGGATGCCAGGCCTACCCCGGAGCATCAGGTCGGGATACCGGGCCTACCCTGGAGGGTCAGGATGGGGGGCCGGGATCTAACACCGCGTGCCTGTTGGGACAACAGTTAGAACTCCGGCGCATCACAAAGGGTTCTGCCACGGGCCCATAGTACTGGTGTGGGAACGGGTTCTATCCCGGAACGTCGCCTATGGACACCGGGGCTACCGCCGAGGGTCAGGTAGGACGGCTGGTTCTCAACCCGCGTGCTTGTAGGCCAGCAGGTGTACCCCGGAGTACCGACGGGGGTATACGGGTACTACACCGGAGTACCAACGGGGGTACCGTTACTGCTCCGGAGTACCGACGGGGGTATACGGGTACTACCTCGGAGCACCGGGCGGGGGTACCGGTACTACCCAGGAGTACTGACGGGGGAACCCTGGCATTACGACGGAGTACCGAGCGTGGTTACCGGTACTACACCAGAGCGTCGGGAAGGGAAGCCAGGCCTACCCCGGAGCATCAGGTCGGGATACCGGGCTCACCCTGGAGGGTCAGGATGGGGGGCCGGGATCTAACACCGCGTGCCTGTTGGGACAACAGTTAGAACTCCGGTGCATCACAAAGGGTTCTGCCACGGGCCCATAGTACTGGTGTGGGAACGGGTTCTATCACGGAACATCGCCTATGGACACCGGGGCTACCGCCGAGGGTCAGGTAGGAAGGCTGGTTCTCAACCCGCGTGCTTGTAGGCCAGCAGGTGTACCCCGGAGTACCGACGGGGGTATACGGGTACTACACCGGAGTACCAACGGGGGTACCGTTACTGCTCCGGAGTACCGACGGGGGTATACGGGTACTACCTCGGAGCACCGGGCGGGGTTACTGGTACTACACCAGAGCGTCGGGAAGGGACACCAGGCCTACCCTAGAGCTTCAGATAAGGATACCGGGCCTACCCTGGAGGGTCAAGATGGGAGGCTGAGATCTAACACCGCGCGCCCGTTGGAACAACAGTTAGAACTCCGGCGCATCACAAAGGGTTCTGCCACTGGCCCATAGTACTCTTGTGGGAACATGTTCTAACCCGGAACATCGCCTATGGACACCGGGCCTAACGCGAAGGGTCAAGTAGGAAGGGTGGGTCTAAACCCGTGCGCCCGTAGGGACAGCAGGTGTACCCCGGAGTACCGACAGGGGTATACGGGTACTACACCGGAGTACCAACGGGGGTACCGGTAGTACCCTGGAGTACCGACGGGGGTATATGGGTACTACCCTGGAGCACCGGGCGGGGTTACGGGTACTACACCAGAGCGTCGGGAAGGGACGCCAGGCCTACCCCGGAGCATCAGGTCGGGATACCGGGCCTACCCTGGAGGGTCAGGATGGGGGGCCGGGATCTAACACCGCGTGCCTGTTGGGACAACAGTTAGAACTCCGGCGCATCACAAAGGGTTCTGCCACGGGCCCATAGTACTGCTGTGGGAACGGGTTCTATCCCGGAACGTCGCCTATGGACACCGGGCCTACCGCCGAGGGTCAGGTAGGATTGCTGGTTCTCAACCCGCGTGCTTGTAGGCACAGCAGGTGTACCCCGGAGTACTAACGGTGGTATACGGGTACTACCTTGAAGTACCGGGCGGGGGTACCGGTACTACCCCGGAGTACTGACGGGGGAACCCTGGCATTACGCTGGAGCACCGGGCGTGGTTACCGGTACTACACCAGAGCGTCGGGAAGGGAAGCCAGGCCTACCCCGGAGCATCAGGTCGGGATACCGGGCTCACCCTGGAGGGTCAGGATGGGGGGCCGGGATCTAACACCGCGTGCCTGTTGGGACAACAGTTAGAACTCCGGCGCATCACAAAGGGTTCTGCCACGGTCCCATAGTACTGGTGTGGGAACGGGTTCTATCCCGGAACATCGCCTATGGACACCGGGGCTACCGCCGAGGGTCAGGTAGGAAGGCTGGTTCTCAACCCGCGTGCTTGTAGGCCAGCAGGTGTACCCCGGAGTACCGACGGGGGTATACGGGTACTACACCGGAGTACCAACGGGGGTACCGTTACTGCTCCGGAGTACCGACGGGGGTATACGGGTACTACCTCGGAGCACCGGGCGGGGTTACTGGTACTACACCAGAGCGTCGGGAAGGGACACCAGGCCTACCCTAGAGCTTCAGATAAGGATACCGGGCCTACCCTGGAGGGTCAAGATGGGAGGCTGAGATCTAACACCGCGCGCCCGTTGGAACAACAGTTAGAACTCCGGCGCATCACAAAGGGTTCTGCCACTGGCCCATAGTACTCTTGTGGGAACATGTTCTAACCCGGAACATCGCCTATGGACACCGGGCCTAACGCGAAGGGTCAAGTAGGAAGGGTGGGTCTAAACCCGTGCGCCCGTAGGGACAGCAGGTGTACCCCGGAGTACCGACAGGGGTATACGTGTACTACACCGGAGTACCAAGGGGGGTACCGGTAGTACCCTGGAGTACCGACGGGGGTATATGGGTACTACCCTGGAGCACCGGGCGGGGTTACGGGTACTACACCAGAGCGTCGGGAAGGGACGCCAGGCCTACCCCGGAGCATCAGGTCGGGATACCGGGCCTACCCTGGAGGGTCAGGATGGGGGGCCGGGATCTAACACCGCGTGCCTGTTGGGACAACAGTTAGAACTCCGGTGCATCACAAAGGGTTCTGCCACGGGCCCATAGTACTGCTGTGGGAACGGGTTCTATCCCGGTACGTCGCCTATGGACACCGGGCCTACCGCCGAGGGTCAGGTAGGAAGGCTGGTTCTCAACCCGCGTGCTTGTAGGCCAGCAGGTGTACCCCGGAGTACCGACGGGGGTATACGGGTACTACACCGGAGTACCAACGGGGGTACCGGTAGTACCCTGGAGTACCGACGGGGGTATACGGGTACTACCTCGGAGCACCGGGCGGGGGTACCGGTACTACCCCGGAGTACTGACGGGGGAACCCTGGCATTACGACGGAGTACCGGGCGTGGTTACCGGTACTACACCAGAGCGTCGGGAAGGGAAGCCAGGCCTACCCCGGAGCATCAGGTCGGGATACCGGGCTCACCCTGGAGGGTCAGGATGGGGGGCCGGGATCTAACACCGCGTGCCTGTTGGGACAACAGTTAGAACTCCGGTGCATCACAAAGGGTTCTGCCACGGGCCCATAGTACTGGTGTGGGAACGGGTTCTATCACGGAACATCGCCTATGGACACCGGGGCTACCGCCGAGGGTCAGGTAGGAAGGCTGGTTCTCAACCCGCGTGCTTGTAGGCCAGCAGGTGTACCCCGGAGTACCGACGGGGGTATACGGGTACTACACCGGAGTACCAACGGGGGTACCGTTACTGCTCCGGAGTACCGACGGGGGTATACGGGTACTACCTCGGAGCACCGGGCGGGGTTACTGGTACTACACCAGAGCGTCGGGAAGGGACACCAGGCCTACCCTAGAGCTTCAGATAAGGATACCGGGCCTACCCTGGAGGGTCAAGATGGGAGGCTGAGATCTAACACCGCGCGCCCATTGGAACAACAGTTAGAACTCCGGCGCATCACAAAGGGTTCTGCCACTGGCCCATAGTACTCTTGTGGGAACATGTTCTAACCCGGAACATCGCCTATGGACACCGGGCCTAACGCGAAGGGTCAAGTAGGAAGGGTGGGTCTAAACCCGTGCGCCCGTAGGGACAGCAGGTGTACCCCGGAGTACCGACAGGGGTATACGGGTACTACACCGGAGTACCAACGGGGGTACCGGTAGTACCCTGGAGTACCGACGGGGGTATATGGGTACTACCCTGGAGCACCGGGCGGGGTTACGGGTACTACACCAGAGCGTCGGGAAGGGACGCCAGGCCTACCCTGGAGCATCAGGTCGGGATACCGGGCCTACCCTGGAGGGTCAGGATGGGGGGCCGGGATCTAACACCGCGTGCCTGTTGGGACAACAGTTAGAACTCCGGCGCATCACAAAGGGTTCTGCCACGGGCCCATAGTACTGGTGTGGGAACGGGTTCTATCCCGGTACGTCGCCTATGGACACCGGGCCTACCGCCGAGGGTCAGGTAGGAAGGCTGGTTCTCAACCCGCGTGCTTGTAGGCCAGCAGGTGTACCCCGGAGTACCGACGGGGGTATACGGGTACTACACCGGAGTACCAACGGGGGTACCGTTACTGCTCCGGAGTACCGACGGGGGTATACGGGTACTACCTCGGAGCACCGGGCGGGGGTACCGGTACTACCCCGGAGTACTGACGGGGGAACCCTGGCATTACGACGGAGTACCGAGCGTGGTTACCGGTACTACACCAGAGCGTCGGGAAGGGAAGCCAGGCCTACCCTGGAGCATCAGGTCGGGATACCGGGCCTACCCTGGAGGGTCAGGATGGGGGGCCGGGATCTAACACCGCGTGCCTGTTGGGACAACAGTTAGAACTCCGGTGCATCACAAAGGGTTCTGCCACGGGCCCATAGTACTGGTGTGGGAACGGGTTCTATCACGGAACATCGCCTATGGACACCGGGGCTACCGCCGAGGGTCAGGTAGGAAGGCTGGTTCTCAACCCGCGTGCTTGTAGGCCAGCAGGTGTACCCCGGAGTACCGACGGGGGTATACGGGTACTACACCGGAGTACCAACGGGGGTACCGTTACTGCTCCGGAGTACCGACGGGGGTATACGGGTACTACCTCGGAGCACCGGGCGGGGTTACTGGTACTACACCAGAGCGTCGGGAAGGGACACCAGGCCTACCCTAGAGCTTCAGATAAGGATACCGGGCCTACCCTGGAGGGTCAAGATGGGAGGCTGAGATCTAACACCGCACGCCCGTTGGAACAACAGTTAGAACTCCGGCGCATCACAAAGGGTTCTGCCACTGACCCATAGTACTCTTGTGGGAACATGTTCTAACCCGGAACATCGCCTATGGACACCGGGCCTAACGCGAAGGGTCAAGTAGGAAGGGTGGGTCTAAACCCGCGCGCCCGTAGGGACAGCAGGTGTACCCCGGAGTACCGACAGGGGTATACGTGTACTACACCGGAGTACCAAGGGGGGTACCGGTAGTACCCTGGAGTACCGACGGGGGTATATGGGTACTACCCTGGAGCACCGGGCGGGGTTACGGGTACTACACCAGAGCGTCGGGAAGGGACGCCAGGCCTACCCCGGAGCATCAGGTCGGGATACCGGGCCTACCCTGGAGGGTCAGGATGGGGGGCCGGGATCTAACACCGCGTGCCTGTTGGGACAACAGTTAGAACTCCGGCGCATCACAAAGGGTTCTGCCACGGGCCCATAGTACTGGTGTGGGAACGGGTTCTATCCCGGTACGTCGCCTATGGACACCGGGCCTACCGCCGAGGGTCAGGTAGGAAGGCTGGTTCTCAACCCGCGTGCTTGTAGGCAAAGCAGGTGTACCCCGGAGTACCAACAGTGGTATACGGGTACTACCTCGAAGCACCGGGCGGGGGTTTCGGTACTACCCCGGAGTACTGACGGGGGAACCCTGGCATTATGCTGGAGCACCGGGCGTGGTTACCGGTACTACACCAGAGCGTCGGGAAGGGAAGCCAGGCCTACCCTGGAGCATCAGGTCGGGATACCGGGCTCACCCTGGAGGGTCAGGATGGGGGGCCGGGATCTAACACCGCGTGCCTGTTGGGACAACAGTTAGAACTCCGGCGCATCACAAAGGGTTCTGCCACGGGCCCATAGTACTGGTGTGGGAACGGGTTCTATCACGGAACATCGCCTATGGACACCGGGGCTACCGCCGAGGGTCAGGTAGGAAGGCTGGTTCTCAACCCGCGTGCTTGTAGGCCAGCAGGTGTACCCCGGAGTACCGACGGGGGTATACGGGTACTACACCGGAGTACCAACGGGGGTACCGTTACTGCTCCGGAGTACCGACGGGGGTATACGGGTACTACCTCGGAGCACCGGGCGGGGTTACTGGTACTACACCAGAGCGTCGGGAAGGGACACCAGGCCTACCCTAGAGCTTCAGATAAGGATACCGGGCCTACCCTGGAGGGTCAAGATGGGAGGCTGAGATCTAACACCGCGCGCCCGTTGGAACAACAGTTAGAACTCCGGCGCATCACAAAGGGTTCTGCCACTGGCCCATAGTACTCTTGTGGGAACATGTTCTAACCCGGAACATCGCCTATGGACACCGGGCCTAACGCGAAGGGTCAAGTAGGAAGGGTGGGTCTAAACCCGTGCGCCCGTAGGGACAGCAGGTGTACCCCGGAGTACCGACAGGGGTATACGGGTACTACACCGGAGTACCAACGGGGGTACCGGTAGTACCCTGGAGTACCGACGGGGGTATATGGGTACTACCCTGGAGCACCGGGCGGGGTTACGGGTACTACACCAGAGCGTCGGGAAGGGACGCCAGGCCTACCCCGGAGCATCAGGTCGGGATACCGGGCCTACCCTGGAGGGTCAGGATGGGGGGCCGGGATCTAACACCGCGTGCCTGTTGGGACAACAGTTAGAACTCCGGCGCATCACAAAGGGTTCTGCCACGGGCCCATAGTACTGGTGTGGGAACGGGTTCTATCCCGGTACGTCGCCTATGGAAACCGGGCCTACCGCCGAGGGAAGGTAGGAAGGCTGGTTCTCAACCCGCGTGCTTGTAGGCCAGCAGGTGTACCCCGGAGTACCGACGGGGGTATACGGGTACTACACCGGAGTACCAACGGGGGTACCGTTACTGCTCCGGAGTACCGACGGGGGTATACGGGTACTACCTCGGAGCACCGGGCGGGGGTACCGGTACTACCCCGGAGTACTGACGGGGGAACCCTGGCATTACGACGGAGTACCGAGCGTGGTTACCGGTACTACACCAGAGCATCGGGAAGGGAAGCCAGGCCTACCCTGGAGCATCAGGTCGGGATACCGGGCCTACCCTGGAGGGTCAGGATGGGGGGCCGGGATCTAACAACGTGTGCCTGTTGGGACAACAGTTAGAACTCCGGCGCATCACAAAGGGTTCTGTCACGGGCCCATAGTACTGGTGTGGGAACGAGTTCTATCCCGGAACGTCGCCTATGGACACCGGGGCTACCGCCGAGGGTCAGGTAGGAAGGCTGGTTCTCAACCCGCGTGCTTGTAGGCCAGCAGGTGTACCCCGGAGTACCGACGGGGGTATACGGGTACTACCTCGGAGCACCGGGCGGGGTTACTGGTACTACACCAGAGCGTCGGGAAGGGACACCAGGCCTACCCTAGAGCTTCAGATAAGGATACCGGGCCTACCCTGGAGGGTCAAGATGGGAGGCTGAGATCTAACACCGCGCGCCCGTTGGAACAACAGTTAGAACTCCGGCGCATCACAAAGGGTTCTGCCACTGGCCCATAGTACTGTTGTGGGAACATGTTCTAACCCGGAACATCGCCTATGGACACCGGGCCTAACGCGAAGGGTCAAGTAGGAAGGGTGGGTCTAAACCCGTGCGCCCGTAGGGACAGCAGGTGTACCCCGGAGTACCGACAGGGGTATACGGGTAATACACCGGAGTACCAACGGGGGTACCGGTAGTAGCCTGGAGTACCGACGGGGGTATATGGGTACTACCCTGGAGCACCGGGCGGGGTTACGGGTACTACACCAGAGCGTCGGGAAGGGACGCCAGGCCTACCCCGGAGCATCAGGTCGGGATACCGGGCCTACCCTGGAGGGTCAGGATGGGGGGCCGGGATCTAACACCGCGTGCCTGTTGGGACAACAGTTAGAACTCCGGCGCATCACAAAGGGTTCTGCCACGGGCCCATAGTACTGGTGTGGGAACGGGTTCTATCCCGGTACGTCGCCTATGGACACCGGGCCTACCGCCGAGGGTCAGGTAGGAAGGCTGGTTCTCAACCCGCGTGCTTGTAGGCCAGCAGGTGTACCCCGGAGTACCGACGGGGGTATACGGGTACTACCTCGGAGCACCGGGCGGGGTTACTGGTACTACACCAGAGCGTCGGGAAGGGACACCAGGCCTACCCTAGAGCTTCAGATAAGGATACCGGGCCTACCCTGGAGGGTCAAGATGGGAGGCTGAGATCTAACACCGCGCGCCCGTTGGAACAACAGTTAGAACTCCGGCGCATCACAAAGGGTTCTGCCACTGGCCCATAGTACTCTTGTGGGAACATGTTCTAACCCGGAACATCGCCTATGGACACCGGGCCTAACGCGAAGGGTCAAGTAGGAAGGGTGGGTCTAAACCCGTGCGCCCGTAGGGACAGCAGGTGTACCCCGGAGTACCGACAGGGGTATACGGGTACTACACCGGAGTACCAACGGGGGTACCGTTAGTACCCTGGAGTACCGACGGGGGTATATGGGTACTACCCTGGAGCACCGGGCGGGGTTACGGGTACTACACCAGAGCGTCGGGAAGGGACGCCAGGCCTACCCCGGAGCATCAGGTCGGGATACCGGGCCTACCCTGGAGGGTCAGGATGGGGGGCCGGGATCTAACACCGCGTGCCTGTTGGGACAACAGTTAGAACTCCGGCGCATCACAAAGGGTTCTGCCACGGGCCCATAGTACTGCTGTGGGAACGGGTTCTATCCCGGAACATCGCCTATGGACACCGGGCCTACCGCCGAGGGTCAGGTAGGAAGGCTGGTTCTCAACCCGCGTGCTTGTAGGCCAGCAGGTGTACCCCGGAGTACCGACGGGGGTATACGGGTACTAGACCGCAGCACCAACGGGGGTACCGTTACTGCTCCGGAGTACCGACGGGGGTATACGGGTACTACCTCGGAGCACCGGGCGGGGTTACTGGTACTACACCAGAGCGTCGGGAAGGGACACCAGGCCTACCCTAGAGCTTCAGATAAGGATACCGGGCCTACCCTGGAGGGTCAAGATGGGAGGCTGAGATCTAACACCGCGCGCCCGTTGGAACAACAGTTAGAACTCCGGCGCATCACAAAGGGTTCTGCCACTGGCCCATAGTACTCTTGTGGGAACATGTTCTAACCCGGAACATCGCCTATGGACACCGGGCCTAACGCGAAGGGTCAAGTAGGAAGGGTGGGTCTAAACCCGTGCGCCCGTAGGGACAGCAGGTGTACCCCGGAGTACCGACAGGGGTATACGTGTACTACACCGGAGTACCAAGGGGGGTACCGGTAGTACCCTGGAGTACCGACGGGGGTATATGGGTACTACCCTGGAGCACCGGGCGGGGTTACGGGTACTACACCAGAGCGTCGGGAAGGGACGCCAGGCCTACCCCGGAGCATCAGGTCGGGATACCGGGCCTACCCTGGAGGGTCAGGATGGGGGGCCGGGATCTAACACCGCGTGCCTGTTGGGACAACAGTTAGAACTCCGGCGCATCACAAAGGGTTCTGCCACGGGCCCATAGTACTGGTGTGGGAACGGGTTCTATCCCGGTACGTCGCCTATGGACACCGGGCCTACCGCCGAGGGTCAGGTAGGAAGGCTGGTTCTCAACCCGCGTGCTTGTAGGCCAGCAGGTGTACCCCGGAGTACCGACGGGGGTATACGGGTACTACACCGGAGTACCAACGGGGGTACCGTTACTGCTCCGGAGTACCGACGGGGGTATACGGGTACTACCTCGGAGCACCGGGCGGGGTTACTGGTACTACACCAGAGCGTCGGGAAGGGACACCAGGCCTACCCTAGAGCTTCAGATAAGGATACCGGGCCTACCCTGGAGGGTCAAGATGGGAGGCTGAGATCTAACACCGCGCGCCCGTTGGAACAACAGTTAGAACTCCGGCGCATCACAAAGGGTTCTGCCACTGGCCCATAGTACTCTTGTGGGAACATGTTCTAACCCGGAACATCGCCTATGGACACCGGGCCTAACGCGAAGGGTCAAGTAGGAAGGGTGGGTCTAAACCCGTGCGCCCGTAGGGACAGCAGGTGTACCCCGGAGTACCGACAGGGGTATACGGGTAATACACCGGAGTACCAACGGGGGTACCGGTAGTAGCCTGGAGTACCGACGGGGGTATATGGGTACTACCCTGGAGCACCGGGCGGGGTTACGGGTACTACACCAGAGCGTCGGGAAGGGACGCCAGGCCTACCCCGGAGCATCAGGTCGGGATACCGGGCCTACCCTGGAGGGTCAGGATGGGGGGCCGGGATCTAACACCGCGTGCCTGTTGGGACAACAGTTAGAACTCCGGCGCATCACAAAGGGTTCTGCCACGGGCCCATAGTACTGGTGTGGGAACGGGTTCTATCCCGGTACGTCGCCTATGGACACCGGGCCTACCGCCGAGGGTCAGGTAGGAAGGCTGGTTCTCAACCCGCGTGCTTGTAGGCCAGCAGGTGTACCCCGGAGTACCGACGGGGGTATACGGGTACTACCTCGGAGCACCGGGCGGGGTTACTGGTACTACACCAGAGCGTCGGGAAGGGACACCAGGCCTACCCTAGAGCTTCAGATAAGGATACCGGGCCTACCCTGGAGGGTCAAGATGGGAGGCTGAGATCTAACACCGCGCGCCCGTTGGAACAACAGTTAGAACTCCGGCGCATCACAAAGGGTTCTGCCACTGGCCCATAGTACTGTTGTGGGAACATGTTCTAACCCGGAACATCGCCTATGGACACCGGGCCTAACGCGAAGGGTCAAGTAGGAAGGGTGGGTCTAAACCCGTGCGCCCGTAGGGACAGCAGGTGTACCCCGGAGTACCGACAGGGGTATACGGGTACTACACCGGAGTACCAACGGGGGTACCGGTAGTACCCTGGAGTACCGACGGGGGTATATGGGTACTACCCTGGAGCACCGGGCGGGGTTACGGGTACTACACCAGAGCGTCGGGAAGGGACGCCAGGCCTACCCCGGAGCATCAGGTCGGGATACCGGGCCTACCCTGGAGGGTCAGGATGGGGGGCCGGGATCTAACACCGCGTGCCTGTTGGGACAACAGTTAGAACTCCGGCGCATCACAAAGGGTTCTGCCACGGGCCCATAGTACTGCTGTGGGAACGGGTTCTATCCCGGAACATCGCCTATGGACACCGGGGCTACCGCCGACGGTCAGGTAGGAAGGCTGGTTCTCAACCCGCGTGCTTGTAGGCCAGCAGGTGTACCCCGGAGTACCGACGGGGGTATACGGGTACTACCTCGGAGCACCGGGCGGGGTTACTGGTACTACACCAGAGCGTCGGGAAGGGACACCAGGCCTACCCTAGAGCTTCAGATAAGGATACCGGGCCTACCCTGGAGGGTCAAGATGGGAGGCTGAGATCTAACACCGCGCGCCCGTTGGAACAACAGTTAGAACTCCGGCGCATCACAAAGGGATCTGCCACTGACCCATAGTACTCTTGTGGGAACATGTTCTAACCCTGAACATCGCCTATGGACACCGGGCCTAACGCGAAGGGTCAAGTAGGAAGGGTGGGTCTAAACCCGCGCGCCCGTATGGACAGCAGGTGTACCCCGGAGTACCGACAGGGGTATACGTGTACTACACCGGAGTACCAACGGGGGTACCGGTAGTACCCTGGAGTACCGACGGGGGTATATGGGTACTACCCTGGAGCACCGGGCGGGGTTACGGGTACTACACCAGAGCGTCGGGAAGGGACGCCAGGCCTACCCCGGAGCATCAGGTCGGGATACCGGGCCTACCCTGGAGGGTCAGGATGGGAGGCTGAGATCTAACACCGTGTGCCTGTTGGGACAACAGTTAGAACTCCGGCGCATCACAAAGGGTTCTGCCACGGGCCCATAGTACTGTTGTGTGAACGGGTTCTATCCCGGAACGTCGCCTATGGACACCGGGCCTACCGCCGAGGGTCAGGTAGGACGGCTGGTTCTCAACCCGCGTGCTTGAAGGCAAAGCAGGTGTACCCCGGAGTACCAACAGTGGTATACGGGTACTACCTCGAAGCACCGGGCGGGGGTTTCGGTACTACCCCGGAGTACTGACGGGGGAACCCTGGCATTATGCTGGAGTACCGGGCGTGGTTACCGGTACTACACCAGAGCGTCGGGAAGGGAAGCCAGGCCTACCCTGGAGCATCAGGTCGGGATACCGGGCTCACCCTGGAGGGTCAGGATGGGGGGCCGGGATCTAACACCGCGTGCCTGTTGGGACAACAGTTAGAACTCCGGCGCATCACAAAGGGTTCTGCCACGGGCCCATAGTACTGGTGTGGGAACGGGTTCTATCCCGGAACATCGCCTATGGACACCGGGGCTACCGCCGAGGGTCAGGTAGGAAGGCTGGTTCTCAACCCGCGTGCTTGTAGGCCAGCAGGTGTACCCCGGAGTACCGACGGGGGTATACGGGTACTACACCGGAGTACCAACGGGGGTACCGTTACTGCTCCGGAGTACCGACGGGGGTATACGGGTACTACCTCGGAGCACCGGGCGGGGTTACTGGTACTACACCAGAGCGTCGGGAAGGGACACCAGGCCTACCCTAGAGCTTCAGATAAGGATACCGGGCCTACCCTGGAGGGTCAAGATGGGAGGCTGAGATCTAACACCACGCGCCCGTTGGAACAACAGTTAGAACTCCGGCGCATCACAAAGGGTTCTGCCACTGGCCCATAGTACTCTTGTGGGAACATGTTCTAACCCGGAACATCGCCTATGGACACCGGGCCTAACGCGAAGGGTCAAGTAGGAAGGGTGGGTCTAAACCCGTGCGCCCGTAGGGACAGCAGGTGTACCCCGGAGTACCGACAGGGGTATACGTGTACTACACCGGAGTACCAACGGGGGTACCGGTACTACCCTGGATTACCGACGGGGGTATATGGGTACTACCCTGGAGCACCGGGCGGGGTTACGGGTACTACACCAGAGCGTCGGGAAGGGACGCCAGGCCTACCCCGGAGCATCAGGTCGGGATACCGGGCCTACCCTGGAGGGTCAGGATGGGGGGCCGGGATCTAACACCGCGTGCCTGTTGGGACAACAGTTAGAACTCCAGCGCATCACAAAGGGTTCTGCCACGGGCCCATAGTACTGCAGTGGGAACGGGTTCTATCCCGGTACGTCGCCTATGGACACCGGGCCTACCGCCGAGGGTCAGGTAGGAAGGCTGGTTCTCAACCCGCGTGCTTGTAGGCCAGCAGGTGTACCCCGGAGTACCGACGGGGGTATACGGGTACTAGACCGCAGCACCAACGGGGGTACCGTTACTGCTCCGGAGTACCGACGGGGGTATACGGGTACTACCTCGGAGCACCGGGCGGGGTTACTGGTACTACACCAGAGCGTCGGGAAGGGACACCAGGCCTACCCTAGAGCTTCAGATAAGGATACCGGGCCTACCCTGGAGGGTCAAGATGGGAGGCTGAGATCTAACACCGCGCGCCCGTTGGAACAACAGTTAGAACTCCGGCGCATCACAAAGGGTTCTGCCACTGGCCCATAGTACTCTTGTGGGAACATGTTCTAACCCGGAACATCGCCTATGGACACCGGGCCTAACGCGAAGGGTCAAGTAGGAAGGGTGGGTCTAAACCCGTGCGCCCGTAGGGACAGCAGGTGTACCCCGGAGTACCGACAGGGGTATACGGGTAATACACCGGAGTACCAACGGGGGTACCGGTAGTACCCTGGAGTACCGACGGGGGTATATGGGTACTACCCTGGAGCACGGGGCGGGGTTACGGGTACTACACCAGAGCGTCGGGAAGGGACGCCAGGCCTACCCCGGAGCATCAGGTCGGGATACCGGGCCTACCCTGGAGGGTCAGGATGGGGGGCCGGGATCTAACACCGCGTGCCTGTTGGGACAACAGTTAGAACTCCGGCGCATCACAAAGGGTTCTGCCACGGGCCCATAGTACTGGTGTGGGAACGGGTTCTATCCCGGTACGTCGCCTATGGACACCGGGGCTACCGCCGAGGGTCAGGTAGGAAGGCTGGTTCTCAACCCGCGTGCTTGTAGGCCAGCAGGTGTACCCCGGAGTACCGACGGGGGTATACGGGTACTACACCGGAGTACCAACGGGGGTACCGTTACTGCTCCGGAGTACCGACGGGGGTATACGGGTACTACCTCGGAGCACCGGGCGGGGTTACTGGTACTACACCAGAGCGTCGGGAAGGGACACCAGGCCTACCCTAGAGCTTCAGATAAGGATACCGGGCCTACCCTGGAGGGTCAAGATGGGAGGCTGAGATCTAACACCGCGCGCCCGTTGGAACAACAGTTAGAACTCCGGCGCATCACAAAGGGTTCTGCCACTGACCCATAGTACTCTTGTGGGAACATGTTCTAACCCGGAACATCGCCTATGGACACCGGGCCTAACGCGAAGGGTCAAGTAGGAAGGGTGGGTCTAAACCCGCGCGCCCGTAGGGACAGCAGGTGTACCCCGGAGTACCGACAGGGGTATACGTGTACTACACCGGAGTACCAACGGGGGTACCGGTAGTACCCTGGAGTACCGACGGGGGTATATGGGTACTACCCTGGAGCACCGGGCGGGGTTACGGGTACTACACCAGAGCGTCGGGAAGGGACGCCAGGCCTACCCCGGAGCATCAGGTCGGGATACCGGGCCTACCCTGGAGGGTCAGGATGGGAGGCTGAGATCTAACACCGTGTGCCTGTTGGGACAACAGTTAGAACTCCGGCGCATCACAAAGGGTTCTGCCACGGGCCCATAGTACTGCTGTGGGAACGGGTTCTATCCCGGAACGTCGCCTATGGACACCGGGGCTACCGCCGAGGGTCAGGTAGGACGGCTGGTTCTCAACCCGCGTGCTTGAAGGCAAAGCAGGTGTACCCCGGAGTACCAACAGTGGTATACGGGTACTACCTCGAAGCACCGGGCGGGGGTTTCGGTACTACCCCGGAGTACTGACGGGGGAACCCTGGCATTATGCTGGAGTACCGGGCGTGGTTACCGGTACTACACCAGAGCGTCGGGAAGGGAAGCCAGGCCTACCCTGGAGCATCAGGTCGGGATACCGGGCTCACCCTGGAGGGTCAGGATGGGGGGCCGGGATCTAACACCGCGTGCCTGTTGGGACAACAGTTAGAACTCCGGCGCATCACAAAGGGTTCTGCCACGGGCCCATAGTACTGGTGTGGGAACGGGTTCTATCCCGGAACATCGCCTATGGACACCGGGGCTACCGCCGAGGGTCAGGTAGGAAGGCTGGTTCTCAACCCGCGTGCTTGTAGGCCAGCAGGTGTACCCCGGAGTACCGACGGGGGTATACGGGTACTACACCGGAGTACCAACGGGGGTACCGTTACTGCTCCGGAGTACCGACGGGGGTATACGGGTACTACCTCGGAGCACCGGGCGGGGTTACTGGTACTACACCAGAGCGTCGGGAAGGGACACCAGGCCTACCCTAGAGCTTCAGATAAGGATACCGGGCCTACCCTGGAGGGTCAAGATGGGAGGCTGAGATCTAACACCACGCGCCCGTTGGAACAACAGTTAGAACTCCGGCGCATCACAAAGGGTTCTGCCACTGGCCCATAGTACTCTTGTGGGAACATGTTCTAACCCGGAACATCGCCTATGGACACCGGGCCTAACGCGAAGGGTCAAGTAGGAAGGGTGGGTCTAAACCCGTGCGCCCGTAGGGACAGCAGGTGTACCCCGGAGTACCGACAGGGGTATACGTGTACTACACCGGAGTACCAACGGGGGTACCGGTACTACCCTGGATTACCGACGGGGGTATATGGGTACTACCCTGGAGCACCGGGCGGGGTTACGGGTACTACACCAGAGCGTCGGGAAGGGACGCCAGGCCTACCCCGGAGCATCAGGTCGGGATACCGGGCCTACCCTGGAGGGTCAGGATGGGGGGCCGGGATCTAACACCGCGTGCCTGTTGGGACAACAGTTAGAACTCCAGCGCATCACAAAGGGTTCTGCCACGGGCCCATAGTACTGCTGTGGGAACGGGTTCTATCCCGGTACGTCGCCTATGGACACCGGGCCTACCGCCGAGGGTCAGGTAGGAAGGCTGGTTCTCAACCCGCGTGCTTGTAGGCCAGCAGGTGTACCCCGGAGTACCGACGGGGGTATACGGGTACTAGACCGCAGCACCAACGGGGGTACCGTTACTGCTCCGGAGTACCGACGGGGGTATACGGGTACTACCTCGGAGCACCGGGCGGGGTTACTGGTACTACACCAGAGCGTCGGGAAGGGACACCAGGCCTACCCTAGAGCTTCAGATAAGGATACCGGGCCTACCCTGGAGGGTCAAGATGGGAGGCTGAGATCTAACACCGCGCGCCCGTTGGAACAACAGTTAGAACTCCGGCGCATCACAAAGGGTTCTGCCACTGGCCCATAGTACTCTTGTGGGAACATGTTCTAACCCGGAACATCGCCTATGGACACCGGGCCTAACGCGAAGGGTCAAGTAGGAAGGGTGGGTCTAAACCCGTGCGCCCGTAGGGACAGCAGGTGTACCCCGGAGTACCGACAGGGGTATACGGGTACTACACCGGAGTACCAACGGGGGTACCGGTAGTACCCTGGAGTACCGACGGGGGTATATGGGTACTACCCTGGAGCACCGGGCGGGGTTACGGGTACTACACCAGAGCGTCGGGAAGGGACGCCAGGCCTACCCCGGAGCATCAGGTCGGGATACCGGGCCTACCCTGGAGGGTCAGGATGGGGGGCCGGGATCTAACACCGCGTGCCTGTTGGGACAACAGTTAGAACTCCGGCGCATCACAAAGGGTTCTGCCACGGGCCCATAGTACTGGTGTGGGAACGGGTTCTATCCCGGTACGTCGCCTATGGACACCGGGGCTACCGCCGAGGGTCAGGTAGGAAGGCTGGTTCTCAACCCGCGTGCTTGTAGGCCAGCAGGTGTACCCCGGAGTACCGACGGGGGTATACGGGTACTAGACCGGAGTACCAACGGGGGTACCGTTACTGCTCCGGAGTACCGACGGGGGTATACGGGTACTACCTCGGAGCACCGGGCGGGGTTACTGGTACTACACCAGAGCGTCGGGAAGGGACACCAGGCCTACCCTAGAGCTTCAGATAAGGATACCGGGCCTACCCTGGAGGGTCAAGATGGGAGGCTGAGATCTAACACCGCACGCCCGTTGGAACAACAGTTAGAACTCCGGCGCATCACAAAGGGTTCTGCCACTGACCCATAGTACTCTTGTGGGAACATGTTCTAACCCGGAACATCGCCTATGGACACCGGGCCTAACGCGAAGGGTCAAGTAGGAAGGGTGGGTCTAAACCCGCGCGCCCGTAGGGACAGCAGGTGTACCCCGGAGTACCGACAGGGGTATACGTGTACTACACCGCAGTACCAAGGGGGGTACCGGTAGTACCCTGGAGTACCGACGGGGGTATATGGGTACTACCCTGGAGCACCGGGCGGGGTTACGGGTACTACACCAGAGCGTCGGGAAGGGACGCCAGGCCTACCCCGGAGCATCAGGTCGGGATACCGGGCCTACCCTGGAGGGTCAGGATGGGAGGCTGAGATCTAACACCGTGTGCCTGTTGGGACAACAGTTAGAACTCCGGCGCATCACAAAGGGTTCTGCCACGGGCCCATAGTACTGCTGTGAGAACGGGTTCTATCCCGGAACGTCGCCTATGGACACCGGGCCTACCGCCGAGGGTCAGGTAGGACAGCTGGTTCTCAACCCGCGTGCTTGTAGGCAAAGCAGGTGTACCCCGGAGTACCAACAGTGGTATACGGGTACTACCTCGAAGCACCGGGCGGGGGTTTCGGTACTACCCCGGAGTACTGACGGGGGAACCCTGGCATTATGCTGGAGTACCGGGCGTGGTTACCGGTACTACACCAGAGCGTCGGGAAGGGAAGCCAGGCCTACCCTGGAGCATCAGGTCGGGATACCATGCCTACCCTGGAGGGTCAGGATGGGGGGCCGGGATCTAACACCGCGTGCCTGTTGGGACAACAGTTAGAACTCCAGCGTATCACAAAGGGTTCTGCCACGGGCCCATAGTACTGCTGTGGGAACGGGTTCTATCCCGGTACGTCGCCTATGGACACCGGGCCTACCGCCGAGGGTCAGGTAGGAAGGCTGGTTCTCAACCCGCGTGCTTGTAGGCCAGCAGGTGTACCCCGGAGTACCGACGGGGGTATACGGGTACTAGACCGCAGCACCAACGGGGGTACCGTTACTGCTCCGGAGTACCGACGGGGGTATACGGGTACTACCTCGGAGCACCGGGCGGGGTTACTGGTACTACACCAGAGCGTCGGGAAGGGACACCAGGCCTACCCTAGAGCTTCAGATAAGGATACCGGGCCTACCCTGGAGGGTCAAGATGGGAGGCTGAGATCTAACACCGCGCGCCCGTTGGAACAACAGTTAGAACTCCGGTGCATCACAAAGGGTTCTGCCACTGGCCCATAGTACTCTTGTGGGAACATGTTCTAACCCGGAACATCGCCTATGGACACCGGGCCTAACGCGAAGGGTCAAGTAGGAAGGGTGGGTCTAAACCCGCGCGCCCGTAGGGACAGCAGGTGTACCCCGGAGTACCGACAGGGGTATACGTGTACTACACCGGAGTACCAACGGGGGTACCGGTAGTACCCTGGAGTACCGACGGGGGTATATGGGTACTACCCTGGAGCACCGGGCGGGGTTACGGGTACTACACCAGAGCGTCGGGAAGGGACGCCAGGCCTACCCCGGAGCATCAGGTCGGGATACCGGGCCTACCCTGGAGGGTCAGGATGGGGGGCCGGGATCTAACACCGCGTGCCTGTTGGGACAACAGTTAGAACTCCAGCGCATCACAAAGGGTTCTGCCACGGGCCCATAGTACTGCTGTGGGAACGGGTTCTATCCCGGTACGTCGCCTATGGACACCGGGCCTACCGCCGAGGGTCAGGTAGGAAGGCTGGTTCTCAACCCGCGTGCTTGTAGGCCAGCAGGTGTACCCCGGAGTACCGACGGGGGTATACGGGTACTAGACCGCAGCACCAACGGGGGTACCGTTACTGCTCCGGAGTACCGACGGGGGTATACGGGTACTACCTCGGAGCACCGGGCGGGGTTACTGGTACTACACCAGAGCGTCGGGAAGGGACACCAGGCCTACCCTAGAGCTTCAGATAAGGATACCGGGCCTACCCTGGAGGGTCAAGATGGGAGGCTGAGATCTAACACCGCGCGCCCGTTGGAACAACAGTTAGAACTCCGGCGCATCACAAAGGGTTCTGCCACTGGCCCATAGTACTCTTGTGGGAACATGTTCTAACCCGGAACATCGCCTATGGACACCGGGCCTAACGCGAAGGGTCAAGTAGGAAGGGTGGGTCTAAACCCGCGCGCCCGTAGGGACAGCAGGTGTACCCCGGAGTACCGACAGGGGTATACGTGTACTAGACCGCAGTACCAACGGGGGTACCGGTAGTACCCTGGAGTACCGACGGGGGTATATGGGTACTACCCTGGAGCACCGGGCGGGGTTACGGGTACTACACCAGAGCGTCGGGAAGGGACGCCAGGCCTACCCCGGAGCATCAGGTCGGGATACCGGGCCTACCCTGGAGGGTCAGGATGGGGGGCCGGGATCTAACACCGCGTGCCTGTTGGGACAACAGTTAGAACTCCGGCGCATCACAAAGGGTTCTGCCACGGGCCCATAGTACTGGTGTGGGAACGGGTTCTATCCCGGTACGTCGCCTATGGACACCGGGCCTACCGCCGAGGGTCAGGTAGGAAGGCTAGTTCTCAACCCGCGTGCTTGTAGGCCAGCAGGTGTACCCCGGAGTACCGACGGGGGTATACGGGTACTACACCGGAGTACCAACGGGGGTACCGTTACTGCTCCGGAGTACCGACGGGGGTATACGGGTACTACCTCGGAGCACCGGGCGGGGTTACTGGTACTACACCAGAGCGTCGGGAAGGGACACCAGGCCTACCCTAGAGCTTCAGATAAGGATACCGGGCCTACCCTGGAGGGTCAAGATGGGAGGCTGAGATCTAACACCGCGCGCCCGTTGGAACAACAGTTAGAACTCCGGCGCATCACAAAGGGTTCTGCCACTGGCCCATAGTACTCTTGTGGGAACGGGTTCTATCCCGGAACATCGCCTATGGACACCGGGCCTAACGCGAAGGGTCAAGTAGGAAGGGTGGGTCTAAACCCGTGCGCCCGTAGGGACAGCAGGTGTACCCCGGAGTACCGACAGGGGTATACGTGTACTACACCGGAGTACCAACGGGGGTACCGGTAGTACCCTGGAGTACCGACGGGGGTATATGGGTACTACCCTGGAGCACCGGGCGGGGTTACGGGTACTACACCAGAGCGTCGGGAAGGGACGCCAGGCCTACCCCGGAGCATCAGGTCGGGATACCGGGCCTACCCTGGAGGGTCAGGATGGGGGGCCGGGATCTAACACCGCGTGCCTGTTGGGACAACAGTTAGAACTCCAGCGCATCACAAAGGGTTCTGCCACGGGCCCATAGTACTGGTGTGGGAACGGGTTCTATCCCGGTACGTCGCCTATGGACACCGGGCCTACCGCCGAGGGTCAGGTAGGAAGGCTGGTTCTCAACCCGCGTGCTTGTAGGCCAGCAGGTGTACCCCGGAGTACCGACGGGGGTATACGGGTACTACACCGGAGTACCAACGGGGGTACCGTTACTGCTCCGGAGTACCGACGGGGGTATACGGGTACTACCTCGGAGCACCGGGCGGGGTTACTGGTACTACACCAGAGCGTCGGGAAGGGACACCAGGCCTACCCTAGAGCTTCAGATAAGGATACCGGGCCTACCCTGGAGGGTCAAGATGGGAGGCTGAGATCTAACACCGCGCGCCCGTTGGAACAACAGTTAGAACTCCGGCGCATCACAAAGGGTTCTGCCACTGACCCATAGTACTCTTGTGGGAACATGTTCTAACCCGGAACATCGCCTATGGACACCGGGCCTAACGCGAAGGGTCAAGTAGGAAGGGTGGGTCTAAACCCGTGCGCCCGTAGGGACAGCAGGTGTACCCCGGAGTACCGACAGGGGTATACGTGTACTACACCGGAGTACCAACGGGGGTACCGGTAGTACCCTGGAGTACCGACGGGGGTATATGGGTACTACCCTGGAGCACCGGGCGGGGTTACGGGTACTACACCAGAGCGTCGGGAAGGGACGCCAGGCCTACCCCGGAGCATCAGGTCGGGATACCGGGCCTACCCTGGAGGGTCAGGATGGGGGGCCGGGATCTAACACCGCGTGCCTGTTGGGACAACAGTTAGAACTCCGGCGCATCACAAAGGGTTCTGCCACGGGCCCATAGTACTGCTGTGGGAACGGGTTCTATCCCGGTACGTCGCCTATGGACACCGGGCCTACCGCCGAGGGTCAGGTAGGAAGGCTGGTTCTCAACCCGCGTGCTTGTAGGCCAGCAGGTGTACCCCGGAGTACCGACGGGGGTATACGGGTACTACACCGGAGTACCAACGGGGGTACCGTTACTGCTCCGGAGTACCGACGGGGGTATACGGGTACTACCTCGGAGCACCGGGCGGGGTTACTGGTACTACACCAGAGCGTCGGGAAGGGACACCAGGCCTACCCTAGAGCTTCAGATAAGGATACCGGGCCTACCCTGGAGGGTCAAGATGGGAGGCTGAGATCTAACACCGCGCGCCCGTTGGAACAACAGTTAGAACTCCGGCGCATCACAAAGGGTTCTGCCACTGGCCCATAGTACTCTTGTGGGAACATGTTCTAACCCGGAACATCGCCTATGGACACCGGGCCTAACGCGAAGGGTCAAGTAGGAAGGGTGGGTCTAAACCCGTGCGCCCGTAGGGACAGCAGGTGTACCCCGGAGTACCGACAGGGGTATACGTGTACTACACCGGAGTACCAACGGGGGTACCGGTAGTACCCTGGAGTACCGACGGGGGTATATGGGTACTACCCTGGAGCACCGGGCGGGGTTACGGGTACTACACCAGAGCGTCGGGAAGGGACGCCAGGCCTACCCCGGAGCATCAGGTCGGGATACCGGGCCTACCCTGCAGGGTCAGGATGGGGGGCCGGGATCTAACACCGCGTGCCTGATGGGACAACAGTTAGAACTCCGGCGCATCACAAAGGGTTCTGCCACGGGCCCATAGTACTGCTGTGGGAACGGGTTCTATCCCGGTACGTCGCCTATGGACACCGGGCCTACTGCCGAGGGTCAGGTAGGAAGGCTGGTTCTCAACCCGCGTGCTTGTAGGCCAGCAGGTGTACCCCGGAGTACCGACGGGGGTATACGGGTACTAGACCGCAGCACCAACGGGGGTACCGTTACTGATCCGGAGTACCGACGGGGGTATACGGGTGCTACCTCGGAGCACCGGGCGGGGTTACTGGTACTACACCAGAGCGTCGGGAAGGGACACCAGGCCTACCCTAGAGCTTCAGATAACGATACCGGGCCTACCCTGGAGGGTCAAGATGGGAGGCTGAGATCTAACACCGCGCGCCCGTTGGAACAACAGTTAGAACTCCGGCGCATCACAAAGGGTTCTGCCACTGACCCATAGTACTCTTGTGGGAACATGTTCTAACCCGGAACATCGCCTATGGACACCGGGCCTAACGCGAAGGGTCAAGTAGGAAGGGTGGGTCTAAACCCGCGCGCCCGTAGGGACAGCAGGTGTACCCCGGAGTACCGACAGGGGTATACGTGTACTACACCGGAGTACCAACGGGGGTACCGGTAGTACCCTGGAGTACCGACGGGGGTATATGGGTACTACCCTGGAGCACCGGGCGGGGTTACGGGTACTACACCAGAGCGTCGGGAAGGGACGCCAGGCCTACACCGGAGCATCAGGTCGGGATACCGGGCCTACCCTGGAGGGTCAGGATGGGGGGCCGGGATCTAACACCGCGTGCCTGTTGGGACAACAGTTAGAACTCCGGCGCATCACAAAGGGTTCTGCCACGGGCCCATAGTACTGCTGTGGGAACGGGTTCTATCCCGGTACGTCGCCTATGGACACCGGGCCTACCGCCGAGGGTCAGGTAGGAAGGCTGGTTCTCAACCCGCGTGCTTGTAGGCCAGCAGGTGTACCCCGGAGTACCGACGGGGGTATACGGGTACTAGACCGCAGCACCAACGGGGGTACCGTTACTGATCCGGAGTACCGACGGGGGTATACGGGTACTACCTCGGAGCACCGGGCGGGGTTACTGGTACTACACCAGAGCGTCGGGAAGGGACACCAGGCCTACCCTAGAGCTTCAGATAAGGATACCGGGCCAACCCTGGAGGGTCAAGATGGGAGGCTGAGATCTAACACCGCGCGCCCGTTGGAACAACAGTTAGAACTCCGGCGCATCACAAAGGGTTCTGCCACTGGCCCATAGTACTCTTGTGGGAACGGGTTCTAACCCGGAACATCGCCTATGGACACCGGGCCTAACGCGAAGGGTCAAGTAGGAAGGGTGGGTCTAAACCCGCGCGCCCGTAGGGACAGCAGGTGTACCCCGGAGTACCGACAGGGGTATACGGGTACTAGACCGCAGTACCAACGGGGGTACCGGTAGTACCCTGGAGTACCGACGGGGGTATATGGGTACTACCCTGGAGCACCGGGCGGGGTTACGGGTACTACACCAGAGCGTCGGGAAGGGACGCCAGGCCTACACCGGAGCATCAGGTCGGGATACCGGGCCTACCCTGGAGGGTCAGGATGGGGGGCCGGGATCTAACACCGCGTGCCTGATGGGACAACAGTTAGAACTCCGGCGCATCACAAAGGGTTCTGCCACGGGCCCATAGTACTGCTGTGGGAACGGGTTCTATCCCGGTACGTCGCCTATGGACACCGGGCCTACCGCCGAGGGTCAGGTAGGAAGGCTGGTTCTCAACCCGCGTGCTTGTAGGCCAGCAGGTGTACCCCGGAGTACCGACGGGGGTATACGGGTACTAGACCGCAGCACCAACGGGGGTACCGTTACTGCTCCGGAGTACCGACGGGGGTATACGGGTACTACCTCGGAGCACCGGGCGGGGTTACTGGTACTACACCAGAGCGTCGGGAAGGGACACCAGGCCTACCCTAGAGCTTCAGATAAGGATACCGGGCCTACCCTGGAGGGTCAAGATGGGAGGCTGAGATCTAACACCGCGCGCCCGTTGGAACAACAGTTAGAACTCCGGCGCATCACAAAGGGTTCTGCCACTGACCCATAGTACTCTTGTGGGAACATGTTCTAACCCGGAACATCGCCTATGGACACCGGGCCTAACGCGAAGGGTCAAGTAGGAAGGGTGGGTCTAAACCCGTGCGCCCGTAGGGACAGCAGGTGTACCCCGGAGTACCGACAGGGGTATACGTGTACTACACCGGAGTACCAACGGGGGTACCGGTAGTACCCTGGAGTACCGACGGGGGTATATGGGTACTACCCTGGAGCACCGGGCGGGGTTACGGGTACTACACCAGAGCATCGGGAAGGGACGCCAGGCCTACCCCGGAGCATCAGGTCGGGATACCGGGCCTACCCTGGAGGGTCAGGATGGGGGGCCGGGATCTAACACCGCGTGCCTGTTGGGACAACAGTTAGAACTCCAGCGCATCACAAAGGGTTCTGCCACGGGCCCATAGTACTGCTGTGGGAACGGGTTCTATCCCGGTACGTCGCCTATGGACACCGGGCCTACCGCCGAGGGTCAGGTAGGAAGGCTGGTTCTCAACCCGCGTGCTTGTAGGCCAGCAGGTGTACCCCGGAGTACCGACGGGGGTATACGGGTACTAGACCGCAGCACCAACGGGGGTACCGTTACTGCTCCGGAGTACCGACGGGGGTATACGGGTACTACCTCGGAGCACCGGGCGGGGTTACTGGTACTACACCAGAGCGTCGGGAAGGGACACCAGGCCTACCCTAGAGCTTCAGATAAGGATACCGGGCATACCCTGGAGGGTCAAGATGGGAGGCTGAGATCTAACACCGCGCGCCCGTTGGAACAACAGTTAGAACTCCGGCGCATCACAAAGGGTTCTGCCACTGACCCATAGTACTCTTGTGGGAACATGTTCTAACCCGGAACATCGCCTATGGACACCGGGCCTAACGCGAAGGGTCAAGTAGGAAGGGTGGGTCTAAACCCGCGCGCCCGTAGGGACAGCAGGTGTACCCCGGAGTACCGACAGGGGTATACGGGTACTAGACCGCAGTACCAACGGGGGTACCGGTACTACCCTGGAGTACCGACGGGGGTATATGGGTACTACCCTGGAGCACCGGGCGGGGTTACGGGTACTACACCAGAGCGTCGGGAAGGGACGCCAGGCCTACCCCGGAGCATCAGGTCGGGATACCGGGCCTACCCTGGACGGTCAGGATGGGGGGCCGGGATCTAACACCGCGTGCCTGTTGGGACAACAGTTAGAACTCCGGCGCATCACAAAGGGTTCAGCCACGGGCCCATAGTACTGTTGTGGGAACGGGTTCTATCCCGGAACGTCGCCTATGGACACCGGGCCTACCGCCGAGGGTCAGGTAGGACGGCTGGTTCTCAACCCGCGTGCTTGTAGGCACAGCAGGTGTACCCCGGAGTACCAACGGTGGTATACGGGTACTACCTCGAAGCACCGGGCGGGGGTACCGGTACTACCCCGGAGTACTGACGGGGGAACCCTGGCATTACGACGGAGTACCGAGCGTGGTTACCGGTACTACACCAGAGCGTCGGGAAGGGAAGCCAGGCCTATCCCGGAGCATCAGGTCGGTATACCGTGCCTACCCTGGAGGGTCAGGATGGGAGGCTGAGATCTAACACCGTGTGCCTGTTGGGACAACAGTTAGAACTCCGGCGCATCACAAAGGGTTCTGTCACGGGCCCATAGTACTGTTGTGGGAACGGGTTCTATCCCGGAACGTCGCCTATGGACACCGGGCCTACCGCCGAGGGTCAGGTAGGACGGCTGGTTCTCAACCCGCGTGCTTGTAGGCACAGCAGGTGTACCCCGGAGTACCAACGGTGGTATACGGGTACTACCTCGAAGTACCGGGCGGGGGTACCGGTACTACCCCGGAGTACTGACGGGGGAACCCTGTCACTACGACGGAGTACCGAGCGTGGTTACCGGTACTACACCAGAGCGTCGGGAAGGGAAGCCAGGCCTATCCCGGAGCATCAGGTCGGTATACCGGGCCTACCCTGGAGGGTCAGGATGGGAGGCTGAGATCTAACACCGTGTGCCTGTTGGGACAACAGTTAGAACTCCGGCGCATCACAAAGGGTTCTGTCACGGGCCCATAGTACTGTTGTGGGAACGGGTTCTATCCCGGAACGTCGCCTATGGACACCGGGCCTACCGCCGAGGGTCAGGTAGGAAGGCTGGTTCTCAACCCGCGTGCTTGTAGGCCAGCAGGTGTACCCCGGAGTACCGACGGGGGTATACGGGTACTAGACCGCAGCACCAACGGGGGTACCGTTACTGCTCCGGAGTACCGACGGGGGTATACGGGTACTACCTCGGAGCACCGGGCGTGGTTACCGGTACTACACCAGAGCGTCGGGAAGGGACGCCAGGCCTACCCCGGAGCATCAGGTCGGGATACCGGGCCTACCCTGGAGGGTCAGGATGGGGGGCCGGGATCTAACACCGCGTGCCTGTTGGGACAACAGTTAGAACTCCGGCGCATCACAAAGGGTTCTGTCACGGGCCCATAGTACTGTTGTGGGAACGGGTTCTATCCCGGAACGTCGCCTATGGACACCGGGCCTACCGCCGAGGGTCAGGTAGGACGGCTGGTTCTCAACCCGCGTGCTTGTAGGCACAGCAGGTGTACCCCGGAGTACCAACGGTGGTATACGGGTACTACCTCGAAGCACCGGGCGGGGGTACCGGTACTACCCCGGAGTACTGACGGGGGAACCCTGGCATTACGCTGGAGCACCGGGCGTGGTTACCGGTACTACACCAGAGCGTCGGGAAGGGAAGCCAGGCCTACCCCGGAGCATCAGGTCGGGATACCGGGCCTACCCTGGAGGATCAGGATGGGGGGCCGGGATCTAACACCGCGTGCCTGTTGGGACAACAGTTAGAACTCCGGTGCATCACAAAGGGTTCTGCCACGGGCCCATAGTACTGGTGTGGGAACGGGTTCTATCCCGGAACATCGCCTATGGACACCGGGCCTACCGCCGAGGGTCAGGTAGGAAGGCTGGTTCTCAACCCGCGTGCTTGTAGGCCAGCAGGTGTACCCCGGAGTACCGATGGGGGTATACGGTTACTACACCGGAGTACCAACGGGGGTACCGTTACTGCTCCGGAGTACCGACGGGGGTATACGGGTACTACCTCGGAGCACCGGGCGGGGTTACTGGTACTACACCAGAGCGTCGGGAAGGGACACCAGGCCTACCCTAGAGCTTCAGATAAGGATACCGGGCCTACCCTGGAGGGTCAAGATGGGAGGCTGAGATCTAACACCGCGCGCCCGTTGGAACAACAGTTAGAACTCCGGTGCATCACAAAGGGTTCTGCCACTGGCCCATAGTACTCTTGTGGGAACATGTTCTAACCCGGAACATCGCCTATGGACACCGGGCCTAACGCGAAGGGTCAAGTAGGAAGGGTGGGTCTAAACCCGCGCGCCCGTAGGGACAGCAGGTGTACCCCGGAGTACTGACAGGGGTATACGTGTACTACACCGGAGTACCAACGGGGGTACCGGTAGTACCCTGGAGTACCGACGGGGGTATATGGGTACTACCCTGGAGCACCGGGCGGGGTTACGGGTACTACACCAGAGCGTCGGGAAGGGACGCCAGGCCTACCCCGGAGCATCAGGTCGGGATACCGGGCCTACCCTGGAGGGTCAGGATGGGGGGCCGGGATCTAACACCGCGTGCCTGTTGGGACAACAGTTAGAACCCCAGCGCATCACAAAGGGTTCTGCCACGGGCCCATAGTACTGCTGTGGGAACGGGTTCTATCCCGGAACGTCGCCTATGGACACCGGGCCTACCGCCGAGGGTCAGGTAGGACGGCTGGTTCTCAACCCGCGTGCTTGTAGGCACAGCAGGTGTACCCCGGAGTACCGACGGGGGTATACGGGTACTAGACCGCAGCACCAACGGGGGTACCGTTACTGATCCCGAGTACCGACGGGGGTATACGGGTACTACCTCGGAGCACCGGGCGGGGTTACTGGTACTACACCAGAGCGTCGGGAAGGGACACCAGGCCTACCCTAGAGCTTCAGATAAGGATACCGGGCCTACCCTGGAGGGTCAAGATGGGAGGCTGAGATCTAACACCGCGCGCCCGTTGGAACAACAGTTAGAACTCCGGCGCATCACAAAGGGTTCTGCCACTGGCCCATAGTACTCTTGTGGGAACATGTTCTAACCCGGAACATCGCCTATGGACACCGGGCCTAACGCGAAGGGTCAAGTAGGAAGGGTGGGTCTAAACCCGCGCGCCCGTAGGGACAGCAGGTGTACCCCGGAGTACCGACAGGGGTATACGGGTACTAGACCGCAGTACCAACGGGGGTACCGGTAGTACCCTGGAGTACCGACGGGGGTATATGGGTACTACCCTGGAGCACCGGGCGGGGTTACGGGTACTACACCAGAGCGTCGGGAAGGGACGCCAGGCCTACACCGGAGCATCAGGTCGGGATACCGGGCCTACCCTGGAGGGTCAGGATGGGGGGCCGGGATCTAACACCGCGTGCCTGTTGGGACAACAGTTAGAACTCCGGCGCATCACAAAGGGTTCTGCCACGGGCCCATAGTACTGTTGTGGGAACGGGTTCTATCCCGGAACGTCGCCTATGGACACCGGGCCTACCGCCGAGGGTCAGGTAGGACGGCTGGTTCTCAACCCGCGTGCTTGTAGGCACAGCAGGTGTACCCCGGAGTACCAACGGTGGTATACAGGTACTACCTCGAAGTACCGGGCGGGGGTACCGGTACTACCCCGGAGTACTGACGGGGGAACCCTGGCATTACGACGGAGTACCGAGCGTGGTTACCGGTACTACACCAGAGCGTCGGGAAGGGAAGCCAGGCCTATCCGGAGCATCAGGTCGGTATACCGTGCCTACCCTGGAGGGTCAGGATGGGAGGCTGAGATCTAACACCGTGTGCCTGTTGGGACAACAGTTAGAACTCCGGCGCATCACAAAGGGTTCTGCCACGGGCCCATAGTACTGTTGTGGGAACGGGTTCTATCCCGGAACGTCGCCTATGGACACCGGGCCTACCGCCGAGGGTCAGGTAGGACGGCTGGTTCTCAACCCGCGTGCTTGTAGGCACAGCAGGTGTACCCCGGAGTACCAACGGTGGTATACGGGTACTACCTCGAAGCACCGGGCGGGGGTACCGGTACTACCCCGGAGTACTGACGGGGGAACCGTGGCATTACGATGGAGTACCGGGCGTGGTTACCGGTACTACACCAGAGCGTCGGGAAGGAAACCAGGCCTACCCTGCAGCATCAGGTCGGGATACCGTGCCTACCCTGGAGGGTCAGGATGGGGGGCCGGGATCTAACACCGCGTGCCTGTTGGGACAACAGTTAGAACGCCGGTGCATCACAAAGGGTTCTGCCACGGGCCCATAGTACTGTTGTGGGAACGGGTTCTATCCCGGAACGTCGCCTATGGACACCGGGCCTACCGCCGAGGGTCAGGTAGGCCGGCTGGTTCTCAACCCGTGCGCCCGTAGGCACAGCAGGTGTACCTCGGAGTACCAACGGTGGTATACGGGTACTACCTCGAAGCACCGGGCGGGGGTACCGGTACTACCCCGGAGTACTGACGGGGGAACCCTGGCATTACGACGGAGTACCGAGCGTGGTTACCGGTACTACACCAGAGCGTCGGGAAGGGAAGCCAGGCCTACCCTGGAGCATCAGGTCGGGATACCGTGCCTACCCTGGAGGGTCAGGATGGGGGGCCGGGATCTAACACCGCGTGCCTGTTGGGACAACAGTTAGAACTCCGGCGCATCACAAAGGGTTCTGCCACGGGCCCATAGTACTGCTGTGGGAACGGGTTCTATCCCGGTACGTCGCCTATGGACACCGGGCCTACCGCCGAGGGTCAGGTAGGAAGGCTGGTTCTCAACCCGCGTGCTTGTAGGCCAGCAGGTGTACCCCGGAGTACCGACGGGGGTATACGGGTACTACCTCGGAGCACCGGGCGGGGTTACTGGTACTACACCAGAGCGTCAGGAAGGGACACCAGGCCTACCCTAGAGCTTCAGATAAGGATACCGGGCCTACCCTGGAGGGTCAAGATGGGAGGCTGAGATCTAACACCGCGCGCCCGTTGGAACAACAGTTAGAACTCCGGCGCATCACAAAGGGTTCTGCCACTGGCCCATAGTACTGTTGTGGGAACATGTTCTAACCCGGAACATCGCCTATGGACACCGGGCCTAACGCGAAGGGTCAAGTAGGAAGGGTGGGTCTAAACCCATGCGCCCGTAGGGACAGCAGGTGTACCCCGGAGTACCGACAGGGGTATACGTGTACTACACCGGAGTACCAACGGGGGTACCGGTAGTACCCTGGAGTACCGACGGGGGTATATGGGTACTACCCTGGAGCACCGGGCGGGGTTACGGGTACTACACCAGAGCGTCGGGAAGGGACGCCAGGCCTACCCCGGAGCATCAGGTCGGGATACCGGGCCTACCCTGGAGGGTCAGGATGGGGGGCCGGGATCTAACACCGTGTGCCCGTTGGGACAACAGTTAGAACTCCGGCGCATCACAAAGGGTTCTGCCACGGGCCCATAGTACTGCTGTGGGAACGGGTTCTATCCCGGAACGTCGCCTATGGACACCGGGCCTACCGCCGAGGGTCAGGTAGGACGGCTGGTTCTCAACCCGCGTGCTTGTAGGCACAGCAGGTGTACCCCGGAGTACTAACGGTGGTATACGGGTACTACCTTGAAGTACCGGGCGGGGGTACCGGTACTACCCTGGAGTACTGACGGGGGAACCCTGGCATTACGATGGAGCACCGGCGTGGTTACCGGTACTACACCAGAGCATCGGGAAGGGAAGCCAGGCCTAACCTGGAGCATCAGGTCGGGATACCGTGCCTACCCTGGAGGGTCAGGATGGGGGGGCCGGGATCTAACACCGCGTGCCTGTTGGGACAACAGTTAGAACTCCGGCGCATCACAAAGGGTTCTGCCACTGGCCCATAGTACTCTTGTGGGAACATGTTCTAACCCGGAACATCGCCTATGGACACCGGGCCTACCGCCGAGGGTCAAGTAGGAAGGGTGGGTCTAAACCCGTGCGCCCGTATGGACAGCAGGTGTACCCCGGAGTACCGACAGGGGTATACGTGTACTACACCGGAGTACCAACGGGGGTACCGGTACTACCCTGGAGTACCAACAGGGATATATGGGTACTACTCTGGAGCACCGGGCGGGGTTACGGGTACTACACCAGAGCGTCGGGAAGGGACGCCAGGCCTACCCCGGAGCATCAGGTCGGGATACCGGGCCTACCCTGGAGGGTCAGGATGGGGGGCCGGGATCTAACACCGCGTGCCTGTTGGGACAACAGTTAGAACTCCGGCGCATCACAAAGGGTTCTGCCACGGGCCCATAGTACTGCTGTGGGAACGGGTTCTATCCCGGAACATCGCCTATGGACACCGGGCCTACCGCCGAGGGTCAGGTAGGAAGGCTGGTTCTCAACCCGCGTGCTTGTAGGCCAGCAGGTGTACCCCGGAGTACCGACGGGGGTATACGGGTACTACACCGGAGTACCAACGGGGGTACCGTTACTGCTCCGGAGTACCGACGCGGGTATACGGGTACTACCTCGGAGCACCGGGCGGGGTTACTGGTACTACACCAGAGCGTCGGGAAGGGACACCAGGCCTACCCTAGAGCTTCAGATAAGGATACCGGGCCTACCCTGGAGGGTCAAGATGGGAGGCTGAGATCTAACACCGCGCGCCCGTTGGAACAACAGTTAGAACTCCGGCGCATCACAAAGGGTTCTGCCACTGGCCCATAGTACTCTTGTGGGAACATGTTCTAACCCGGAACATCGCCTATGGACACCGGGCCTAACGCGAAGGGTCAAGTAGGAAGGGTGGGTCTAAACCCGTGCGCCCGTAGGGACAGCAGGTGTACCCCGGAGTACCGACAGGGGTATACGTGTACTACACCGGAGTACCAACGGGGGTACCGGTAGTACCCTGGAGTACCGACGGGGGTATATGGGTACTACCCTGGAGCACCGGGCGGGGTTACGGGTACTACACCAGAGCGTCGGGAAGGGACGCCAGGCCTACCCCGGAGCATCAGGTCGGGATACCGGGCCTACCCTGGAGGGTCAGGATGGGGGGCCGGGATCTAACACCGCGTGCCTGTTGGGACAACAGTTAGAACTCCGGCGCATCACAAAGGGTTCTGCCACGGGCCCATAGTACTGGTGTGGGAACGGGTTCTATCCCGGTACGTCGCCTATGGACACCGGGCCTACCGCCGAGGGTCAGGTAGGAAGGCTGGTTCTCAACCCGCATGCTTGTAGGCCAGCAGGTGTACCCCGGAGTACCGACGGGGGTATACGGGTACTACACCGGAGTACCAACGGGGGTACCGTTACTGCTCCGGAGTACCGACGGGGGTATACGGGTACTACCTCGGAGCACCGGGCGGGGTTACTGGTACTACACCAGAGCGTCGGGAAGGGACACCAGGCCTACCCTAGAGCTTCAGATAAGGATACCGGGCCTACCCTGGAGGGTCAAGATGGGAGGCTGAGATCTAACATCGCGCGCCCGTTGGAACAACAGTTAGAACTCCGGCGCATCACAAAGGGTTCTGCCACTGGCCCATAGTACTCTTGTGGGAACGGGTTCTATCCCGGAACATCGCCTATGGACACCGGGCCTAACGCGAAGGGTCAAGTAGGAAGGGTGGGTCTAAACCCGTGCGCCCGTAGGGACAGCAGGTGGACCCCGGAGTACCGACAGGGGTATACGGGTACTAGACCGCAGTACCAACGGGGGTACCGGTAGTACCCTGGAGTACCGACGGGGGTATATGGGTACTACCCTGGAGCACCGGGCGGGGTTACGGGTACTACACCAGAGCGTCGGGAAGGGACGCCAGGCCTACCCCGGAGCATCAGGTCGGTATACCGGGCCTACCCTGCAGGGTCAGGATGGGAGGCTGAGATCTAACACCGTGTGCCTGTTGGGACAACAGTTAGAACTCCGGCGCATCACAAAGGGTTCTGTCATGGGCCCATAGTACTGTTGTGGGAACGGGTTCTATCCCGGAACGTCGCCTATGGACACCGGGCCTACCGCCGAGGGTCAGGTAGGACGGCTGGTTCTCAACCCGCGTGCTTGTAGGCACAGCAGGTGTACCCCGGAGTACCAACGGTGGTATACGGGTACTACCTCGAAGCACCGGGCGGGGGTACCGGTACTACCCCGGAGTACTGACGGGGGAACCCTGGCATTACGCTGGAGCACCGGGCGTGGTTACCGGTACTACACCAGAGCGTCGGGAAGGGAAGCCAGGCCTACCCCGGAGCATCAGGTCGGGATACCGTGCCTACCCTGGAGGGTCAGGATGGGGGGCCGGGATCTAACACCGCGTGCCTGTTGGGACAACAGTTAGAACTCCGGCGCATCACAAAGGGTTCTGCCACGGGCCCATAGTACTGCTGTGGGAACGGCTTCTATCCCTGAACATCGCCTATGGACACCAGGGCTACCGCCGAGGGTCAGGTAGGAAGGCTGGTTCTCAACCCGCGTGCTTGTAGGCCAGCAGGTGTACCCCGGAGTAACGACGGGGTATACGGGTACTACACCGGAGTTTCAACGGGGGTACCGTTACTGCTCCGGAGTACCGACGGGGGTATACGGGTACTACCTCGGAGCACCGGGCGGGGTTACTGGTACTACACCAGAGCGTCGGGAAGGGACACCAGGCCTACCCTAGAGCTTCAGATAAGGATACCGGGCCTACCCTGGAGGGTCAAGATGGGAGGCTGAGATCTAACACTGCGCGCCCGTTGGAACAACAGTTAGAACTCCGGCGCATCACAAAGGGTTCTGCCACTGGCCCATAGTACTCTTGTGGGAACATGTTCTAACCCGGAACATCGCCTATGGACACCGGGCCTAACGCGAAGGGTCAAGTAGGAAGGGTGGGTCTAAACCCGTGCGCCCGTAGGGACAGCAGGTGTGCCCCGGAGTACCGACAGGGGTATACCGGTACTACACCGGAGTACCAACGGGGGTACCGGTACTACCCTGGAGTACCGACGGGGATATATGGGTACTACTCTGGAGCACCGGGCGGGGTTACGGGTACTACACCAGAGCGTCGGGAAGGGACGCCAGGCCTACCCCGGAGCATCAGGTCGGGATACCGGGCCTACCCTGGAGGGTCAGGATGGGAGGCTGAGATCTAACACCGTGTTCCTGTTGGGACAACAGTTAGAACTCCGGCGCATCACAAAGGGTTCTGTCACGGGCCCATAGTACTGTTGTGTGAACGGGTTCTATCCCGGAACGTCGCCTATGGACACCGGGCCTACCGCCGAGGGTCAGGTAGGACGGCTGGTTCTCAACCCGCGTGCTTGTAGGCACAGCAGGTGTACCCCGGAGTACCAACAGTGGTATACGGGTACTACCTCGAAGCACCGGGCGGGGGTATCGGTACTACCCCGGAGTACTGACGGGGGAACCCTGGCATTATGCTGGAGTACCGGGCGTGGTTACCGGTACTACACCAGAGCGTCGGGAAGGGAAGCCAGGCCTACCCCGGAGCATCAGGTCGGGATACCGGGCTCACCCTGGAGGGTCAGGATGGGGGGCCGGGATCTAACACCGCGTGCCTGTTGGGACAACAGTTAGAACTCCGGCGCATCACAAAGGGTTCTGCCACGGGCCCATAGTACTGGTGTGGGAACGGGTTCTATCCCGGAACATCGCCTATGGACACCGGGGCTACCGCCGAGGGTCAGGTAGGAAGGCTGGTTCTCAACCCGCGTGCTTGTAGGCCAGCAGGTGTACCCCGGAGTACCGACGGGGGTATACGGGTACTACACCGGAGTACCAACGGGGGTACCGTTACTGCTCCGGAGTACCGACGGGGGTATACGGGTACTACCTCGGAGCACCGGGCGGGGTTACTGGTACTACACCAGAGCGTCGGGAAGGGACACCAGGCCTACCCTAGAGCTTCAGATAAGGATACCGGGCCTACCCTGGAGGGTCAAGATGGGAGGCTGAGATCTAACACCGCGCGCCCGTTGGAACAACAGTTAGAACTCCGGCGCATCACAAAGGGTTCTGCCACTGGCCCATAGTACTGTTGTGGGAACATGTTCTAACCCGGAACATCGCCTATGGACACCGGGCCTAACGCGAAGGGTCAAGTAGGAAGGGTGGGTCTAAACCCGTGCACCCGTAGGGACAGCAGGTGTACCCCGGAGTACCGACAGGGGTATACGTGTACTACACCGGAGTACCAACGGGGGTACCGGTAGTACCCTGGAGTACCGACGGGGGTATATGGGTACTACCCTGGAGCACCGGGCGGGGTTACGGGTACTACACCAGAGCGTCGGGAAGGGACGCCAGGCCTACCCCGGAGCATCAGGTCGGGATACCGGGCCTACCCTGGAGGGTCAAGATGGGAGGCTGAGATCTAACACCGCGCGCCCGTTGGAACAACAGTTAGAACTCCGGTGCATCACAAAGGGTTCTGTCACGGGCCCATAGTACTGTTGTGGGAACGGGTTCTATCCCGGAACGTCGCCTATGGACACCGGGCCTACCGCCGAGGGTCAGGTAGGACGGCTGGTTCTCAACACGCGTGCTTGTAGGCCAGCAGGTGTACCCCGGAGTAACGACGGGGTATACGGGTACTACACCGGAGTATCAACGGGGGTACCGTTACTGCTCCGGAGTACCGACGGGGGTATACGGGTACTACCTCGGAGCACCGGGCGGGGTTACTGGTACTACACCAGAGCGTCGGGAAGGGACACCAGGCCTACCCTAGAGCTTCAGATAAGGATACCGGGCCTACCCTGGAGGGTCAAGATGGGAGGCTGAGATCTAACACTGCGCGCCCGTTGGAACAACAGTTAGAACTCCGGCGCATCACAAAGGGTTCTGCCACTGGCCCATAGTACTCTTGTGGGAACATGTTCTAACCCGGAACATCGCCTATGGACACCGGGCCTAACGCGAAGGGTCAAGTAGGAAGGGTGGGTCTAAACCCGTGCGCCCGTAGGGACAGCAGGTGTGCCCCGGAGTACCGACAGGGGTATACCGGTACTACACCGGAGTACCAACGGGGGTACCGGTACTACCCTGGAGTACCGACGGGGATATATGGGTACTACTCTGGAGCACCGGGCGGGGTTACGGGTACTACACCAGAGCGTCGGGAAGGGACGCCAGGCCTACCCCGGAGCATCAGGTCGGGATACCGGGCCTACCCTGGAGCGTCAGGATGGGAGGCTGAGATCTAACACCGTGTTCCTGTTGGGACAACAGTTAGAACTCCGGCGCATCACAAAGGGTTCTGTCACGGGCCCATAGTACTGTTGTGGGAACGGGTTCTATCCCGGAACGTCGCCTATGGACACCGGGCCTACCGCCGAGGGTCAGGTAGGACGGCTGGTTCTCAACCCGCGTGCTTGTAGGCACAGCAGGTGTACCCCGGAGTACCAACGGTGGTATACGGGTACTACCTCGAAGCACCGGGCGGGGGTACCGGTACTACCCCGGAGTACTGACGGGGGAACCCTGGCATTACGACGGAGTACCGAGCGTGGTTACCGGTACTACACCAGAGCGTCGGGAAGGGAAGCCAGGCCTACCCTGGAGCATCAGGTCGGGATACCGGGCCTACACTGGAGGGTCAGGATGGGGGGCCGGGATCTAACACCGCGTGCCTGTTGGGACAACAGTTAGAACTCCGGTGCATCACAAAGGGTTCTGCCACGGGCCCATAGTACTGGTGTGGGAACGGGTTCTATCACGGAACATCGCCTATGGACACCGGGGCTACCGCCGAGGGTCAGGTAGGAAGGCTGGTTCTCAACCCGCGTGCTTGTAGGCCAGCAGGTGTACCCCGGAGTACCGATGGGGGTATACGGGTACTACACCGGAGTACCAACGGGGGTACCGTTAATGCTCCGGAGTACCGACGGGGGTATACGGGTACTACCTTGGAGCACCGGGCGGGGTTACTGGTACTACACCAGAGCGTCGGGAAGGGACACCAGGCCTACCCTAGAGCTTCAGATAAGGATACCGGGCCTACCCTGGAGGGTCAAGATGGGAGGCTGAGATCTAACACCGCGCGCCCGTTGGAACAACAGTTAGAACTCCGGTGCATCACAAAGGGTTCTGCCACTGGCCCATAGTACTCTTGTGGAAACATGTTCTAACCCGGAACATCGCCTATGGACACCGGGCCTAACGCGAAGGGTCAAGTAGGAAGGGTGGGTCTAAACCCGTGCGCCCGTAGGGACAGCAGGTGTACCCCGGAGTACCGACAGGGGTATACGGGTAATACACCGGAGTACCAGCGGGGGTACCGGTAGTACCCTGGAGTACCGACGGGGGTATATGGGTACTACCCTGGAGCACCGGGCGGGGTTACGGGTACTACACCAGAGCGTCGGGAAGGGACGCCAGGCCTACCCCGGAGCATCAGGTCGGGATACCGGGCCTACCCTGGAGGGTCAGGATGGGAGGCTGAGATCTAACACCGTGTGCCTGTTGGGACAACAGTTAGAACTCCGGCGCATCACAAAGGGTTCTGTCACGGGCCCATAGTACTGTTGTGGGAACGGGTTCTATCCCGGAACGTCGCCTATGGACACCGGGCCTACCGCCGAGGGTCAGGTAGGACGGCTGGTTCTCAACCCGCGTGCTTGTAGGCCAGCAGGTGTACCCCGGAGTAACGACGGGGTATACGGGTACTACACCGGAGTATCAACGGGGGTACCGTTACTGCTCCGGAGTACCGACGGGGGTATACGGGTACTACCTCGAAGCACCGGCCGGGGGTATCGGTACTACCCCGGAGTACTGACGGGGGAACCCTGGCATTACGCTGGAGCACCGGGCGTGGTTACCGGTACTACACCAGAGCATCGGGAAGGGAAGCCAGGCCTACCATGGAGCATCAGGTCGGGATACCGTGCCTACCCTGGAGGGTCAGGATGGGGGGCCGGGATCTAACACCGCGTGCCTGTTGGGACAACAGTTAGAACTCCGGCGCATCACAAAGGGTTCTGCCACGGGCCCATAGTACTGCTGTGGGAACGGGTTCTATCCCTGAACATCGCCTATGGACACCGGGGCTACCGCCGAGGGTCAGGTAGGAAGGCTGGTTCTCAACCCGCGTGCTTGTAGGCCAGCAGGTGTACCCCGGAGTAACGACGGGGTATACGGGTACTACACCGGAGTATCAACGGGGGTACCGTTACTGCTCCGGAGTACCGACGGGGGTATACGGGTACTACCTCGGAGCACCGGGCGGGGTTACTGGTACTACACCAGAGCGTCGGGAAGGGACACCAGGCCTACCCTAGAGCTTCAGATAAGGATACCGGGCCTACCCTGGAGGGTCAAGATGGGAGGCTGAGATCTAACACTGCGCGCCCGTTGGAACAACAGTTAGAACTCCGGCGCATCACAAAGGGTTCTGCCACTGGCCCATAGTACTGTTGTGGGAACATGTTCTAACCCGGAACATCGCCTATGGACACCGGGCCTAACGCGAAGGGTCAAGTAGGAAGGGTGGGTCTAAACCCGTGCGCCCGTAGGGACAGCAGGTGTGCCCCGGAGTACCGACAGGGGTATACCGGTACTACACCGGAGTACCAACGGGGGTACCGGTAGTACCCTGGAGTACCGACGGGGATATATGGGTACTACTCTGGAGCACCGGGCGGGGTTACGGGTACTACACCAGAGCGTCGGGAAGGGACGCCAGGCCTACCCCGGAGCATCAGGTCGGGATACCGGGCCTACCCTGGAGCGTCAGGATGGGAGGCTGAGATCTAACACCGTGTTCCTGTTGGGACAACAGTTAGAACTCCGGCGCATCACAAAGGGTTCTGTCACGGGCCCATAGTACTTTTGTGTGAACGGGTTCTATCCCGGAACGTCGCCTATGGACACCGGGCCTACCGCCGAGGGTCAGGTAGGAAGGCTGGTTCTCAACCCGCGTGCTTGTAGGCCAGCAGGTGTACCCCGGAGTAACGACGGGGGTATACGGGTACTAGACCGCAGCACCAACGGGGGTACCGTTACTGCTCCGGAGTACCGACGGGGGTATACGGGTACTACCTCGGAGCACCGGGCGGGGTTACTGGTACTACACCAGAGCGTCGGGAAGGGACACCAGGCCTACCCTAGAGCTTCAGATAAGGATACCGGGCCTACCCTGGAGGGTCAAGATGGGAGGCTGAGATCTAACACCGCGCGCCCGTTGGAACAACAGTTAGAACTCCGGCGCATCACAAAGGGTTCTGCCACTGGCCCATAGTACTCTTGTGGGAACGGGTTCTATCCCGGAACGTCGCCTATGGACACCGGGCCTACCGCCGAGGGTCAGGTAGGACGGCTGGTTCTCAACCCGCGTGCTTGTAGGCACAGCAGGTGTACCCCGGAGTACTAACGGTGGTATACGGGTACTACCTTGAAGTACCGGGCGGGGGTACCGGTACTACCCCGGAGTACTGACGGGGGAACCCTGGCATTACGCTGGAGCACCGGGCGTGGTTACCGGTACTACACCAGAGCATCGGGAAGGGAAGCCAGGCCTACCCTGGAGCATCAGGTCGGGATACCGGGCCTACCCTGGAGGGTCAGGATGGGGGGCCGGGATCTAACAACGTGTGCCTGTTGGGACAACAGTTAGAACTCCGGCGCATCACAAAGGGTTCTGCCACGGGCCCATAGTACTGTTGTGGGAACGGGTTCTATCCCGGAACGTCGCCTATGGACACCGGGCCTACCGCCGAGGGTCAGGTAGGACGGCTGGTTCTCAACCCGCGTGCTTGTAGGCACAGCAGGTGTACCCCGGAGTACCAACGGTGGTATACGGGTACTACCTCGAAGCACCGGGCGGGGGTACCGGTACTACCCCGGAGTACTGACGGGGGAACCCTGGCATTACGACGGAGTACCGAGCGTGGTTACCGGTACTACACCAGAGCGTCGGGAAGGGAAGCCAGGCCTACCCTGGAGCATCAGGTCGGGATACCGGGCCTACCCTGGAGGGTCAGGATGGGGGGCCGGGATCTAACACCGCGTGCCTGTTGGGACAACAGTTAGAACTCCGGTGCATCACAAAGGGTTCTGCCACGGGCCCATAGTACTGTTGTGGGAACGGGTTCTATCCCGGTACGTCACCTATGGACACCGGGCCTACCGCCGAGGGTCAGGTAGGTCGGCTGGTTCTCAACCCGCGTGCTTGTAGGCACAGCAGGTGTACCCCGGAGTACCAACAGTGGTATACGGGTACTACCTCGAAGCACCGGGCGGGGGTATCGGTACTACCCCTGAGTACTGACGGGGGAACCCTGGCATTACGCTGGAGTACCGGGCGTGGTTACTGGTACTACACCAGAGCATCGGGAAGGGAAGCCAGGCCTACCCCGGAGCATCAGGTCGGGATACCGGGCTCACCCTGGAGGGTCAGGATGGGGGGCCGGGATCTAACACCGCGTGCCTGTTGGGACAACAGTTAGAACTCCGGTGCATCACAAAGGGTTCTGCCACGGGCCCATAGTACTGGTGTGGGAACGGGTTCTATCACGGAACATCGCCTATGGACACCGGGGCTACCGCCGAGGGTCAGGTAGGAAGGCTGGTTCTCAACCCGCGTGCTTGTAGGTCAGCAGGTGTACCCCGGAGTACCGATGGGGGTATATGGGTACTACACCGGAGTACCAACGGGGGTACCGTTACTGCTCCGGAGTACCGACGGGGGTATACGGGTACTACCTCGGAGCACCGGGCGGGGTTACTGGTACTACACCAGAGCGTCGGGAAGGGACACCAGGCCTACCCTAGAGCTTCAGATAAGGATACCGGGCCTACCCTGGAGGGTCAAGATGGGAGGCTGAGATCTAACACCGCGCGCCCGTTGGAACAACAGTTAGAACTCCGGCGCATCACAAAGGGTTTTGCCACTGGCCCATAGTACTCTTGTGGAAACATGTTCTAACCCGGAACATCGCCTATGGACACCGGGCCTAACGCGAAGGGTCAAGTAGGAAGGGTGGGTCTAAACCCGTGCGCCCGTAGGGACAGCAGGTGTACCCCGGAGTACAGACAGGGGTATACGGGTAATACACCGGAGTACCAGCGGGGGTACCGGTAGTACCCTGGAGTACCGACGGGGGTATATGGGTACTACCCTGGAGCACCGGGCGGGGTTACGGGTACTACACCAGAGCGTCGGGAAGGGACGCCAGGCCTACCCCGGAGCATCAGGTCGGGATACCGGGCCTACCCTGCAGGGTCAGGATGGGAGGCTGAGATCTAACACCGTGTGCCTGTTGGGACAACAGTTAGAACTCCGGCGCATCACAAAGGGTTCTGCCACGGGCCCATAGTACTGTTGTGGGAACGGGTTCTATCCCGGAACGTCGCCTATGGACACCGGGCCTACCGCCGAGGGTCAGGTAGGACGGCTGGTTCTCAACCCGCGTGCTTGTAGGCACAGCAGGTGTACCCCGGAGTACCAACGGTGGTATACGGGTACTACCTCGAAGCACCGGGCGGGGGTACCGGTACTACCCCGGAGTACTGACGGGGGAACCCTGGCATTACGACGGAGTACCGAGCGTGGTTACCGGTACTACACCAGAGCGTCGGGAAGGGAAGTCAGGCCTACCCTGGAGCATCAGGTTGGGATACCGTGCCTACCCTGGAGGGTCAGGATGGGGGGCCGGGATCTAACACCGCGTGCCTGTTGGGACAACAGTTAGAACTCCGGTGCATCACAAAGGGTTCTGCCACGGGCCCATAGTACTGGTGTGGGAACGGGTTCTATCACGGAACATCGCCTATGGACACCGGGGCTACCGCCGAGGGTCAGGTAGGAAGGCTGGTTCTCAACCCGCGTGCTTGTAGGTCAGCAGGTGTACCCCGGAGTACCGATGGGGGTATATGGGTACTACACCGGAGTACCAACGGGGGTACCGTTACTGCTCCGGAGTACCGACGGGGGTATACGGGTACTACCTCGGAGCACCGGGCGGGGTTACTGGTACTACACCAGAGCGTCGGGAAGGGACACCAGGCCTACCCTAGAGCTTCAGATAAGGATACCGGGCCTACCCTGGAGGGTCAAGATGGGAGGCTGAGATCTAACACCGCGCGCCCGTTGGAACAACAGTTAGAACTCCGGCGCATCACAAAGGGTTCTGCCACTGGCCCATAGTACTCTTGTGGGAACATGTTCTAACCCGGAACATCGCCTATGGACACCGGGCCTAACGCGAAGGGTCAAGTAGGAAGGGTGGGTCTAAACCCGTGCGCCCGTAGGGACAGCAGGTGTACCCCGGAGTACAGACAGGGGTATACGGGTAATACACCGGAGTACCAGCGGGGGTACCGGTAGTACCCTGGAGTACCGACGGGGGTATATGGGTACTACCCTGGAGCACCGGGCGGGGTTACGGGTACTACACCAGAGCGTCGGGAAGGGACGCCAGGCCTACCCCGGAGCATCAGGTCGGGATACCGGGCCTACCCTGCAGGGTCAGGATGGGAGGCTGAGATCTAACACCGTGTGCCTGTTGGGACAACAGTTAGAACTCCGGCGCATCACAAAGGGTTCTGCCACGGGCCCATAGTACTGTTGTGGGAACGGGTTCTATCCCGGAACGTCGCCTATGGACACCGGGCCTACCGCCGAGGGTCAGGTAGGACGGCTGGTTCTCAACCCGCGTGCTTGTAGGCACAGCAGGTGTACCCCGGAGTACCAACGGTGGTATACGGGTACTACCTCGAAGCACCGGGCGGGGGTACCGGTACTACCCCGGAGTACTGACGGGGGAACCCTGGCATTACGACGGAGTACCGAGCGTGGTTACCGGTACTACACCAGAGCGTCGGGAAGGGAAGCCAGGCCTACCCTGGAGCATCAGGTCGGGATACCGGGCCTACCCTGGAGGGTCAGGATGGGGGGCCGGGATCTAACACCGCGTGCCTGTTGGGACAACAGTTAGAACTCCGGCGCATCACAAAGGGTTCTGTCACGGGCCCATAGTACTGTTGTGGGAACGGGTTCTATCCCGGAACGTCGCCTATGGACACCGGGCCTACCGCCGAGGGTCAGGTAGGACGGCTGGTTCTCAACCCGCGTGCTTGTAGGCACAGCAGGTGTACCCCGGAGTACCAACAGTGGTGTACGGGTACTACCTCGAAGCACCGGGCGGGGGTATCGGTACTACCCCGGAGTACTGATGGGGGAACCCTGGCATTACGCTGGAGCACCGGGCGTGGTTACCAGTACTACACCAGAGCGTCGGGAAGGGAAGCCAGGCCTACCCTGGAGCATCAGGTCGGGATACCGGGCCTACCCTGGAGGGTCAGGATGGGGGGCCGGGATCTAACACCACGTGCCTGTTGGGACAACAGTTAGAACTCCGGCGCATCACAAAGGGTTCTGCCACGGGCCCATAGTACTGTTGTGGGAACGGGTTCTATCCCGGAACATCGCCTATGGACACCGGGCCTACCGCCGAGGGTCAGGTAGGAAGGCTGGTTCTCAACCCGCATGCTTGTAGGCCAGCAGGTGTACCCCGGAGTAACGACGGGGTATACGGGTACTACACCGGAGTACCAACGGGGGTACCGTTACTGCTCCGGAGTACCGACGGGGGTATACGGGTACTACCTCGGAGCACCGGGCGGGGTTACTGGTACTACACCAGAGCGTCGGGAAGGGACACCAGGCCTACCCTAGAGCTTCAGATAAGGATACCGGGCCTACCCTGGAGGGTCAAGATGGGAGGCTGAGATCTAACACCGCGTGCCTGTTGGGACAACAGTTAGAACTCCGGCGCATCACAAAGGGTTCTGCCACTGGCCCATAGTACTGTTGTGGGAACATGTTCTAACCCGGAACATCGCCTATGGACACCGGGCCTAACGCGAAGGGTCAAGTAGGAAGGGTGGGTCTAAACCCGTGCGCCCGTAGGGACAGCAGGTGTACCCCGGAGTACAGACAGGGGTATACGGGTAATACACCGGAGTACCAGCGGGGGTACCGGTAGTACCCTGGAGTACCGACGGGGGTATATGGGTACTACCCTGGAGCACCGGGCGGGGTTACGGGTACTACACCAGAGCGTCGGGAAGGGACGCCAGGCCTACCCCGGAGCATCAGGTCGGGATACCGGGCCTACCCTGGAGGGACAGGATGGGGGGCTGGAATCTAACACCGTGTGCCTGTTGGGACAACAGTTAGAACTCCGGCGCATCACAAAGGGTTCTGTCACGGGCCCATAGTACTGTTGTGGGAACGGGTTCTATCCCGGAACGTCGCCTATGGACACCGGGCCTACCGCCGAGGGTCAGGTAGGACGGCTGGTTCTCAACCCGCGTGCTTGTAGGCACAGCAGGTGTACCCCGGAGTACCGACGGGGGTATACGGGTACTACCTCGAAGCACCGGGCGGGGGTACCGGTACTACCCCGGAGTACTGACGGGGGAACCCTGGCATTACGCTGGAGCACCGGGCGTGGTTACCGGTACTACACCAGAGCGTCGGGAAGGGACACCAGGCCTACCCTAGAGCTTCAGATAAGGATACCGGGCCTACCCTGGAGGGTCAGGATGGGGGGCCGGGATCTAACACCGCGTGCCTGTTGGGACAACAGTTAGAACTCCGGCGCATCACAAAGGGTTCTGCCACGGGCCCATAGTACTGCTGTGGGAACGGGTTCTATCCCGGTACGTCGCCTATGGACACCGGGGCTACCGCCGAGGGTCAGGTAGGAAGGCTGGTTCTCAACCCGCGTGCTTGTAGGCCAGCAGGTGTACCCCGGATTACAGATGGGGGTATACGGGTACTACACCGGAGTACCAACGGGGGTACCGTTACTGCTCCGGAGTACCGACGGGGGTATATGGGTACTACCTCGAAGCACCGGGCGGGGGTACCGGTACTAGCCCGGAGTACTGACGGGGGAACCCTGGCATTACGACGGAGTACCGAGCGTGGTTACCGGTACTACACCAGAGCGTCGGGAAGGGAAGCCAGGCCTACCCTGGAGCATCAGGTCGGGATACCGGGCCTACCCTGGAGGGTCAGGATGGGGGGCCGGGATCTAACACCGCGTGCCTGTTGGGACAACAGTTAGAACTCCGGTGCATCACAAAGGGTTCTGCCACGGGCCCATAGTACTGTTGTGGGAACGGGTTCTATCCCGGAACGTCGCCTATGGACACCGGGCCTACCGCCGAGGGTCAGGTAGGACGGCTGGTTCTCAACCCGCGTGCTTGTAGGCACAGCAGGTGTACCCCGGAGTACCAACAGTGGTATACGGGTACTACCTCGAAGCACCGGGCGGGGGTATCGGTACTACCCCGGAGTACTGAAGGGGGAACCCTGGCATTACGCTGGAGTACCGGGCGTGGTTACCGGTACTACACCAGAGCATCGGGAAGGGAAGCCAGGCCTACCCCGGAGCATCAGGTCGGGATACCGGGCTCACCCTGGAGGGTCAGGATGGGGGGCCGGGATCTAACACCGCGTGCCTGTTGGGACAACAGTTAGAACTCCGGTGCATCACAAAGGGTTCTGCCACGGGCCCATAGTACTGGTGTGGGAACGGGTTCTATCACGGAACATCGCCTATGGACACCGGGGCTACCGCCGAGGGTCAGGTAGGAAGGCTGGTTCTCAACCCGCGTGCTTGTAGGCCAGCAGGTGTACCCCGGAGTACCGATGGGGGTATATGGGTACTACACCGGAGTACCAACGGGGGTACCGTTACTGCTCCGGAGTACCGACGGGGGTATACGGGTACTACCTCGGAGCACCGGGCGGGGTTACTGGTACTACACCAGAGCGTCGGGAAGGGACACCAGGCCTACCCTAGAGCTTCAGATAAGGATACCGGGCCTACCCTGGAGGGTCAAGATGGGAGGCTGAGATCTAACACCGCGCGCCCGTTGGAACAACAGTTAGAACTCCGGTGCATCACAAAGGGTTCTGCCACTGGCCCATAGTACTCTTGTGGGAACATGTTCTAACCCGGAACATCGCCTATGGACACCGGGCCTAACGCAAAGGGTCAAGTAGGAAGGGTGGGTCTAAACCCGCGCGCCCGTAGGGACAGCAGGTGTACCCCGGATTACCAACGGTGGTATACGGGTACTACCTCGAAGTACCGGGCGGGGGTACCGGTACTACCCCGGAGTACTGACGGGGGAACCCTGGCATTACGCTGGAGCACCGGGCGTGGTTACCGGTACTACACAAGAGCATCGGGAAGGGAAGCCAGGCATAACCTGGAGCATCAGGTCGGGATACCGTGCCTACCCTGGAGGGTCAGGATGGGGGGCCGGGATCTAACACCGCGTGCCTGTTGGGACAACAGTTAGAACTCCGGCGCATCACAAAGGGTTCTGCCACTGGCCCATAGTACTGTTGTGGGAACATGTTCTAACCCGGAACATCGCCTATGGACACCGGGCCTACCGCCGAGTGTCAAGTAGGAAGGGTGGGTCTAAACCCGTGCGCCCGTATGGACAGCAGGTGTACCCCGGAGTACCGACAGGGGTATACGGGTACTACACCGGAGTACCAACGGGGGTACCGGTACTACCCTGGAGTACCGACGGGGATATATGGGTACTACTCTGGAGCACCAGGCGGGGTTACGGGTACTACACCAGAGCGTCGGGAAGGGACGCCAGGCCTACCCCGGAGCATCAGGTCGGGATACCGGGCCTACCCTGGAGGGTCAGGATGGGAGGCTGAGATCTAACACCGTGTGCCTGTTGGGACAACAGTTAGAACTCCGGCGCATCACAAAGGGTTCTGCCACGGGCCCATAGTACTGTTGTGGGAACGGGTTCTATCCCGGAACGTCGCCTATGGACACCGGGCCTACCGCCGAGGGTCAGGTAGGACGGCTGGTTCTCAACCCGCGTGCTTGTAGGCACAGCAGGTGTACCCCGGAGTACCAACAGTGGTATACGGGTACTACCTCGAAGCACCGGGCGGGGGTTTCGGTACTACCCCGGAGTACTGACGGGGGAACCCTGGCATTATGCTGGAGTACCGGGCGTGGTTACCGGTACTACACCAGAGCGTCGGGAAGGGAAGCCAGGCCTACCCTGGAGCATCAGGTCGGGATACCGGGCTCACCCTGGAGGGTCAGGATGGGGGGCCGGGATCTAACACCGCGTGCCTGTTGGGACAACAGTTAGAACTCCGGCGCATCACAAAGGGTTCTGCCACGGGCCCATAGTACTGGTGTGGGAATGGGTTCTATCCCGGAACATCGCCTATGGACACCGGGGCTACCGCCGAGGGTCAGGTAGGAAGGCTGGTTCTCAACCCGCGTGCTTGTAGGCCAGCAGGTGTACCCCGGACTACCGACGGGGGTATACGGGTACTAGACCGCAGCACCAACGGGGGTACCGTTACTGCTCCGGAGTACCGACGGGGGTATACGGGTACTACCTCGGAGCACCGGGCGGGGTTACTGGTACTACACCAGAGCGTCGGGAAGGGACACCAGGCCTACCCTAGAGCTTCAGATAAGGATACCGGGCCTACCCTGGAGGGTCAAGATGGGAGGCTGAGATCTAACACCGCGCGCCCGTTGGAACAACAGTTAGAACTCCGGCGCATCACAAAGGGTTCTGCCACTGGCCCATAGTACTCTTGTGTGAACGGGTTCTATCCCGGAACATCGCCTATGGACACCGGGCCTAACGCGAAGGGTCAAGTAGGAAGGGTGGGTCTAAACCCGTGCGCCCGTAGGGACAGCAGGTGTACCCCGGAGTACCGACAGGGGTATACGGGTAATACACCGGAGTACCAACGGGGGTACCGGTAGTACCCTGGAGTACCGACGGGGGTATATGGGTACTACCCTGGAGCACCGGGCGGGGTTACGGGTACTACACCAGAGCGTCGGGAAGGGACGCCAGGCCTACCCCGGAGCATCAGGTCGGGATACCGGGCCTACCCTGGAGGGTCAGGATGGGGGGCCGGGATCTAACACCGCGTGCCTGTTGGGACAACAGTTAGAACTCCGGCGCATCACAAAGGGTTCTGCCACGGGCCCATAGTACTGCTGTGGGAACGGGTTCTATCCCGGAACGTCACCTATGGACACCGGGCCTACCGCCGAGGGTCAGGTAGGACGGCTGGTTCTCAACCCGCGTGCTTGTAGGCAAAGCAGGTGTACCCCGGAGTACCAACAGTGGTATACGGGTACTACCTCGAAGCACCGGGCGGGGGTTTCGGTACTACCCCGGAGTACTGACGGGGGAACCCTGGCATTATGCTGGAGTACCGGGCGTGGTTACCGGTACTACACCAGAGCGTCGGGAAGGGAAGCCAGGCCTACCCTGGAGCATCAGGTCGGGATACCGGGCTCACCCTGGAGGGTCAGGATGGGGGGCCGGGATCTAACACCGCGTGCCTGTTGGGACAACAGTTAGAACTCCGGCGCATCACAAAGGGTTCTGCCACGGGCCCATAGTACTGTTGTGGGAACGGGTTCTATCCCGGAACATCGCCTATGGACACCGGGGCTACCGCCGAGGGTCAGGTAGGAAGGCTGGTTCTCAACCCGCGTGCTTGTAGGCCAGCAGGTGTACCCCGGAGTACCGACGGGGGTATACGGGTACTACACCGGAGTACCAACTGGGGTACCGTTACTGCTCCGGAGTACCGACGGGGGTATACGGGTACTACCTCAGAGCATCGGGCGGGGTTACTGGTACTACACCAGAGCGTCGGGAAGGGACACCAGGCCTACCCTAGAGCTTCAGATAAGGATACCGGGCCTACCCTGGAGGGTCAAGATGGGAGGCTGAGATCTAACACCGCGCGCCCGTTGGAACAACAGTTAGAACTCCGGCGCATCACAAAGGGTTCTGCCACTGGCGCATAGTACTCTTGTGGGAACATGTTCTAACCCGGAACATCGCCTATGGACACCGGGCCTAACGCGAAGGGTCAAGTAGGAAGGGTGGGTCTAAACCCGCGCGCCCGTAGGGACAGCAGGTGTACCCCGGAGTACCGACAGGGGTATACGTGTACTACACCGGAGTACCAACGGGGGTACCGGTAGTACCCTGGAGTACCGACGGGGGTATATGGGTACTACCCTGGAGCACCGGGCGGGGTTACGGGTACTACACCAGAGCGTCGGGAAGGGACGCCAGGCCTACCCCGGAGCATCAGGTCGGGATACCGGGCCTACCCTGGAGGGTCAGGATGGGGGGCCGGGATCTAACACCGCGTGCCTGTTGGGACAACAGTTAGAACTCCGGCGCATCACAAAGGGTTCTGCCACGGGCCCATAGTACTGGTGTGGGAACGGGTTCTATCCCGGTACGTCGCCTATGGACACCGGGCCTACCGCCGAGGGTCAGGTAGGAAGGCTGGTTCTCAACCCGCGTGCTTGTAGGCCAGCAGGTGTACCCCGGAGTACCGACGGGGGTATACGGGTACTACACCGGAGTACCAACGGGGGTACCGTTACTGCTCCGGAGTACCGACGGGGGTATACGGGTACTACCTCGGAGCACCGGGCGGGGTTACTGGTACTACACCAGAGCGTCGGGAAGGGACACCAGGCCTACCCTAGAGCTTCAGATAAGGATACCGGGCCTACCCTGGAGGGTCAAGATGGGAGGCTGAGATCTAACACCGCGCGCCCGTTGGAACAACAGTTAGAACTCCGGCGCATCACAAAGGGTTCTGCCACTGGCCCATAGTACTCTTGTGGGAACATGTTCTAACCCGGAACATCGCCTATGGACACCGGGCCTAACGCGAAGGGTCAAGTAGGAAGGGTGGGTCTAAACCCGCGCGCCCGTAGGGACAGCAGGTGTACCCCGGAGTACCGACAGGGGTATACGTGTACTACACCGGAGTACCAACGGGGGTACCGGTAGTACCCTGGAGTACCGACGGGGGTATATGGGTACTACCCTGGAGCACCGGGCGGGGTTACGGGTACTACACCAGAGCGTCGGGAAGGGACGCCAGGCCTACCCCGGAGCATCAGGTCGGGATACCGGGCCTACCCTGGAGGGTCAGGATGGGGGGCCGGGATCTAACACCGCGTGCCTGTTGGGACAACAGTTAGAAATCTGGCGCATCACAAAGGGTTCTGCCACGGGCCCATAGTACTGGTGTGGGAACGGGTTCTATCCCGGTACGTCGCCTATGGACACCGGGCCTACCGCCGAGGGTCAGGTAGGAAGGCTGGTTCTCAACCCGCGTGCTTGTAGGCCAGCAGGTGTACCCCGGAGTACCGACGGGGGTATACGGGTACTAGACCGCAGCACCAACGGGGGTACCGTTACTGCTCCGGAGTACCGACGGGGGTATACGGGTACTACCTCGGAGCACCGGGCGGGGTTACTGGTACTACACCAGAGCGTCGGGAAGGGACACCAGGCCTACCCTAGAGCTTCAGATAAGGATACCGGGCCTACCCTGGAGGGTCAAGATGGGAGGCTGAGATCTAACACCGCGCGCCCGTTGGAACAACAGTTAGAACTGCGGTGCATCACAAAGGGTTCTGCCACATGCCCATAGTACTGTTGTAGGAACATGTTCTAACCCGGAACATCGCCTATGGACACCGGGCCTAACGCGAAGGGTCAAGTAGGAAGGGTGGGTCTAAACCCGTGCGCCCGTAGGGACAGCAGGTGTACCCCGGAGTACAGACAGGGGTATACGGGTAATACACCGGAGTACCAGCGGGGGTACCGGTAGTACCCTGGAGTACCGACGGGGGTATATGGGTACTACCCTGGAGCACCGGGCGGGGTTACGGGTACTACACCAGAGCGTCGGGAAGGGACGCCAGGCCTACCCCGGAGCATCAGGTCGGGATACCGGGCCTACCCTGCAGGGTCAGGATGGGAGGCTGAGATCTAACACCGTGTGCCTGTTGGGACAACAGTTAGAACTCCGGCGCATCACAAAGGGTTCTGCCACGGGCCCATAGTACTGTTGTGGGAACGGGTTCTATCCCGGAACGTCGCCTATGGACACCGGGCCTACCGCCGAGGGTCAGGTAGGACGGCTGGTTCTCAACCCGCGTGCTTGTAGGCACAGCAGGTGTACCCCGGAGTACCAACGGTGGTATACGGGTACTACCTCGAAGCACCGGGCGGGGGTACCGGTACTACCCCGGAGTACTGACGGGGGAACCCTGGCATTACGACGGAGTACCGAGCGTGGTTACCGGTACTACACCAGAGCGTCGGGAAGGGAAGCCAGGCCTACCCTGGAGCATCAGGTCGGGATACCGGGCCTACCCTGGAGGGTCAGGATGGGGGGCCGGGATCTAACACCGCGTGCCTGTTGGGACAACAGTTAGAACTCCGGCGCATCACAAAGGGTTCTGTCACGGGCCCATAGTACTGTTGTGGGAACGGGTTCTATCCCGGAACGTCGCCTATGGACACCGGGCCTACCGCCGAGGGTCAGGTAGGACGGCTGGTTCTCAACCCGCGTGCTTGTAGGCACAGCAGGTGTACCCCGGAGTACCAACAGTGGTGTACGGGTACTACCTCGAAGCACCGGGCGGGGGTATCGGTACTACCCCGGAGTACTGATGGGGGAACCCTGGCATTACGCTGGAGCACCGGGCGTGGTTACCAGTACTACACCAGAGCGTCGGGAAGGGAAGCCAGGCCTACCCTGGAGCATCAGGTCGGGATACCGGGCCTACCCTGGAGGGTCAGGATGGGGGGCCGGGATCTAACACCACGTGCCTGTTGGGACAACAGTTAGAACTCCGGCGCATCACAAAGGGTTCTGCCACGGGCCCATAGTACTGTTGTGGGAACGGGTTCTATCCCGGAACATCGCCTATGGACACCGGGCCTACCGCCGAGGGTCAGGTAGGAAGGCTGGTTCTCAACCCGCATGCTTGTAGGCCAGCAGGTGTACCCCGGAGTAACGACGGGGTATACGGGTACTACACCGGAGTACCAACGGGGGTACCGTTACTGCTCCGGAGTACCGACGGGGGTATACGGGTACTACCTCGGAGCACCGGGCGGGGTTACTGGTACTACACCAGAGCGTCGGGAAGGGACACCAGGCCTACCCTAGAGCTTCAGATAAGGATACCGGGCCTACCCTGGAGGGTCAAGATGGGAGGCTGAGATCTAACACCGCGTGCCTGTTGGGACAACAGTTAGAACTCCGGCGCATCACAAAGGGTTCTGCCACTGGCCCATAGTACTGTTGTGGGAACATGTTCTAACCCGGAACATCGCCTATGGACACCGGGCCTAACGCGAAGGGTCAAGTAGGAAGGGTGGGTCTAAACCCGTGCGCCCGTAGGGACAGCAGGTGTACCCCGGAGTAGCGACAGGGGTATACGTGTACTAAACCGGAGTACCAACGGGGGTACCGGTAGTACCCTGGAGTACCGACGGGGGTATATGGGTACTACCCTGGAGCACCGGGCGGGGTTACGGGTACTACACCAGAGCGTCGGGAAGGGACGCCAGGCCTACCCCGGAGCATCAGGTCGGGATACCGGGCCTACCCTGGAGGGTCAGGATGGGGGGCCGGGATCTAACACCGCGTGCCTGTTGGGACAACAGTTAGAACTCCGGCGCATCACAAAGGGTTCTGTCACGGGCCCATAGTACTGTTGTGGGAACGGGTTCTATCCCGGAACGTCGCCTATGGACACCGGGCCTACCGCCGAGGGTCAGGTAGGACGGCTGGTTCTCAACCCGCGTGCTTGTAGGCACAGCAGGTGTACCCCGGAGTACCGACGGGGGTATACGGGTACTACCTCGAAGCACCGGGCGGGGGTACCGGTACTACCCCGGAGTACTGACGGGGGAACCCTGGCATTACGCTGGAGCACCGGGCGTGGTTACCGGTACTACACCAGAGCGTCGGGAAGGGACACCAGGCCTACCCTAGAGCTTCAGATAAGGATACCGGGCCTACCCTGGAGGGTCAGGATGGGGGGCCGGGATCTAACACCGCGTGCCTGTTGGGACAACAGTTAGAACTCCGGCGCATCACAAAGGGTTCTGCCACGGGCCCATAGTACTGCTGTGGGAACGGGTTCTATCCCGGTACGTCGCCTATGGACACCGGGGCTACCGCCGAGGGTCAGGTAGGAAGGCTGGTTCTCAACCCGCGTGCTTGTAGGCCAGCAGGTGTACCCCGGATTACAGATGGGGGTATACGGGTACTACACCGGAGTACCAACGGGGGTACCGTTACTGCTCCGGAGTACCGACGGGGGTATATGGGTACTACCTCGAAGCACCGGGCGGGGGTACCGGTACTAGCCCGGAGTACTGACGGGGGAACCCTGGCATTACGACGGAGTACCGAGCGTGGTTACCGGTACTACACCAGAGCGTCGGGAAGGGAAGCCAGGCCTACCCTGGAGCATCAGGTCGGGATACCGGGCCTACCCTGGAGGGTCAGGATGGGGGGCCGGGATCTAACACCGCGTGCCTGTTGGGACAACAGTTAGAACTCCGGTGCATCACAAAGGGTTCTGCCACGGGCCCATAGTACTGTTGTGGGAACGGGTTCTATCCCGGAACGTCGCCTATGGACACCGGGCCTACCGCCGAGGGTCAGGTAGGACGGCTGGTTCTCAACCCGCGTGCTTGTAGGCACAGCAGGTGTACCCCGGAGTACCAACAGTGGTATACGGGTACTACCTCGAAGCACCGGGCGGGGGTATCGGTACTACCCCGGAGTACTGAAGGGGGAACCCTGGCATTACGCTGGAGTACCGGGCGTGGTTACCGGTACTACACCAGAGCATCGGGAAGGGAAGCCAGGCCTACCCCGGAGCATCAGGTCGGGATACCGGGCTCACCCTGGAGGGTCAGGATGGGGGGCCGGGATCTAACACCGCGTGCCTGTTGGGACAACAGTTAGAACTCCGGTGCATCACAAAGGGTTCTGCCACGGGCCCATAGTACTGGTGTGGGAACGGGTTCTATCCCGGAACATCGCCTATGGACACCGGGGCTACCGCCGAGGGTCAGGTAGGAAGGCTGGTTCTCAACCCGCGTGCTTGTAGGCCAGCAGGTGTACCCCGGAGTACCGATGGGGGTATATGGGTACTACACCGCAGAACCAACGGGGGTACCGTTACTGCTCCGGAGTACCGACGGGGGTATACGGGTACTACCTCGGAGCACCGGGCGGGGTTACTGGTACTACACCAGAGCGTCGGGAAGGGACACCAGGCCTACCCTAGAGCTTCAGATAAGGATACCGGGCCTACCCTGGAGGGTCAAGATGGGAGGCTGAGATCTAACACCGCGCGCCCGTTGGAACAACAGTTAGAACTCCGGTGCATCACAAAGGGTTCTGCCACTGGCCCATAGTACTCTTGTGGGAACATGTTCTAACCCGGAACATCGCCTATGGACACCGGGCCTAACGCAAAGGGTCAAGTAGGAAGGGTGGGTCTAAACCCGCGCGCCCGTAGGGACAGCAGGTGTACCCCGGATTACCAACGGTGGTATACGGGTACTACCTCGAAGTACCGGGCGGGGGTACCGGTACTACCCCGGAGTACTGACGGGGGAACCCTGGCATTACGCTGGAGCACCGGGCGTGGTTACCGGTACTACACCAGAGCATCGGGAAGGGAAGCCAGGCATAACCTGGAGCATCAGGTCGGGATACCGTGCCTACCCTGGAGGGTCAGGATGGGGGGCCGGGATCTAACACCGCGTGCCTGTTGGGACAACAGTTAGAACTCCGGCGCATCACAAAGGGTTCTGCCACTGGCCCATAGTACTCTTGTGGGAACATGTTCTAACCCGGAACATCGCCTATGGACACCGGGCCTACCGCCGAGTGTCAAGTAGGAAGGGTGGGTCTAAACCCGTGCGCCCGTATGGACAGCAGGTGTACCCCGGAGTACCGACAGGGGTATACGGGTACTACACCGGAGTACCAACGGGGGTACCGGTACTACCCTGGAGTACCGACGGGGATATATGGGTACTACTCTGGAGCACCAGGCGGGGTTACGGGTACTACACCAGAGCGTCGGGAAGGGACGCCAGGCCTACCCCGGAGCATCAGGTCGGGATACCGGGCCTACCCTGGAGGGTCAGGATGGGAGGCTGAGATCTAACACCGTGTGCCTGTTGGGACAACAGTTAGAACTCCGGCGCATCACAAAGGGTTCTGCCACGGGCCCATAGTACTGTTGTGGGAACGGGTTCTATCCCGGAACGTCGCCTATGGACACCGGGCCTACCGCCGAGGGTCAGGTAGGACGGCTGGTTCTCAACCCGCGTGCTTGTAGGCACAGCAGGTGTACCCCGGAGTACCAATAGTGGTATACGGGTACTACCTCGAAGCACCGGGCGGGGGTTTCGGTACTACCCCGGAGTACTGACGGGGGAACCCTGGCATTATGCTGGAGTACCGGGCGTGGTTACCGGTACTACACCAGAGCGTCGGGAAGGGAAGCCAGGCCTACCCTGGAGCATCAGGTCGGGATACCGGGCTCACCCTGGAGGGTCAGGATGGGGGGCCGGGATCTAACACCGCGTGCCTCTTGGGACAACAGTTAGAACTCCGGCGCATCACAAAGGGTTCTGCCACGGGCCCATAGTACTGGTGTGGGAATGGGTTCTATCCCGGAACATCGCCTATGGACACCGGGGCTACCGCCGAGGGTCAGGTAGGAAGGCTGGTTCTCAACCCGCGTGCTTGTAGGCCAGCAGGTGTACCCCGGAGTACCGACGGGGGTATACGGGTACTAGACCGCAGCACCAACGGGGGTACCGTTACTGCTCCGGAGTACCGACGGGGGTATACGGGTACTACCTCGGAGCACCGGGCGGGGTTACTGGTACTACACCAGAGCGTCGGGAAGGGACACCAGGCCTACCCTAGAGCTTCAGATAAGGATACCGGGCCTACCCTGGAGGGTCAAGATGGGAGGCTGAGATCTAACACCGCGCGCCCGTTGGAACAACAGTTAGAACTCCGGCGCATCACAAAGGGTTCTGCCACTGGCCCATAGTACTCTTGTGTGAACGGGTTCTATCCCGGAACATCGCCTATGGACACCGGGCCTAACGCGAAGGGTCAAGTAGGAAGGGTGGGTCTAAACCCGTGCGCCCGTAGGGACAGCAGGTGTACCCCGGAGTACCGACAGGGGTATACGGGTAATACACCGGAGTACCAACGGGGGTACCGGTAGTACCCTGGAGTACCGACGGGGGTATATGGGTACTACCCTGGAGCACCGGGCGGGGTTACGGGTACTACACCAGAGCGTCGGGAAGGGACGCCAGGCCTACCCCGGAGCATCAGGTCGGGATACCGGGCCTACCCTGGAGGGTCAGGATGGGGGGCCGGGATCTAACACCGCGTGCCTGTTGGGACAACAGTTAGAACTCCGGCGCATCACAAAGGGTTCTGCCACGGGCCCATAGTACTGCTGTGGGAACGGGTTCTATCCCGGAACGTCGCCTATGGACACCGGGCCTACCGCCGAGGGTCAGGTAGGACGGCTGGTTCTCAACCCGCGTGCTTGTAGGCAAAGCAGGTGTACCCCGGAGTACCAACAGTGGTATACGGGTACTACCTCGAAGCACCGGGTGGGGGTTTCGGTACTACCCCGGAGTACTGACGGGGGAACCCTGGCATTATGCTGGAGTACCGGGCGTGGTTACCGGTACTACACCAGAGCGTCGGGAAGGGAAGCCAGGCCTACCCTGGAGCATCAGGTCGGGATACCGGGCTCACCCTGGAGGGTCAGGATGGGGGGCCGGGATCTAACACCGCGTGCCTGTTGGGACAACAGTTAGAACTCCGGCGCATCACAAAGGGTTCTGCCACGGGCCCATAGTACTGTTGTGGGAACGGGTTCTATCCCGGAACATCGCCTATGGACACCGGGGCTACCGCCGAGGGTCAGGTAGGAAGGCTGGTTCTCAACCCGCGTGCTTGTAGGCCAGCAGGTGTACCCCGGAGTACCGACGGGGGTATACGGGTACTACACCGGAGTACCAACTGGGGTACCGTTACTGCTCCGGAGTACCGACGGGGGTATACGGGTACTACCTCAGAGCATCGGGCGGGGTTACTGGTACTACACCAGAGCGTCGGGAAGGGACACCAGGCCTACCCTAGAGCTTCAGATAAGGATACCGGGCCTACCCTGGAGGGTCAAGATGGGAGGCTGAGATCTAACACCGCGCGCCCGTTGGAACAACAGTTAGAACTCCGGCGCATCACAAAGGGTTCTGCCACTGGCGCATAGTACTCTTGTGGGAACATGTTCTAACCCGGAACATCGCCTATGGACACCGGGCCTAACGCGAAGGGTCAAGTAGGAAGGGTGGGTCTAAACCCGCGCGCCCGTAGGGACAGCAGGTGTACCCCGGAGTACCGACAGGGGTATACGTGTACTACACCGGAGTACCAACGGGGGTACCGGTAGTACCCTGGAGTACCGACGGGGGTATATGGGTACTACCCTGGAGCACCGGGCGGGGTTACGGGTACTACACCAGAGCGTCGGGAAGGGACGCCAGGCCTACCCCGGAGCATCAGGTCGGGATACCGGGCCTACCCTGGAGGGTCAGGATGGGGGGCCGGGATCTAACACCGCGTGCCTGTTGGGACAACAGTTAGAACTCCGGCGCATCACAAAGGGTTCTGCCACGGGCCCATAGTACTGGTGTGGGAACGGGTTCTATCCCGGTACGTCGCCTATGGACACCGGGCCTACCGCCGAGGGTCAGGTAGGAAGGCTGGTTCTCAACCCGCGTGCTTGTAGGCCAGCAGGTGTACCCCGGAGTACCGACGGTGGTATACGGGTACTAGACCGCAGCACCAACGGGGGTACCGTTACTGCTCCGGAGTACCGACGGGGGTATACGGGTACTACCTCGGAGCACCGGGCGGGGTTACTGGTACTACACCAGAGCGTCGGGAAGGGACACCAGGCCTACCCTAGAGCTTCAGATAAGGATACCGGGCCTACCCTGGAGGGTCAAGATGGGAGGCTGAGATCTAACACCGCGCGCCCGTTGGAACAACAGTTAGAACTCCGGTGCATCACAAAGGGTTCTGCCACTGGCCCATAGTACTGTTGTGGGAACATGTTCTAACCCGGAACATCGCCTATGGACACCGGGCCTAACGCGAAGGGTCAAGTAGGAAGGGTGGGTCTAAACCCGCGCGCCCGTAGGGACAGCAGGTGTACCCCGGAGTACCGACAGGGGTATACGGGTAATACACCGGAGTACCAACGGGGGTACCGGTAGTACCCTGGAGTACCGACGGGGGTATATGGGTACTACCCTGGAGCACCGGGCGGTGTTACGGGTACTACACCAGAGCGTCGGGAAGGGACGCCAGGCCTACCCCGGAGCATCAGGTCGGGATACCGGGCCTACCCTGGAGGGTCAGGATGGGGGGCCGGGATCTAACACCGCGTGCCTGTTGGGACAACAGTTAGAACTCCGGCGCATCACAAAGGGTTCTGCCACGGGCCCATAGTACTGGTGTGGGAACGGGTTCTATCCCGGTACGTCGCCTATGGACACCGGGCCTACCGCCGAGGGTCAGGTAGGAAGGCTGGTTCTCAACCCGCGTGCTTGTAGGCCAGCAGGTGTACCCCGGAGTACCGACGGGGGTATACGGGTACTACACCGGAGTACCAACGGGGGTACCGTTACTGCTCCGGAGTACCGACGGGGGTATACGGGTACTACCTCGGAGCACCGGGCGGGGTTACTGGTACTACACCAGAGCGTCGGGAAGGGACACCAGGCCTACCCTAGAGCTTCAGATAAGGATACCGGGCCTACCCTGGAGGGTCAAGATGGGAGGCTGAGATCTAACACCGCGCGCCCGTTGGAACAACAGTTAGAACTCCGGCGCATCACAAAGGGTTCTGCCACTGGCCCATAGTACTCTTGTGGGAACATGTTCTAACCCGGAACATCGCCTATGGACACCGGGCCTAACGCGAAGGGTCAAGTAGGAAGGGTGGGTCTAAACCCGCACGCCCGTAGGGACAGCAGGTGTACCCCGGAGTACCGACAGGGGTATACGTGTACTACACCGGAGTACCAACGGGGGTACCGGTAGTACCCTGGAGTACCGACGGGGGTATATGGGTACTACCCTGGAGCACCGGGCGGGGTTACGGGTACTACACCAGAGCGTCGGGAAGGGACGCCAGGCCTACCCCGGAGCATCAGGTCGGGATACCGGGCCTACCCTGGAGGGTCAGGATGGGGGGCCGGGATCTAACACCGTGTGCCTGTTGGGACAACAGTTAGAACTCCAGCGCATCACAAAGGGTTCTGCCACGGGCCCATAGTACTGCTGTGGGAACGGGTTCTATCCCGGTACGTCGCCTATGGACACCGGGCCTACCGCCGAGGGTCAGGTAGGAAGGCTGGTTCTCAACCCGTGTGCTTGTAGGCCAGCAGGTGTACCCCGGAGTACCGACGGGGGTATACGGGTACTAGACCGCAGCACCAACGGGGGTACCGTTACTGCTCCGGAGTACCGACGGGGGTATACGGGTACTACCTCGCAGCACCGGGCGGGGTTACTGGTACTACACCAGAGCGTCGGGAAGGGACACCAGGCCTACCCTAGAGCTTCAGATAAGGATACCGGGCCTACCCTGGAGGGTCAAGATGGGAGGCTGAGATCTAACACCGCGCGCCCGTTGGAACAACAGTTAGAACTCCGGCGCATCACAAAGGGTTCTGCCACTGGCCCATAGTACTCTTGTGGGAACATGTTCTAACCCGGAACATCGCCTATGGACACCGGGCCTAACGCGAAGGGTCAAGTAGGAAGGGTGGGTCTAAACCCGCGCGCCCGTAGGGACAGCAGGTGTACCCCGGAGTACCGACAGGGGTATACGGGTACTACACCGGAGTACCAACGGGGGTACCGGTAGTACCCTGGAGTACCGACGGGGGTATATGGGTACTACACTGGAGCACCGGGCGGGGTTACGGGTACTACACCAGAGCGTCGGGAAGGGACGCCAGGCCTACCCCGGAGCATCAGGTCGGGATACCGGGCCTATCCTGGAGGGTCAGGATGGGGGGCCGGGATCTAACACCGCGTGCCTGTTGGGACAACAGTTAGAACTCCGGCGCATCACAAAGGGTTCTGCCACGGGCCCATAGTACTGGTGTGGGAACGGGTTCTATCCCGGTACGTCGCCTATGGACACCGGGCCTACCGCCGAGGGTCAGGTAGGACGGCTGGTTCTCAACCCGCGTGCTTGTAGGCACAGCAGGTGTACCCCGGAGTACCAACGGTGGTATACGGGTACTACCTCGAAGTACCGGGCGGGGGTACCGGTACTACCCCGGAGTACTGACGGGGGAACCCTGGCATTACGACGGAGTACCGAGCGTGGTTACCGGTACTACACCAGAGCGTCGGGAAGGGAAGCCAGGCCTATCCCGGAGCATCAGGTCGGTATACCGGGCCTACCCTGGAGGGTCAGGATGGGAGGCTGAGATCTAACACCGTGTGCCTGTTGGGACAACAGTTAGAACTCCGGCGCATCACAAAGGGTTCTGCCACGGGCCCATAGTACTGGTGTGGGAACGGGTTCTATCCCGGAACATCGCCTATGGACACCGGGCCTACCGCCGAGGGTCAGGTAGGAAGGCTGGTTCTCAACCCGCGTGCTTGTAGGCCAGCAGGTGTACCCCGGAGTACCAACGGGGGTACCGTTACTGCTCCGGAGTACCGACGGGGGTATACGGGTACTACCTCGGAGCACCGGGCGGGGTTACTGGTACTACACCAGAGCGTCGGGAAGGGACACCAGGCCTACCCTAGAGCTTCAGATAAGGATACCGGGCCTACCCTGGAGGGTCAAGATGGGAGGCTGAGATCTAACACCGCGCGCCCGTTGGAACAACAGTTAGAACTCCGGCGCATCACAAAGGGTTCTGCCACTGGCCCATAGTACTCTTGTGGGAACATGTTCTAACCCGGAACATCGCCTATGGACACCGGGCCTAACACGAAGGGTCAAGTAGGAAGGGTGGGTCTAAACCCGTGCGCCCGTAGGGACAGCAGGTGTACCCCGGAGTACCGACAGGGGTATACGTGTACTACACCGGAGTACCAACGGGGGTACCGGTAGTACCCTGGAGTACCGACGGGGGTATATGGGTACTACCCTGGAGCACCGGGCGGGGTTACGGGTACTACACCAGAGCGTCGGGAAGGGACGCCAGGCCTACCCCGGAGCATCAGGTCGGGATACCGGGCCTACCCTGGAGGGTCAGGATGGGGGGCCGGGATCTAACACCGTGTGCCTGTTGGGACAACAGTTAGAACTCCAGCGCATCACAAAGGGTTCTGCCACGGGCCCATAGTACTGCTGTGGGAACGGGTTCTATCCCGGTACGTCGCCTATGGACACCGGGCCTACCGCCGAGGGTCAGGTAGGAAGGCTGGTTCTCAACCCGTGTGCTCGTAGGCCAGCAGGTGTACCCCGGAGTACCGACGGGGGTATACGGGTACTAGACCGCAGCACCAACGGGGGTACCGTTACTGCTCCGGAGTACCGACGGGGGTATACGGGTACTACCTCGCAGCACCGGGCGGGGTTACTGGTACTACACCAGAGCGTCGGGAAGGGACACCAGGCCTACCCTAGAGCTTCAGATAAGGATACCGGGCCTACCCTGGAGGGTCAAGATGGGAGGCTGAGATCTAACACCGCGCGCCCGTTGGAACAACAGTTAGAACTCCGGTGCATCACAAAGGGTTCTGCCACTGGCCCATAGTACTCTTGTGGGAACATGTTCTAACCCGGAACATCGCCTATGGACACCGGGCCTAACGCGAAGGGTCAAGTAGGAAGGGTGGGTCTAAACCCGCGCGCCCGTAGGGACAGCAGGTGTACCCCGGAGTACCGACAGGGGTATACGGGTACTAGACCGGAGTACCAACGGGGGTACCGGTAGTACCCTGGAGTACCGACGGGGGTATATGGGTACTACCCTGGAGCACCGGGCGGGGTTACGGGTACTACACCAGAGCGTCGGGAAGGGACGCCAGGCCTACACCGGAGCATCAGGTCGGGATACCGGGCCTACCCTGGAGGGTCAGGATGGGGGGCCGGGGTCTAACACCGTGTGCCTGTTGGGACAACAGTTAGAATTCCAGCGCATCACAAAGGGTTCTGCCACGGGCCCATAGTACTGTTGTGGGAACGGGTTCTATCCCGGTACGTCGCCTATGGACACCGGGCCTACCGCCGAGGGTCAGGTAGGAAGGCTGGTTCTCAACCCGCGTGCTTGTAGGCCAGCAGGTGTACCCCGGAGTACCGACGGGGGTATACGGGTACTAGACCGCAGCACCAACGGGGGTACCGTTACTGCTCCGGAGTACCGACGGGGGTATACGGGTACTACCTCGGAGCACCGGGCGGGGTTACTGGTACTACACCAGAGCGTCGGGAAGGGACACCAGGCCTACCCTAGAGCTTCAGATAAGGATACCGGGCCTACCCTGGAGGGTCAAGATGGGAGGCTGAGATCTAACACCGCGCGCCCGTTGGAACAACAGTTAGAACTCCGGTGCATCACAAAGGGTTCTGCCACTGGCCCATAGTACTCTTGTGGGAACATGTTCTAACCCGGAACATCGCCTATGGACACCGGGCCTAACGCGAAGGGTCAAGTAGGAAGGGTGGGTCTAAACCCGCGCGCCCGTAGGGACAGCAGGTGTACCCCGGAGTACCGACAGGGGTATATGGGTACTACACCGGAGTACCAACGGGGGTACCGGTAGTACCCTGGAGTACCGATGGGGGTATATGGGTACTACCCTGGAGCACCGGGCGGGGTTACGGGTACTACACCAGAGCGTCGGGAAGGGACGCCAGGCCTACCCCGGAGCATCAGGTCGGGATACCGGGCCTACCCTGGAGGGTCAGGATGGGGGGCCGGGATCTAACACCGCGTGCCTGTTGGGACAACATTTAGAACTCCAGCGCATCACAAAGGGTTCTGCCACGGGCCCATAGTACCGTTGTGGGAACGGGTTCTATCCCGGAACGTCGCCTATGGACACCGGGCCTACCGCCGAGGGTCAGGTAGGACGGCTGTTTCTCAACCCGCGTGCTTGTAGGCACAGCAGGTGTACCCCGGAGTACCAACGGTGGTATACGGGTACTACCTCGAAGCACCGGGCGGGGGTACCGGTACTACCCCGGAGTACTGACGGGGGAACCCTGGCATTATGCTGGAGTACCGGGCGTGGTTACCGGTACTACACCAGAGCGTCGGGAAGGAAACCAGGCCTACCCTGCAGCATCAGGTCGGGATACCGTGCCTACCCTGGAGGGTCAGGATGGGGGGCCGGGATCTAACACCGCGTGCCTGTTGGGACAACAGTTAGAACTCCGGTGCATCACAAAGGGTTCTGCCACGGGCCCATAGTACTGTTGTGGGAACGGGTTCTATCCCGGAACGTCGCCTATGGACACCGGGCCTACCGCCGAGGGTCAGGTAGGACGGCTGGTTCTCAACCCGCGTGCTTGTAGGCACAGCAGGTGTACCCCGGAGTACCGACGGGGGTATACGGGTACTACACCGGAGTACCAACGGGGGTACCGTTACTGCTCCGGAGTACCGACGGGGGTATACGGGTACTACCTCGGAGCACCGGGCGGGGTTACTGGTACTACACCAGAGCGTCGGGAAGGGACACCAGGCCTACCCTAGAGCTTCAGATAAGGATACCGGGCCTACCCTGGAGGGTCAAGATGGGAGGCTGAGATCTAACACCGCGCGCCCGTTGGAACAACAGTTAGAACTCCGGCGCATCACAAAGGGTTCTGCCACTGGCCCATAGTACTCTTGTGGGAACATGTTCTAACCCGGAACATCGCCTATGGACACCGGGCCTAACGCGAAGGGTCAAGTAGGAAGGGTGGGTCTAAACCCGTGCGCCCGTAGGGACAGCAGGTGTACCCCGGAGTACCGACAGGGTTATACGGGTACTACACCGGAGTACCAACGGGGGTACCGGTAGTACCCTGGAGTACCGACGGGGGTATATGGGTACTACCCTGGAGCACCGGGCGGGGTTACGGGTACTACACCAGAGCGTCGGGAAGGGACGCCAGGCCTACCCCGGAGCATCAGGTCGGGATACCGGGCCTACACTGGAGGGTCAGGATGGGAGGCTGAGATCTAACACCGTGTGCCTGTTGGGACAACAGTTAGAACTCCGGCGCATCACAAAGGGTTCTGTCACGGGCCCATAGTACTGTGGTGGGAACGGGTTCTATCCCGGAACGTCGCCTATGGACACCGGGCCTACCGCCGAGGGTCAGGTAGGACGGCTGGTTCTCAACCCGCGTGCTTGTAGGCACAGCAGGTGTACCCCGGAGTACCAACGGTGGTATACGGGTACTACCTCGAAGCACCGGGCGGGGGTACCTGTACTACCCCGGAGTACTGACGGGGGAACCCTGGCATTACGACGGAGTACCGGGCGTGGTTACCGGTACTACACCAGAGCGTCGGGAAGGGAAGCCAGGCCTACCCCGGAGCATCAGGTCGGGATACCGTGCCTACCCTGGAGGGTCAGGATGGGGGGCCGGGATCTAACACCGCGTGCCTGTTGGGACAACAGTCAGAACTCCAGCGCATCACAAATGGTTCTGCCACGGGCCCATAGTACTGCTGTGGGAACGGGTTCTATCCCGGTACGTCGCCTATGGACACCGGGCCTACCGCCGAGGGTCAGGTAGGAAGGCTGGTTCTCAACCCGCGTGCTTGTAGGCCAGCAGGTGTACCCCGGAGTACCGACGGGGGTATACGGGTACTACCTCGGAGCACCGGGCGGGGTTACTGGTACTACACCAGAGCGTCGGGAAGGGACACCAGGCCTACCCTAGAGCTTCAGATAAGGATACCGGGCCTACCCTGGAGGGTCAAGATGGGAGGCTGAGATCTAACACCGCGCGCCCGTTGGAACAACAGTTAGAACTCCGGTGCATCACAAAGGGTTCTGCCACTGGCCCATAGTACTGTTGTGGGAACATGTTCTAACCCGGAACATCGCCTATGGACACCGGGCCTAACGCGAAGGGTCAAGTAGGAAGGGTGGGTCTAAACCCGCGCGCCCGTAGGGACAGCAGGTGTACCCCGGAGTACCGACAGGGGTATACGGGTACTAGACCGCAGTACCAACGGGGGTACCGGTACTACCCTGGAGTACCGACGGGGGTATATGGGTACTACCCTGGAGCACCGGGCGGGGTTACGGGTACTACACCAGAGCGTCGGGAAGGGACGCCAGGCCTACCCCGGAGCATCAGGTCGGGATACCGGGCCTACCCTGGAGGGTCAGGATGGGGGGCCGGGATCTAACACCGTGTGCCTGTTGGGACAACAGTTAGAATTCCAGCGCATCACAAAGGGTTCTGCCACGGGCCCATAGTACTGCTGTGGGAACGGGTTCTATCCCGGAACGTCGCCTATGGACACCGGGCCTACCGCCGAGGGTCAGGTAGGACGGCTGGTTCTCAACCCGCGTGCTTGTAGGCACAGCAGGTGTACCCCGGAGTACCAACGGTGGTATACGGGTACTACCTCGAAGCACCGGGCGGGGGTACCGGTACTACCCCGGAGTACTGACGGGGGAACCCTGGCATTATGCTGGAGTACCGGGCGTGGTTACCGGTACTACACCAGAGCGTCGGGAAGGAAACCAGGCCTACCCTGCAGCATCAGGTCGGGATACCGTGCCTACCCTGGAGGGTCAGGATGGGAGGCTGAGATCTAACACCGCGCGCCCGTTGGAACAACAGTTAGAACTCCGGCGCATCACAAAGGGTTCTGCCACTGGCCCATAGTACTCTTGTGGGAACATGTTCTAACCCGGAACATCGCCTATGGACACCGGGCCTAACGCGAAGGGTCAAGTAGGAAGGGTGGGTCTAAACCCGTGCGCCCGTAGGGACAGCAGGTGTACCCCGGAGTACCGACAGGGTTATACGGGTACTACACCGGAGTACCAACGGGGGTACCGGTAGTACCCTGGAGTACCGACGGGGGTATATGGGTACTACCCTGGAGCACCGGGCGGGGTTACGGGTACTACACCAGAGCGTCGGGAAGGGACGCCAGGCCTACCCCGGAGCATCAGGTCGGGATACCGGGCCTACACTGGAGGGTCAGGATGGGAGGCTGAGATCTAACACCGTGTGCCTGTTGGGACAACAGTTAGAACTCCGGCGCATCACAAAGGGTTCTGTCACGGGCCCATAGTACTGTGGTGGGAACGGGTTCTATCCCGGAACGTCGCCTATGGACACCGGGCCTACCGCCGAGGGTCAGGTAGGACGGCTGGTTCTCAACCCGCGTGCTTGTAGGCACAGCAGGTGTACCCCGGAGTACCAACGGTGGTATACGGGTACTACCTCGAAGCACCGGGCGGGGGTACCGGTACTACCCCGGAGTACTGACGGGGGAACCCTGGCATTACGACGGAGTACCGGGCGTGGTTACCGGTACTACACCAGAGCGTCGGGAAGGGAAGCCAGGCCTACCCCGGAGCATCAGGTCGGGATACCGTGCCTACCCTGGAGGGTCAGGATGGGGGGCCGGGATCTAACACCGCGTGCCTGTTGGGACAACAGTTAGAACTCCGGCGCATCACAAAGGGTTCTGCCACGGGCCCATAGTACTGCTGTGGGAACGGGTTCTATCCCGGTACGTCGCCTATGGACACCGGGCCTACCGCCGAGGGTCAGGTAGGACGGCTGGTTCTCAACCCGCGTGCTTGTAGGCCAGCAGGTGTACCCCGGAGTACCGACGGGGGTATACGGGTACTACCTCGGAGCACCGGGCGTGGTTACCGGTACTACACCAGAGCGTCAGGAAGGGACACCAGGCCTACCCTAGAGCTTCAGATAAGGATACCGGGCCTACCCTGGAGGGTCAAGATGGGAGGCTGAGATCTAACACCGTGCGCCCCTTGGAACAACAGTTAGAACTCCGGCGCATCACAAAGGGTTCTGCCACTGGCCCATAGTACTGTTGTGGGAACATGTTCTAACCCGGAACATCGCCTATGGACACCGGGCCTAACGCGAAGGGTCAAGTAGGAAGGGTGGGTCTAAACCCGTGCGCCCGTAGGGACAGCAGGTGTACCCCGGAGTACCGACAGGGGTATACGTGTACTACACCGGAGTACCAAGGGGGGTACCGGTAGTACCCTGGAGTACCGACGGGGGTATATGGGTACTACCCTGGAGCACCGGGCGGGGTTACGGGTACTACACCAGAGCGTCGGGAAGGGACGCCAGGCCTACCCCGGAGCATCAGGTCGGGATACCGGGCCTACCCTGGAGGGTCAGGATGGGGGGCCGGGATCTAACACCGCGTGCCTGTTGGGACAACAGTTAGAACTCCAGCGCATCACAAAGGGTTCTGCCACGGGCCCATAGTACTGCTGTGGGAACGGGTTCTATCCCGGTACGTCGCCTATGGACACCGGGCCTACCGCCGAGGGTCAGGTAGGAAGGCTGGTTCTCAACCCGCGTGCTCGTAGGCCAGCAGGTGTACCCCGGAGTACCGACGGGGGTATACGGGTACTAGACCGCAGCACCAACGGGGGTACCGTTACTGCTCCGGAGTACCGACGGGGGTATACGGGTACTACCTCGGAGCACCGGGCGGGGTTACTGGTACTACACCAGAGCGTCGGGAAGGGACACCAGGCCTACCCTAGAGCTTCAGATAAGGATACCGGGCCTACCCTGGAGGGTCAAGATGGGAGGCTGAGATCTAACACCGCGCGCCCGTTGGAACAACAGTTAGAACTCCGGTGCATCACAAAGGGTTCTGCCACTGGCCCATAGTACTGTTGTGGGAACATGTTCTAACCCGGAACATCGCCTATGGACACCGGGCCTAACGCGAAGGGTCAAGTAGGAAGGGTGGGTCTAAACCCGCGCGCCCGTAGGGACAGCAGGTGTACCCCGGAGTACCGACAGGGGTATACGGGTACTAGACCGCAGTACCAACGGGGGTACCGGTACTACCCTGGAGTACCGACGGGGGTATATGGGTACTACCCTGGAGCACCGGGCGGGGTTACGGGTACTACACCAGAGCGTCGGGAAGGGACGCCAGGCCTACCCCGGAGCATCAGGTCGGGATACCGGGCCTACCCTGGAGCGTCAGGATGGGGGGCCGGGATCTAACACCGTGTGCCTGTTGGGACAACAGTTAGAATTCCAGCGCATCACAAAGGGTTCTGCCACGGGCCCATAGTACTGCTGTGGGAACGGGTTCTATCCCGGTACGTCGCCTATGGACACCGGGCCTACCGCCGAGGGTCAGGTAGGAAGGCTGGTTCTCAACCCGCGTGCTTGTAGGCCAGCAGGTGTACCCTGGAGTACCGACGGGGGTATACGGGTACTACACCGGAGTACCAACGGGGGTACCGTTACTGCTCCGGAGTACCGACGGGGGTATACGGGTACTACCTCGGAGCACCGGGCGGGGTTACTGGTACTACACCAGAGCGTCGGGAAGGGACACCAGGCCTACTCTAGAGCTTCAGATAAGGATACCGGGCCTACCCTGGAGGGTCAAGATGGGAGGCTGAGATCTAACACCGCGCGCCCGTTGGAACAACAGTTAGAACTCCGGCGCATCACAAAGGGTTCTGCCACTGGCCCATAGTACTCTTGTGGGAACATGTTCTAACCCGGAACATCGCCTATGGACACCGGGCCTAACGCGAAGGGTCAAGTAGGAAGGGTGGGTCTAAACCCGCGCGCCCGTAGGGACAGCAGGTGTACCCCGGAGTACCGACAGGGGTATATGGGTACTACACCGGAGTACCAACGGGGGTACCGGTAGTACCCTGGAGTACCGACGGGGGTATATGGGTACTACCCTGGAGCACCGGGCGGGGTTACGGGTACTACACCAGAGCGTCGGGAAGGGACGCCAGGCCTACCCCGGAGCATCAGGTCGGGATACCGGGCCTACCCTGGAGGGTCAGGATGGGGGGCCGGGATCTAACACCGCGTGCCTGTTGGGACAACAGTTAGAACTCCAGCGCATCACAAAGGGTTCTGCCACGGGCCCATAGTACTGGTGTGGGAACGGGTTCTATCCCGGTACGTCGCCTATGGACACCGGGCCTACCGCCGAGGGTCAGGTAGGACGGCTGTTTCTCAACCCGCGTGCTTGTAGGCACAGCAGGTGTACCCCGGAGTACCAACGGTGGTATACGGGTACTACCTCGAAGCACCGGGCGGGGGTACCGGTACTACCCCGGAGTACTGACGGGGAACCCTGGCATTATGCTGGAGTACCGGGCGTGGTTACCGGTACTACACCAGAGCGTCGGGAAGGAAACCAGGCCTACCCTGGAGCATCAGGTCGGGATACCGTGCCTACCCTGGAGGGTCAGGATGGGGGGCCGGGATCTAACACCGCGTGCCTGTTGGGACAACAGTTAGAACTCCGGTGCATCACAAAGGGTTCTGCCACGGGCCCATAGTACTGTTGTGGGAACGGGTTCTATCCCGGAACGTCGCCTATGGACACCGGGCCTACCGCCGAGGGTCAGGTAGGACGGCTGGTTCTCAACCCGCGTGCTTGTAGGCACAGCAGGTGTACCCCGGAGTACCGACGGGGGTATACGGGTACTACACCGGAGTACCAACGGGGGTACCGTTACTGCTCCGGAGTACCGACGGGGGTATACGGGTACTACCTCGGAGCACCGGGCGGGGTTACTGGTACTACACCAGAGCGTCGGGAAGGGACACCAGGCCTACCCTAGAGCTTCAGATAAGGATACCGGGCCTACCCTGGAGGGTCAAGATGGGAGGCTGAGATCTAACACCGCGCGCCCGTTGGAACAACAGTTAGAACTCCGGCGCATCACAAAGGGTTCTGCCACTGACCCATAGTACTGTTGTGGGAACATGTTCTAACCCGGAACATCGCCTATGGACACCGGGCCTAACGCGAAGGGTCAAGTAGGAAGGGTGGGTCTAAACCCGTGCGCCCGTAGGGACAGCAGGTGTACCCCGGAGTACCGACAGGGTTATACGGGTACTACACCGGAGTACCAACGGGGGTACCGGTAGTACCCTGGAGTACCGACGGGGGTATATGGGTACTACCCTGGAGCACCGGGCGGGGTTACGGGTACTACACCAGAGCGTCGGGAAGGGACGCCAGGCCTACCCCGGAGCATCAGGTCGGGATACCGGGCCTACACTGGAGGGTCAGGATGGGAGGCTGAGATCTAACACCGTGTGCCTGTTGGGACAACAGTTAGAACTCCGGCGCATCACAAAGGGTTCTGTCACGGGCCCATAGTACTGTGGTGGGAACGGGTTCTATCCCGGAACGTCGCCTATGGACACCGGGCCTACCGCCGAGGGTCAGGTAGGACGGCTGGTTCTCAACCCGCGTGCTTGTAGGCACAGCAGGTGTACCCCGGAGTACCAACGGTGGTATACGGGTACTACCTCGAAGCACCGGGCGGGGGTACCGGTACTACCCCGGAGTACTGACGGGGGAACCCTGGCATTACGCTGGAGCACCGGGCGTGGTTACCGGTACTACACCAGAGCGTCGGGAAGGGAAGCCAGGCCTACCCCGGAGCATCAGGTCGGGATACCGTGCCTACCCTGGAGGGTCAGGATGGGGGGCCGGGATCTAACACCACGTGCCTGTTGGGACAACAGTTAGAACTCCAGCGCATCACAAAGGGTTCTGCCACGGGCCCATAGTACTGCTGTGGGAACGGGTTCTATCCCGGTACGTCGCCTATGGACACCGGGCCTACCGCCGAGGCTCAGGTAGGAAGGCTGGTTCTCAACCCGCGTGCTTGTAGGCCAGCAGGTGTACCCCGGAGTACCGACGGGGGTATACGGGTACTACCTCGGAGCACCGGGCGTGGTTACCGGTACTACACCAGAGCGTCAGGAAGGGACACCAGGCCTACCCTAGAGCTTCAGATAAGGATACCGGGCCTACCCTGGAGGGTCAAGATGGGAGGCTGAGATCTAACACCGCGCGCCCGTTGGAACAACAGTTAGAACTCCGGCGCATCACAAAGGGTTCTGCCACTGGCCCATAGTACTGTTGTGGGAACATGTTCTAACCCGGAACATCGCCTATGGACACCGGGCCTAACGCGAAGGGTCAAGTAGGAAGGGTGGGTCTAAACCCGTGCGCCCGTAGGGACAGCAGGTGTACCCCGGAGTACCGACAGGGGTATACGTGTACTACACCGGAGTACCAACGGGGGTACCGGTAGTACCCTGGAGTACCGACGGGGGTATATGGGTACTACCCTGGAGCACCGGGCGGGGTTACGGGTACTACACCAGAGCGTCGGGAAGGGACGCCAGGCCTACCCCGGAGCATCAGGTCGGGATACCGGGCCTACCCTGGAGGGTCAGGATGGGGGGCCGGGATCTAACACCGCGTGCCTGTTGGGACAACAGTTAGAACTCTAGCACATCACAAAGGGTTCTGCCACGGGCCCATAGTAGTGCTGTGGGAACGGGTTCTATCCCGGTACGTCGCCTATGGACACCGGGCCTACCGCCGAGGGTCAGGTAGGAAGGCTGGTTCTCAACCCGCGTGCTTGTAGGCCAGCAGGTGTACCCCGGAGTACCGACGGGGGTATACGGGTACTAGACCGCAGCACCAACGGGGGTACCGTTACTGCTCCGGAGTACCGACGGGGGTATACGGGTACTACCTCGGAGCACCGGGCGGGGTTACTGGTACTACACCAGAGCGTCGGGAAGGGACACCAGGCCTACCCTAGAGCTTCAGATAAGGATACCGGGCCTACCCTGGAGGGTCAAGATGGGAGGCTGAGATCTAACACCGCGCGCCCGTTGGAACAACAGTTAGAACTCCGGTACATCACAAAGGGTTCTGCCACTGGCCCATAGTACTGTTGTGGGAACATGTTCTAACCCGGAACATCGCCTATGGACACCGGGCCTAACGCGAAGGGTCAAGTAGGAAGGGTGGGTCTAAACCCGCGCGCCCGTAGGGACAGCAGGTGTACCCCGGAGTACCGACAGGGGTATACGGGTACTAGACCGCAGTACCAACGGGGGTACCGGTACTACCCTGGAGTACCGACGGGGGTATATGGGTACTACCCTGGAGCACCGGGCGGGGTTACGGGTACTACACCAGAGCGTCGGGAAGGGACGCCAGGCCTACAACGGAGCATCAGGTCGGGATACCGGGCCTACCCTGGAGGGTCAGGATGGGGGGCCGGGATCTAACACCGCGTGCCTGTTGGGACAACAGTTAGAACTCCGGCGCATCACAAAGGGTTCTGCCACGGGCCCATAGTACTGTTGTGGGAACGGGTTCTATCCCGGAACGTCGCCTATGGACACCGGGCCTACCGCCGAGGGTCAGGTAGGACGGCTGGTTCTCAACCCGCGTGCTTGTAGGCACAGCAGGTGTACCCCGGAGTACCAACGGTGGTATACGGGTACTACCTCGAAGCACCGGGCGGGGGTACCGGTACTACCCCGGAGTACTGACGGGGGAATCCTGGCATTACGACGGAGTACCGAGCGTGGTTACCGGTACTACACCAGAGCGTCGGGAAGGGAAGCCAGGCCTATCCCGGAGCATCAGGTCGGTATACCGGGTCTACCCTGGAGGGTCAGGATGGGAGGCTGAGATCTAACACCGTGTGCCTGTTGGGACAACAGTTAGAACTCCGGCGCATCACAAAGGGTTCTGTCACGGGCCCATAGTACTGTTGTGGGAACGGGTTCTATCCCGGAACGTCGCCTATGGACACCGGGCCTACCGCCGAGGGTCAGGTAGGACGGCTGGTTCTCAACCCGCGTGCTTGTAGGCACAGCAGGTGTACCCCGGAGTACCAACAGTGGTATACGGGTACTACCTCGAAGCACCGGGCGGGGCTACCGGTACTACCCCGGAGTACTGACGGGGGAACCCTGGCATTACGCTGGAGTACCGGGCGTGGTTACCGGTACTACACCAGAGCGTCGGGAAGGGAAGCCAGGCCTACCCCGGAGCATCAGGTCGGGATAACGGACCTACCCTGGAGGGTCAGAATGGGGGGCCGGGATCTAACACCGTGTGCCTGTTGGGACAACAGTTAGAACTCCGGCGCATCACAAAGGGTTCTGTCACGGGCCCATAGTACTGCTGTGGGAACGGGTTCTATCCCGGAACGTCGCCTATGGACACCGGGCCTACCGCCGAGGGTCAGGTAGGACGGCTGGTTCTCAACCCGCGTGCTTGTAGGCACAGCAGGTGTACCCCGGAGTACCAACGGTGGTATACGGGTACTACCTCGAAGCACCGGGCGGGGGTACCGGTACTACCCCGGAGTACTGACGGGGGAACCCTGGCATTACGCTGGAGCACCGGGCGTGGTTACCGGTACTACACCAGAGCATCGGGAAGGGAAGCCAGGCCTACCCTGGAGCATCAGGTCGGGATACCGGGCCTACCCTGGAGGGTCAGGATGGGGGGCCGGGATCTAACAATGTGTGCCTGTTGGGACAACAGTTAGAACTCCGGCGCATCACAAAGGGTTCTGTCACGGGCCCATAGTACTGCTGTGGGAACGGGTTCTATCCCGGAACGTCGCCTATGGACACCGGGCCTACCGCCGAGGGTCAGGTAGGATGGCTGGTTCTCAACCCGCGTGCTTGTAGGCACAGCAGGTGTACCCCGGATTACCAACGGTGGTATACGGGTACTACCTCGAAGTACCGGGCGGGGGTACCGTTACTACCCTGGAGTACTGACGGGGGAACCCTGGCATTACGCTGGAGCACCGGGCGTGGTTACCGGTACTACACCAGAGCATCGGGAAGGGAAGCCAGGCCTAACCTGGAGCATCAGGTCGGGATACCGGGCCTACCCTGGAGGGTCAGGATGGGGGGCCGGGATCTAACACCGCGTGCCTGTTGGGACAACAGTTAGAACTCCGGCGCATCACAAAGGGTTCTGCCACTGGCCCATAGTACTCTTGTGGGAACATGTTCTAACCCGGAACATCGCCTATGGACACCGGGCCTAACGCGAAGGGTCAAGTAGGAAGGGTGGGTCTAAACCCGCGCGCCCGTAGGGACAGCAGGTGTACCCCGGAGTACCGACAGGGGTATACGGGTACTAGACCGCAGTACCAACGGGGGTACCGGTACTACCCTGGAGTACCGACGGGGATATATGGGTACTACTCTGGAGCACCGGGCGGGGTTACGGGTACTACACCAGAGCGTCGGGAAGGGACGCCAGGCCTACCCCGGAGCATCAGGTCGGGATACCGGGCCTACCCTGGAGGGTCAGGATGGGGGGCCGGGATCTAACACCGTGTTCCTGTTGGGACAACAGTTAGAACTCCGGCGCATCACAAAGGGTTCTGTCACGGGCCCATAGTACTGTTGTGTGAACGGGTTCTATCCCGGAACGTCGCCTATGGACACCGGGCCTACCGCCGAGGGTCATGTAGGACGGCTGGTTCTCAACCCGCGTGCTTGTAGGCACAGCAGGTGTACCCCGGAGTACCAACAGTGGTATACGGGTACTACCTCGAAGCACCGGGCGGGGGTATCGGTACTACCCCGGAGTACTGACGGGGGAACCCTGGCATTATGCTGGAGTACCGGGCGTGGTTACCGGTACTACACCAGAGCGTCGGGAAGGGACACCAGGCCTACCCTAGAGCTTCAGATAAGGATACCGGGCCTACCCTGGAGGGTCAAGATGGGAGGCTGAGATCTAACACCGTGCGCCCCTTGGAACAACAGTTAGAACTCCGGTGCATCACAAAGGGTTCTGCCACTGGCCCATAGTACTCTTGTGGGAACATGTTCTAACCCGGAACATCGCCTATGGACACCGGGCCTAACGCGAAGGGTCAAGTAGGAAGGGTGGGTCTAAACCCGCGCGCCCCTAGGGACAGCAGGTGTACCCCGGAGTACCGACAGGGGTATACGTGTACTACACCGGAGTACCAACGGGGGTACCGGTAGTACCCTGGAGTACCGACGGGGGTATATGGGTACTACCCTGGAGCACCGGGCGGGGTTACGGGTACTACACCAGAGCGTCGGGAAGGGACGCCAGGCCTACCCCGGAGCATCAGGTCAGGATACCGGGCCTACCCTGGAGGGTCAGGATGGGGGGCCGGGATCTAACACCGCGTGCCTGTTGGGACAACAGTTAGAACTCCGGCGCATCACAAAGGGTTCTGCCACGGGCCCATAGTACTGGTGTGGGAACGGGTTCTATCCCGGTACGTCGCCTATGGACACCGGGCCTACCGCCGAGGGTCAGGTAGGAAGGCTGGTTCTCAACCTGCGTGCTCGTAGGCCAGCAGGTGTACCCCGGAGTACCGACGGGGGTATACGGGTACTAGACCGCAGCACCAACGGGGGTACCGTTACTGCTCCCGAGTACCGACGGGGGTATACGGGTACTACCTCGGAGCACCGGGCGGGGTTACTGGTACTACACCAGAGCGTCGGGAAGGGACACCAGGCCTACCCTAGAGCTTCAGATAAGGATACCGGGCCTACCCTGGAGGGTCAAGATGGGAGGCTGAGATCTAACACCGCGCGCCCGTTGGAACAACAGTTAGAACTCCGGTGCATCACAAAGGGTTCTGCCACTGGCCCATAGTACTCTTGTGGGAACATGTTCTAACCCGGAACATCGCCTATGGACACCGGGCCTAACGCGAAGGGTCAAGTAGGAAGGGTGGGTCTAAACCCGCGCGCCCGTAGGGACAGCAGGTGTACCCCGGAGTACCGACAGGGGTATACGGGTACTAGACCGCAGTACCAACGGGGGTACCGGTAGTACCCTGGAGTACCGACGGGGGTATATGGGTACTACCCTGGAGCACCGGGCAGGGTTACGGGAACTACACCAGAGCGTCGGGAAGGGACGCCAGGCCTACCCCGGAGCATCAGGTCGGGATACCGGGCCTACCCTGGAGGGTCAGGATGGGGGGCCGGGATCTAACACCGTGTGCCTGTTGGGACAACAGTTAGAATTCCAGCGCATCACAAAGGGTTCTGCCACGGGCCCATAGTACTGCTGTGGGAACGGGTTCTATCCCGGTACGTCGCCTATGGACACCGGGCCTACCGCTGAGGGTCAGGTAGGAAGGCTGGTTCTCAACCCGCGTGCTTGTAGGCCAGCAGGTGTACCCCGGAGTACCGACGGGGGTATACGGGTACTACACCGGAGTACCAACGGGGGTACCGTTACTGCTCCGGAGTACCGACGGGGGTATACGGGTACTACCTCGGAGCACCGGGCGGGGTTACTGGTACTACACCAGAGCGTCGGGAAGGGACACCAGGCCTACCCTAGAGCTTCAGATAAGGATACCGGGCCTACCCTGGAGGGTCAAGATGGGAGGCTGAGATCTAACACCGCGCGCCCGTTGGAACAACAGTTAGAACTCCGGCGCATCACAAAGGGTTCTGCCACTGGCCCATAGTACTCTTGTGGGAACATGTTCTAACCCGGAACATCGCCTATGGACACCGGGCCTAACGCGAAGGGTCAAGTAGGAAGGGTGGGTCTAAACCCGTGCGCCCGTAGGGACAGCAGGTGTACCCCGGAGTACCGACAGGGTTATACGGGTACTACACCGGAGTACCAACGGGGGTACCGGTAGTACCCTGGAGTACCGACGGGGGTATATGGGTACTACCCTGGAGCACCGGGCGGGGTTACGGGTACTACACCAGAGCGTCGGGAAGGGACGCCAGGCCTACCCCGGAGCATCAGGTCGGGATACCGGGCCTACACTGGAGGGTCAGGATGGGAGGCTGAGATCTAACACCGTGTGCCTGTTGGGACAACAGTTAGAACTCCGGCGCATCACAAAGGGTTCTGTCACGGGCCCATAGTACTGTGGTGGGAACGGGTTCTATCCCGGAACGTCGCCTATGGACACCGGGCCTACCGCCGAGGGTCAGGTAGGACGGCTGGTTCTCAACCCGCGTGCTTGTAGGCACAGCAGGTGTACCCCGGAGTACCAACGGTGGTATACGGGTACTACCTTGAAGTACCGGGCGGGGGTACCGGTACTACCCCGGAGTACTGACGGGGGAACCCTGGCATTACGCTGGAGCACCGGGCGTGGTTACCGGTACTACACCAGAGCGTCGGGAAGGGAAGCCAGGCCTATCCCGGAGCATCAGGTCGGTATACCGGGTCTACCCTGGAGGGTCAGGATGGGAGGCTGAGATCTAACACCGTGTGCCTGTTGGGACAACAGTTAGAACTCCGGCGCATCACAAAGGGTTCTGTCACGGGCCCATAGTACTGTTGTGGGAACGGGTTCTATCCCGGAACGTCGCCTATGGACACCGGGCCTACCGCCGAGGGTCAGGTAGGACGGCTGGTTCTCAACCCGCGTGCTTGTAGGCACAGCAGGGGTACCCCGGAGTACCAACAGTGGTATACGGGTACTACCTCGAAGCACCGGGCGGGGCTACCGGTACTACCCCGGAGTACTGACGGGGGAACCCTGGCATTACGCTGGAGTACCGGGCGTGGTTACCGGTACTACACCAGAGCGTCGGGAAGGGAAGCCAGGCCTACCCCGGAGCATCAGGTCGGGATAACGGACCTACCCTGGAGGGTCAGAATGGGGGGCCGGGATCTAACACCGTGTGCCTGTTGGGACAACAGTTAGAACTCCGGCGCATCACAAAGGGTTCTGTCACGGGCCCATAGTACTGCTGTGGGAACGGGTTCTATCCCGGAACGTCGCCTATGGACACCGGGCCTACCGCCGAGGGTCAGGTAGGACGGCTGGTTCTCAACCCGCGTGCTTGTAGGCACAGCAGGTGTACCCCGGAGTACCAACGGTGGTATACGGGTACTACCTCGAAGCACCGGGCGGGGGTACCGGTACTACCCCGGAGTACTGACGGGGGAACCCTGGCATTACGCTGGAGCACCGGGCGTGGTTACCGGTACTACACCAGAGCATCGGGAAGGGAAGCCAGGCCTACCCTGGAGCATCAGGTCGGGATACCGGGCCTACCCTGGAGGGTCAGGATGGGGGGCCGGGATCTAACAATGTGTGCCTGTTGGGACAACAGTTAGAACTCCGGCGCATCACAAAGGGTTCTGTCACGGGCCCATAGTACTGCTGTGGGAACGGGTTCTATCCCGGAACGTCGCCTATGGACACCGGGCCTACCGCCGAGGGTCAGGTAGGACGGCTGGTTCTCAACCCGCGTGCTTGTAGGCACAGCAGGTGTACCCCGGATTACCAACGGTGGTATACGGGTACTACCTCGAAGTACCGGGCGGGGGTACCGTTACTACCCTGGAGTACTGACGGGGGAACCCTGGCATTACGCTGGAGCACCGGGCGTGGTTACCGGTACTACACCAGAGCATCGGGAAGGGAAGCCAGGCCTAACCTGGAGCATCAGGTCGGGATACCGGGCCTACCCTGGAGGGTCAGGATGGGGGGCCGGGATCTAACACCGCGTGCCTGTTGGGACAACAGTTAGAACTCCGGCGCATCACAAAGGGTTCTGCCACTGGCCCATAGTACTCTTGTGGGAACATGTTCTAACCCGGAACATCGCCTATGGACACCGGGCCTAACGCGAAGGGTCAAGTAGGAAGGGTGGGTCTAAACCCGCGCGCCCGTAGGGACAGCAGGTGTACCCCGGAGTACCGACAGGGGTATACGGGTACTAGACCGCAGTACCAACGGGGGTACCGGTACTACCCTGGAGTACCGACGGGGATATATGGGTACTACTCTGGAGCACCGGGCGGGGTTACGGGTACTACACCAGAGCGTCGGGAAGGGACGCCAGGCCTACCCCGGAGCATCAGGTCGGGATACCGGGCCTACCCTGGAGGGTCAGGATGGGGGGCCGGGATCTAACACCGTGTTCCTGTTGGGACAACAGTTAGAACTCCGGCGCATCACAAAGGGTTCTGTCACGGGCCCATAGTACTGTTGTGTGAACGGGTTCTATCCCGGAACGTCGCCTATGGACACCGGGCCTACCGCCGAGGGTCATGTAGGACGGCTGGTTCTCAACCCGCGTGCTTGTAGGCACAGCAGGTGTACCCCGGAGTACCAACAGTGGTATACGGGTACTACCTCGAAGCACCGGGCGGGGGTATCGGTACTACCCCGGAGTACTGACGGGGGAACCCTGGCATTATGCTGGAGTACCGGGCGTGGTTACCGGTACTACACCAGAGCGTCGGGAAGGGACACCAGGCCTACCCTAGAGCTTCAGATAAGGATACCGGGCCTACCCTGGAGGGTCAAGATGGGAGGCTGAGATCTAACACCATGCGCCCCTTGGAACAACAGTTAGAACTCCGGTGCATCACAAAGGGTTCTGCCACTGGCCCATAGTACTGTTGTGGGAACATGTTCTAACCCGGAACATCGCCTATGGACACCGGGCCTAACGCGAAGGGTCAAGTAGGAAGGGTGGGTCTAAACCCGCGCGCCCCTAGGGACAGCAGGTGTACCCCGGAGTACCGACAGGGGTATACGTGTACTACACCGGAGTACCAACGGGGGTACCGGTAGTACCCTGGAGTACCGACGGGGGTATATGGGTACTACCCTGGAGCACCGGGCGGGGTTACGGGTACTACACCAGAGCGTCGGGAAGGGACGCCAGGCCTACCCCGGAGCATCAGGTCGGGATACCGGGCCTACCCTGGAGGGTCAGGATGGGGGGCCGGGATCTAACACCGCGTGCCTGTTGGGACAACAGTTAGAACTCCGGCGCATCACAAAAGGTTCTGCCACGGGCCCATAGTACTGCTGTGGGAACGGGTTCTATCCCGGTACGTCGCCTATGGACACCGGGCCTACCGCCGAGGGTCAGGTAGGAAGGCTGGTTCTCAACCTGCGTGCTCGTAGGCCAGCAGGTGTACCCCGGAGTACCGACGGGGGTATACGGGTACTAGACCGCAGCACCAACGGGGGTACCGTTACTGCTCCCGAGTACCGACGGGGGTATACGGGTACTACCTCGGAGCACCGGGCGGGGTTACTGGTACTACACCAGAGCGTCGGGAAGGGACACCAGGCCTACCCTAGAGCTTCAGATAAGGATACCGGGCCTACCCTGGAGGGTCAAGATGGGAGGCTGAGATCTAACACCGCGCGCCCGTTGGAACAACAGTTAGAACTCCGGCGCATCACAAAGGGTTCTGCCACTGGCCCATAGTACTCTTGTGGGAACATGTTCTAACCCGGAACATCGCCTATGGACACCGGGCCTAACGCGAAGGGTCAAGTAGGAAGGGTGGGTCTAAACCCGCGCGCCCGTAGGGACAGCAGGTGTACCCCGGAGTACCGACAGGGGTATACGGGTACTAGACCGCAGTACCAACGGGGGTACCGGTAGTACCCTGGAGTACCGACGGGGGTATATGGGTACTACCCTGGAGCACCGGGCAGGGTTACGGGAACTACACCAGAGCGTCGGGAAGGGACGCCAGGCCTACCCCGGAGCATCAGGTCGGGATACCGGGCCTACCCTGGAGGGTCAGGATGGGGGGCCGGGATCTAACACCGTGTGCCTGTTGGGACAACAGTTAGAATTCCAGCGCATCACAAAGGGTTCTGCCACGGGCCCATAGTACTGCTGTGGGAACGGGTTCTATCCCGGTACGTCGCCTATGGACACCGGGCCTACCGCTGAGGGTCAGGTAGGAAGGCTGGTTCTCAACCCGCGTGCTTGTAGGCCAGCAGGTGTACCCCGGAGTACCGACGGGGGTATACGGGTACTAGACCGGAGTACCAACGGGGGTACCGTTACTGCTCCGGAGTACCGACGGGGGTATACGGGTACTACCTCGGAGCACCGGGCGGGGTTACTGGTACTACACCAGAGCGTCGGGAAGGGACACCAGGCCTACCCTAGAGCTTCAGATAAGGATACCGGGCCTACCCTGGAGGGTCAAGATGGGAGGCTGAGATCTAACACCGCGCGCCCGTTGGAACAACAGTTAGAACTCCGGCGCATCACAAAGGGTTCTGCCACTGGCCCATAGTACTCTTGTGGGAACATGTTCTAACCCGGAACATCGCCTATGGACACCGGGCCTAACGCGAAGGGTCAAGTAGGAAGGGTGGGTCTAAACCCGTGCGCCCGTAGGGACAGCAGGTGTACCCCGGAGTACCGACAGGGTTATACGGGTACTACACCGGAGTACCAACGGGGGTACCGGTAGTACCCTGGAGTACCGACGGGGGTATATGGGTACTACCCTGGAGCACCGGGCGGGGTTACGGGTACTACACCAGAGCGTCGGGAAGGGACGCCAGGCCTACCCCGGAGCATCAGGTCGGGATACCGGGCCTACACTGGAGGGTCAGGATGGGAGGCTGAGATCTAACACCGTGTGCCTGTTGGGACAACAGTTAGAACTCCGGCGCATCACAAAGGGTTCTGTCACGGGCCCATAGTACTGTGGTGGGAACGGGTTCTATCCCGGAACGTCGCCTATGGACACCGGGCCTACCGCCGAGGGTCAGGTAGGACGGCTGGTTCTCAACCCGCGTGCTTGTAGGCACAGCAGGTGTACCCCGGAGTACCAACGGTGGTATACGGGTACTACCTCGAAGCACCGGGCGGGGGTACCGGTACTACCCCGGAGTACTGACGGGGGAACCCTGGCATTACGCTGGAGCACCGGGCGTGGTTACCGGTACTACACCAGAGCGTCGGGAAGGGAAGCCAGGCCTACCCCGGAGCATCAGGTCGGGATACCGTGCCTACCCTGGAGGGTCAGGATGGGGGGCCGGGATCTAACACCGCGTGCCTGTTGGGACAACAGTTAGAACTCCGGCGCATCACAAAGGGTTCTGCCACGGGCCCATAGTACTGCTGTGGGAACGGGTTCTATCCCTGAACATCGCCTATGGACACCGGGGCTACCGCCGAGGGTCAGGTAGGAAGGCTGGTTCTCAACCCGCGTGCTTGTAGGCCAGCAGGTGTACCCCGGAGTACCGACGGGGGTATACGGGTACTACCTCGGAGCACCGGGCGTGGTTACCGGTACTACACCAGAGCGTCAGGAAGGGACACCAGGCCTACCCTAGAGCTTCAGATAAGGATACCGGGCCTACCCTGGAGGGTCAAGATGGGAGGCTGAGATCTAACACCACGTGCCCGTTTGAACAACAGTTAGAACTCCGGCGCATCACAAAGGGTTCTGCCACTGGCCCATAGTACTCTTGTGGGAACATGTTCTAACCCGGAACATCGCCTATGGACACCGGGCCTAACGCGAAGGGTCAAGTAGGAAGGGTGGGTCTAAACCCGTGCGCCCGTAGGGACAGCAGGTGTACCCCGGAGTACCGACAGGGGTATACGTGTACTACACCGGAGTACCAACGGGGGTACCGGTAGTACCCTGGAGTACCGACGGGGGTATATGGGTACTACCCTGGAGCACCGGGCGGGGTTACGGGTACTACACCAGAGCGTCGGGAAGGGACGCCAGGCCTACCCCGGAGCATCAGGTCGGGATACCGGGCCTACCCTGGAGGGTCAGGATGGGGGGCCGGGATCTAACACCGCGTGCCTGTTGGGACAACAGTTAGAACTCCAGCGCATCACAAAGGGTTCTGCCACGGGCCCATAGTACTGCTGTGGGAACGGGTTCTATCCCGGTACGTCGCCTATGGACACCGGGGCTACCGCCGAGGGTCAGGTAGGAAGGCTGGTTCTCAACCCGCATGCTTGTAGGCCAGCAGGTGTACCCGGAGTACCGACGGGGGTATACGGGTACTACCTCGAAGTACCGGGCGGGGGTACCGGTACTACCCTGGAGTACTGACGGGGGAACCCTGGCATTACGCTGGAGCACCGGGCGTGGTTACCGGTACTACACCAGAGCATCGGGAAGGGAAGCCAGGCCTAACCTGGAGCATCAGGTCGGGATACCGGGCCTACCCTGGAGGGTCAGGATGGGGGGCCGGGATCTAACACCGCGTGCCTGTTGGGACAACAGTTAGAACTCCGGCGCATCACAAAGGGTTCTGCCACTGGCCCATAGTACTCTTGTGGGAACATGTTCTAACCCGGAACATCGCCTATGGACACCGGGCCTAACGCGAAGGGTCAAGTAGGAAGGGTGGGTCTAAACCCGCGCGCCCGTAGGGACAGCAGGTGTACCCCGGAGTACCGACAGGGGTATACGGGTACTACACCGGAGTACCAACGGGGGTACCGGTACTACCCTGGAGTACCGACGGGGATATATGGGTACTACTCTGGAGCACCGGGCGGGGTTACGGGTACTACACCAGAGCGTCGGGAAGGGACGCCAGGCCTACACCAGAGCATCAGGTCGGGATACCGGGCCTACCCTGGAGGGTCAGGATGGGGGGCCGGGATCTAACACCGTGTTCCTGTTGGGACAACAGTTAGAACTCCGGCGCATCACAAAGGGTTCTGTCACGGGCCCATAGTACTGTTGTGTGAACGGGTTCTATCCCGGAACGTCGCCTATGGACACCGGGCCTACCGCCGAGGGTCAGGTAGGACGGCTGGTTCTCAACCCGCGTGCTTGTAGGCACAGCAGGTGTACCCCGGAGTACCAACAGTGGTATACGGGTACTACCTCGAAGCACCGGGCGGGGGTACCGGTACTACCCAGGAGTACTGACGGGGGAACCCTGGCATTACGCTGGAGCACCGGGCGTGGTTACCGGTACTACACCAGAGCGTCGGGAAGGGAAGCCAGGCCTACCCTGGAGCATCAGGTCGGGATACCGGGCCTACCCTGGAGGGTCAGGATGGGGGGCCGGGATCTAACACCGCGTGCCTGTTGGGACAACAGTTAGAACTCCGGCGCATCACAAAGGGTTCTGCCACGGGCCCATAGTACTGTTGTGGGAACGGGTTCTATCCCGGAACGTCGCCTATGGACACCGGGCCTACCGCCGAGGGTCAGGTAGGACGGCTGGTTCTCAACCCGCGTGCTCGTAGGCCAGCAGGTGTACCCCGGAGTACCGACGGTGGTATACGGGTACTAGACCGCAGCACCAACGGGGGTACCGGTAGTACCCTGGAGTACCGACGGGGGTATATGGGTACTACTCTGGAGCACCGGGCGGGGTTACGGGTACTACACCAGAGCGTCGGGAAGGGACGCCAGGCCTACCCCGGAGCATCAGGTCGGGATACCGGGCCT